>NC_044984.1:93559412-93864935 GCF_008728515.1 Papio anubis | reverse complement strand
CCAATGAGTTTCTTCACAGAATTGGAAAAAACTGCTTTAAAGTTCATATGGAACCAAAAAAGAGCCCGCATCTCCAAGACAATCCTAAGTCAAAAGAACAAAGCTGGAGGCATCACGCTACCTGACTTCAAACTATACTACAAGGCTACAGTAACCAAAACAGCATGGTACTGGTACCAAAACAGAGATATAGACCAATGGAACAGAACAGAGTCCTCAGAAATAATACCACACATCTACAGCCATCTGATCTTTGACAAACCTGAGAGAAACAAGAAATGGGGAAAGGATTCCCTATTTAATAAATGGTGCTGGGAAAATTGGCTAGCCATAAGTAGAAAGCTGAAACTGGATCCTTTCCTTACTCCTTATACGAAAATTAATTCAAGATGGATTAGAGACTTAAATGTTAGACCTAATACCATAAAAATCCTAGAGGAAAACCTAGGTAATACCATTCAGGACATAGGCATGGGCAAAGACTTCATGTCTAAAACACCAAAAGCAACGGCAGCAAAAGCCAAAATTGACAAATGGGATCTCATTAAACTAAAGAGCTTCTGCACAGCAAAAGAAACTACCATCAGAGTGAACAGGCAACCTACAGAATGGGAGAAAATTTTTGCAATCTACTCATCTGACAAAGGGCTAATATCCAGAACCTACAAAGAACTCAAACAAATTTACAAGAAAAAAACAAACAACCCCTTCAAAAAGTGGGCAAAGGATATGAATAGACATTTCTCAAAAGAAGACATTCATACAGCCAACAAACACATGAAAAAATGCTCATCATCACTGGCCATCAGAGAAATGCAAATCAAAACCACAATGAGATACCATCTCACACCAGTTAGAATGGCGATCATTAAAAAGTCAGGAAACAACAGGTGCTGGAGAGGATGTGGAGAAATAGGAACACTTTTACACTGTTGGTGGGATTGTAAACTAGTTCAACCATTATGGAAAACAGTATGGCGATTCCTCAAGGATCTAGAACTAGATGTACCATATGACCCAGCCATCCCATTACTGGGTATATACCCAAAGGATTATAAATTATGCTGCTATAAAGACACATGCACACGTATGTTTATTGCAGCACTATTCACAATAGCAAAGACTTGGAATCAACCCAAATGTCCATCAGTGACAGATTGGATTAAGAAAATGTGGCACATACACACCATGGAATACTATGCAGCCATAAAAAAGGATGAGTTTGTGTCCTTTGTAGGGACATGGATGCAGCTGGAAACCATCATTCTTAGCAAACTATCCCAAGAACAGAAAACCAAACACCGCATGTTCTCACTCATAGGTGGGAACTGAACAATGAGATCACTTGGACTCGGGAAGGGGAACATCACACACCGGGGCCTATCATGGGGAGGGGGGCGGGGGGAGGGATTGCATTGGGAGTTATACCTGATGTAAATGACGAGTTGATGGGTGCAGCACACCAACAAGGCACAAGTATACATATGTAACAAACCTGCACGTTATGCACATGTACCCTACAACTTACAGTATAATAATAATAAATAAATTAAAAAAAAAAAAAAAAAAGAAGTAATGTGCTCCCAAGGAGCTCAGTCCTGCTCTTAAAAAAAAAAAAAAAAAAAAAAAAAAAGATAGACCATATGATAGACCACAAAAGAAGCCTCAATAAATTTTAAAAAATCGAAATCATAAGTGTCATCTCAAACCACAGCGGAATAAAACTAGAAATCAACTCAAAAATGAATCCTCAAAACTATAAAAACACATGGAAATTAAATAACCTGCTCCTCAATGATATCTGAGCTAACAATGAAATTAAGATGGAACTTTAAAAATTCTTTGAATTGAATGATAATAATGAAATAAGTTATCAAATTTTCTAGGATACAGCAACAGCAGTGCTAAACGAAAGTTTATAGTGCTAAATTCCCACATCAAAACCTGGAAGAGCACAAACTTTGACAACCTTATGTCGTATATCAAGGAACTAGAGAAACAAGAACAAACTAAACCCAAAGCTAGCAGAAGAAAAGAGATAACAAAGATCAAAGCAGAAGTAAATGAAATTCAAACAAATAAATACAAAAGATCAATGAAATAAAAAGCTGATTCTTTGAAAAGATAAACAAAATAGATAGATTGTTAGCTAGATTAACCAGGTAAGGAAGAGAGAAGATTCAAATAAGCTCAATTAAAAATGAAACTGGATACATTACAACCAATACCACAAAAATACAGAAGATCATTGGATGCTACTATGAATACCTATACACACATGAACTAGAAAACCTAGAAGAAATGGATCAATTCCTGGAAAACACAACCCTCATAGATTAAATGAAGAAGAAATAGAAACCATGGAGAGACCAGTAACAAGCAGTGAGATTGAATCCATAATTTTAAAATTGCCAACGACAACAGAAAAGTCCAGGACCAGAGGGATTCACAGCTGAATTCTACCACACATTCAAAGGAGAATTGATACCAATCTTACTGAAACTTCCAAAAGGTTGAGAAACAGGGACTCCTTCCTAAATCATTCCATGAAGCCAGTATCAACCTGATGCCCAAACCAGGAAGAACACAACGGAAAAAACTACAGGCTAACTACCCTGATGACCATAGATGCAAAAATCCTGAACAAAATACTAGCTAACCAAAAATAGCACATCAAAAAGATAATTCATCATAATCAAGTGGGTTTCCTCCCAGGGATGCAGGGATGGTTTAACATATGCAAGTCAATAAGTGTGATACATCACATTAACAGAATTAAAAACAAAAATTATATGGTCATCTCAATAGATGCAGAAAAAGCATTTGACAAAATCCAGCATCCCTTCGTGATAAAAACTCTCAACAAATAAGGCATAGAAGGGACCTACCTCAAAATAATAAAAGCTATATATGACCTACCCACAGCCAACATCACATGGAATGGGAAAAAGTTGAAAGCATTCCCCACCCTGCCCTGAGAACAGGAACAAAACAAGGTTGCCTACTTTCACCACACCTTTTCAACATAGTTCTGGAAGTCCTAGCCAGAGCAATTAGGCAAGAGAAAGAAATAAAGGACATTCAAATAGAAGTCAAACTATTGCTGTTTGCAGATGATATGATTTTATATTTAGAATATTCTAAAAACTCTCCAAAAGACTCCTGGATTTGATAAACAAATTCAGTAAATTCTCAGGTTACAAAATCAGTGTACACAAATCCATAGCACTGCTATACACCAACAATGATCATACTGAGAATCAAATCAAGAACTCAATGTCTTTTACAACAGCTGCAAAAAAGTAAAAATACCTAGGAACATACTTAACCAAGAAGGTGAAAGATCTCTACAAGGAAAACTATAAAACACTATTGAAAGTAATCATAGATGACACAAACAAATGAAAACACATCCCATGCTCATGGAAAAATGACCATACTGCCCAAAGCGATCTATAGATTCAATGCAATTCCCATCAAAATACCAACATCATTTTTCATGGAATTAGAAAAAAACATTCTAAAATTCATATGGAACCAAAAAAAAAAGAGCCCAAATAGCTAAAGTGAACCTAAGCAAAAAGAACAAATCTGGAGACATCACATTACCAGACTTCAAATTATACTAGAACACTATAATTACCAAAACAGCATGGATATTTGTATAAAACTAGGCACATAGGCAAATGGAACAGAATGGAGAACCCAGAAATAAAGCCAAATACGTACAGCCAAGTGATCTTTGACAAAGCAGACAAATACATAAATTTGGGAATGGACACCCTGTTTAATAAATGGTGCTGGGAAAACTGGCAAGCCACATGTAGAAGAATGAAACCAGTTCCCTGTCTCTCACCACATACAAAAATCAACTCAAGATGGATCAAAGACTTAGATATATGACATGAAACTAAAAATTCTAGAAGATGATGTTGAAAAATCTTTTCTAGACATCAGCCAAGGCAAAGAATTCATGACTAAGACCCCAAAAGCAAATGCAACAACAACAAAAATAAATAGAACCTAATTAAACTAGAACACTTTTGCATAGCAAAATAAATAATTATCAGAGTAAACAGTCAACCCACCGAATGGGAGAAAATATTTGCAAACTGTGCATCTGACAAAGAACTAGTATACAGAATCTACAAGGAACTCAAATCAGCAAAATCCCCACAAATAATTCCTTCAAAAAGTTGTCAAGGAACATGAATAGACATTTCTCAAAAGAAGATATACAAATAGCCAATAAACAGATGAAAAAAATGCCCAACATCACTGATCATCAGGGAAATGCAAATTCAAACCACCTTACTCCTGCAAGAATGGCCATTATTAAAAAGTCAAACAACAAATGTTGGTGTGGATGTGGGGAAAGGGGAACTCCTATTCACTGCTGGTGGGAATGTAAATTAGTACAACTTCTGTGGAAAACAGTATGGAGATTCCTTAGAGCTAAATGTAGATCTACCAATGGATACAGCAATCCTACTACTAGGTCTACCCAAAGGAAAAGAAGTCATTATATGAAAAAGATACTGGCACACATATGTTTATAGCAGCACAATTTGCAATTGCAAAGATGTGGAAGCAACCTAAGTGCACATCAGCTAATGAGTGGATAAAGAAAATGTAGTATATACACTCCATGGAATACTACTCAGCCATTAAAAGGAACAAAATAATGTCTTTTGCATCAATTTGGATGGAGCTGGAGGCCATTATTCTAAGTGACGTACCACAGGAGTGTGAAACCAAAAACCATATGTTGTCACGTATAAATGGGAGGTAAGCTGTGTGCAGCAAAGGCATCACAGAGTGATATAATGGACCTAGAAGCAGGAGGGTGAGAGGGTAGCTAGGGATAAAAAAAACTACACATTAGGTACAATGTAGACTACATGGGTGATGGGTGCACTAAAATCTCAAAATTCACCACTATATAATTCATGCATGTAACATAAAACCACTTGTACCTCAAAAGCTATTGAATTTTTTTAAATGATATTTGCTCTTAACAGTAAAAAAAAAAAATCAGTGAAAATTATTTGCCTGAATCAAAATTAAATATCCAACACAAAATATAAAAACAATTTTTGGAAGGAGTTGAGCTTGTAATTTTTGCCAGCTATAAAATGGATTAGGTTCCAAACAAAGGGAAGAACATTTTAAGTGAGATCTGTTAAAAGAAGTAATTTCAATAATGAAGATTTTGCTAGAAAATTTGAGGAAAAAACTAATGAAGATATTTTGTCAAAAGCAACTGAAAGCTCTTCAGTTAAACCACCAAACAACTGTTCACTGAATACAAAAACCTTTCTAATAATGTCAAATGTAACTTATTAAGAACATGTTTAATTGCAGGTATTTTTCTTTACCTATAGGTAAGTCATGTAACATGAGACACTGCCTAATTAACACTTTGAGTATGCTTTCTTTCAAAGAACCTTCAAATTTGCTAAATAAAAAAATATTGTCAACTCACAGCCTAAGTAATCGAACTCATGAAATAGATTTTAAAAAATATTTTACATCAAAGAAATAATTTCTACTAAATGTGAAAAAAATAGTTTCTATCACAACATGTGGTGTTCTGCTATGTTAGATCAAAAATCCAGATTTTTTTGCTTTTAAAGCAAAAAAAAAATATTTCCTTTATCGATTTATTGCACAGTTTGAAGTATATTGAAAATTTCTTAGTAAGTAAAGAAATGGCAATGTGCCTACATTTTCTTGATATACTACACATGAAGAAGCTAAGTGTGAAGCTCCAAGGAAAGGAAGAGCTTATTAGTGAGATGGACACAAAGAGTTGTGTTGAAATAGAGCTTTTCATAAAACAAATCAATATAATTATTTTACACATTATTTGAATATGAATTATTATGAAAAAAATTTGAATATTTAAAATACATGCATGTTATTTATGTCTCTCTCTTATAGGGTATAGTCTGTCCTAGTCATCTACGTATTTTTTTTCATTTTTAAAATTTATCTTTAATTGACAAATAATAATTGTATATATTTATGGGATACAATGTAATGTTTTGATATATATATACACACACACACACAATGGAATGGATAAATCAAACTAATTAACATATCCATCATCTCACATACCTACTATTTATTTGTAGTGAGAACATTTAAAATTTAAAATCTATGTTTTAGCAATTTTGAAATATACAATGTATTATTATTAACTATGGTCACCATACTGTGCAATCGATCCCTAAAGCTTAATCCTCTCCTCTAACTGCAGCTTAGACTAACACTCCCCTTCTGACTAACATTCCTCCTTTCTCCTTCCACCCACTTCCCCAATCTCTGGTAACCAATATTCTACTCCCTGCTTACATGAGTTTGACTTTTTTAGATTCCACATACAAACGAGGTTATGCAGTATTTTTCTTACTGTGCCTGGTTTGTTTAATTTAGCATAATGTCCTCTAGGTTCATCCATACTGTCACAAATGGCAGAATTTTCTTCTTTTATTAAGGCTGAATAGTAGTATTCTATTGTGTATACGTGCCACATTTTCTGTATCCATCCATCCGTTGATGCTCAATAGCATTATAGAAATGAATTGCAAAAACAAAACAAATTTGAAGAAAGCTTTATTGTTGATAAATTTAGAGCTATTTTAAAATTTATTCAATACCCCTTTGACTTTTCTATTAACATTGCTGAGTCAGATAATTTACTTAAATTTGGGCAGACATAATTTTGAAGTTGAAATGGTTACATCAAAGTCAAATCAATTCTTTTTAAAGTAATGAACCAGTTTTATCAATATAGGTCCAAATATTAAAGGAAAAATGATTTTTGGTGTTCAATTCAGTTATTTGAAAACTTTATGTTTAGAAAAACTTGGTTATATGAATCCACTTTTTCAACTGTAATTCTATAAAGTCTAAATATAGATTGTGCATTTTCAATTAAAGTTTACTGTCTGAATTGACATGTGCTAAAAGCATAAATTGCATATCTGATTATGAAGACATAGTACACAAAAAGAATGTAAAATATTTTATTAGTAATTTTTGTTTTGAAATACTAATATTTTGAGTAAATTGGGTCAAATAAACATTATGAAGTTAATTTTACCTATTTAAAAAGTTTTAATATGGGTGTTAGAAAATTTAAAGTTATATGTGTGGTTTACATTATATTTCTACTGAAGAACGCTCTGGTAGAGAAAATAAAAGGGTAATTCGGTCTTTTCTCCAGCATGATTGATCAAAATTAATGTTTTATCATTGTTTGTTAGAAAGTTTATTTCAGCTTCACAATCGGTTATCGGTACTGTCATGATAATTTTGGGGATTGTTGTCAACTTTGATAAAATCCTTCTTTCACTTCCAAGCTTGAAGATTTGGAAGAATTTTCCACTGGCTAGTTATATACATTTCAAATCTTTCTCACCCACTACACAAATATTTCTGGTACCGAGCCTCATAGGTCACACCCATATTACAATATGGCTTTAAAACTTTCTGTTGCATACCCGATGAGTTGGCACAGGAGGTGGTAGGGGTATTCCTAGAAGCCATTCTTACGTCAGAACTATATGTACATGGGAGTGACTTCAAACTTCTTAAATATGTATTACTAAACCTAAACTAAATGTGCCCAAGATTCATTTTTCCTTTAGCTGGATTCCAGAAATGTCTGCAATCATTCTAATACTACCCAAAATAGAGAAATATGATAGGGAAATTAAAGGTGAAAGAAACAGAGGTATTAACCTATTGCAATTAAAATATTTTACATAATTTACAAAATCATGTAACCATGAGAAAACATTTCTAGACCCCTCTCAACATATTGGGAGGGGGAAGGGTCTATGAAAGGGCTGGCCCCTGATGCTTAAGCTGCAATATTTGCCTCTGAGTGTAAACCTTTTGTTTTACAGAAATGGAACTATTTGTACTTTTGTGCATATTCCTTTCCTTACTCAAAGATATTTCAAATAACTTCTCCAAGTCAGTTGGTGTCACTGTATTTCATTGTTTTAAGGGTTGCATAATGTTTAAAAGCATTATGTATTGTGATTTATTCTTTGTCTATTGGTGAGTATTCACTTCATTTTGAATTTTTTTTATTTTCCACTAAGTACAAAACTGCAGCAAACATCAATGTGTACTTCTCTTATACTGAGGTGCTTTTATTTCTATGAGAGAAATTTCCATGTGGGTCAAATGTAAGTTAATCATACATCCAAGTTTCCCTGGAATTTTCCTGTTTATGACCTGGCGTAATTATTACTAGCACTCCCTTTCACTCTCAAAAGTTTCCCAGTTTAGATGATAAATGTTTGCATACCTTAGTGAAAGGATATGTATATTTTAATATCTATGATAGTAACAATGGATATCATTGAGAATTTTTAATGTGCCAGACATTGCTTTAAGCACTTTACAGGTACTGTCTCAGTTTCCCACAAACAGGATATTATCATGCTTATTTTACAAATAAGGAAGCTGAGACATAGAGAAATTAAGTAACTTACTCAAACCAGCATTGCTAGTAAGTATGAGCCATGATTTAAACCCAGGCAGTCTGGCTCTACAGTAGGGTGACAAACCAAGCTGGTTTGTCTGGGACTAGGACTGAAGGGATTTCCAAGATGTGGGCTTGCAGTTGTAAAACCAGGAAATAACCTAGCAAACCAAAGGGACCTCTGAATGAGATGCAGAGGGACTGATCTTAATGCCATTGCGTTCCAAAACAGCTGTATCAGTTCCCATTGCCACCGACAATGTTAGCCTGCAGCCTTTTTCTCCATAACTGCCATATGAAGCCTCTAAGATAACTCCCAGTGATCCCCTTTCCCGGTATTCATGCCTTTGTTTAATCTCTTCCCTTTGTGTGTAGACTGGACCGTGTGATTTGCTTTTAATGAATAGAATATGGAAAGAATAATGCATGTCACTTCTGAGATCAGGTTACGAAAGACCCATGGCTTCTCTTTTATTAGCTCTCTCCTGTTTTCTGGTTCACTCATTTTGATGGAGCGCTTTGTGTTCTGTGGAGAGGCCCATGGGGCAAGGAACTGAGGGAGGCCTCAGATTAACAGCCAGTGGGAAACTGAGGCCCTCAACCCAACAGTCCTGTGGGAGCTAAATGCAGCCAACAACCATGCGAGTGGTCTTTGAAGTCAATTTCTCCCAGTCAAGCCTCAGATGAGACCATAGGCCCAACTGGCACATTAATTGCAGCCTTGCAAGACCCTGAGTCAGCAGAGCCATACCTAGACCCCCAACCACGAAAACTGCAAGATAATAAACGTTTGCAGTTTTAAGTTTTGGGGTAATTTGTTACACAGAAATAGATAGCTAATATAATCTTTATTCTTCTACATTTTAATTCTTCCAGTGAAGATAGTGCAAAATAGATATCACATTTTTATTTTAATTAGCACTTCCTTGACTACTATTAGTTCAAGCTGCTTTTCAAATAGTTGTTGATAATTTAGATTTGCTTTTCTCTGAATTTCTATTCATATCAATTGCCCAATTGTATACTGACTATTTTATCACTTTATAGATCACAGTTATTAACCCTTAATCTGTTGTATGTAGTGCAACTATTCTTTCTCAATTTATCATTTTTCTGATGATTAATTGTGGTATCCTTTCAATTTTTATTTTATCATTTTATTTTTGAGACAGAGTCTCTCTCTATTGCCCAGGCTGGAGTGCAGTGGCAATCTCTGCTCACTGCAACCTGCACCTCCCAGGTTCAAGTGATTCCCCCCTCTTAGCCTCCCAAGTAGCTGGGATTACAAGCTTGTGCCACCATGCCTAGCTAATTTTTCTATTTTTAGTAGAGATGGGATTTTGCCATGTTGGCCAGGGTGGCCTTGAACTTCTGACCTCAAGTAATCCGCTGGCCTCAACCTTTCAAAGTGCTGGGATTACAGGCTTGAACTGCTGCACCCAGCCTTCAATTTTTATGTAATGAAATATATCAATCTTTTTCTTTCTTTCTTCTAGGTTTCTTGTCTTGATTAAGAATTCTCCGTTACCCCAGGCTATACTAGTGAACTTCTATAATGCATTTTAAGATTATTATTGTTTTATTGTTTAAAATCAATTCTGTAATCCATCTGGATTTTTTAATACTGTGTTACAATAGGGATTTAAATTTACTTTCTTTCATTTGTGTTATGATTATTAATTAAACAAGCTTTCCTTTTCCTACTAACACATACTCTTTGTTATTTATAAAATTCTATATATTTGGACATATTTTTATTGCTCTTCATTTTTTATATGACTAATGTAATTACAGTAGCTGTATAATCTTTTCTGCTATTTGGAAAGGCATTCTTTTTTTACTATTATTTTTCATACTTTCTTGGTTATTTTGGTCATTTATTTTACCATATGAATTTTAAGATAATTTCATCCAATTTCAAAAGAACTACATCCAAAAAATGGAATTCTAAAAATATTGAATTTAATTTTATGTTTATATTAATTTTGTGGAATTGCCCTTTTTATATTTTATATTGTCCTAGATTTATTCAGATTTTACATGACATTTAATAAAATATATAGTTTTTTAAAAGATACAATTTCTATGAATTTCTTAGTAGTTTCTATTTGATAGTTTTTATCACTCTGTTGAAAGAATGTTTTTTCCATTTCCATTTCTAGGTGTTTATTGTTAGAATGCACAATAAGTATTGAATTTTTAATTTATTAGTTGTATTCAGCAGGCTTACAAAATCATTTTAATTTTAATATATTTTACTTTAAAACTTAAGCTTTTGAGGGGTTTTTTTTGCTTTTGTTTTTGTCTTTTTTGAGACAGAGTCTCACTCTGTCACCCAGGCTGGAGTGCAGTGGTGTGATCATGGCTCACTGCAACCTCTGTTTCCTGGGTTCAAGTGATTCTCCTGCCTCAGCCTCCCAAGTAGCTGGGATGACAGTTATGCGCCACCATGCTAGCCTAATTTTTTTTTTTTTTTTTTTTTTTTTTGTATTTTTAGTACAGGTGGTGTTTCACCATGTTGGCCAGGCTGGTCTCAAACTCTTGACCTAAAATGATCTGCCCACCTCGGCCTCCCAATGTGCTGGGATTACAGGCATGAGCTACCCCACCCAGCTGGCTTTTGAGTTTTATAGAGGCTTTTGGATATATAATCATGTAATAAACAAAAATAAATATTTTCACTCTTTTCCCCAATATTTATAGTAATTATTTAATTTCCCACTTTGATATATTTATTAGAACCTTCAAGACAATGTTGAACAAATGGCAATGGAAGGCATTTGAGTCTGGTTTCTGTTTCAGATGCGATAGTTTTTAGGATTTTACCTGAAATAGTTTTCAGGATGCTGCAATTGCTTATAAACCTTTTTATGTTTGTCATTACATAGTATTCCCTTTATTTCTGTTAAAAATTTTAACTCTAAAATATGACCTTATATATTTTAATATTTCCATTTCTGTTATTTTGTTTGCCTTTGCTTTTCACTTCTTTTCTATTTATTTCCAACTTTATTTTATTTTAGGTGTATTTCTAATGAGTAGGATAGAACTTTAAAAAAAATGTGTCTAACATTTTAGCCCCATCTTTGGTTTTTATTGGGGATAATTCTACTTATATTTAGTGTAACCACTGATATACTTGATTTCATTAATTTCATCTTTATATTTTAAGACATAAAATGTACACTTTTCTGGGAAAAGTACTAATTACTAGTCATAACTCAGTAGACATTAACAGAATAGAATTGCAAAATGGTTTGATAATATGGTTTTATCAAACCTTAATGAACAGATAATACCAATGCTATACAACTGTTGGAGAGTGTACAAAGGAGTAAACTACCCAACTTTGTACTTTCACTACTTACATACAAAAATGGACAAGGAGAGTACAAGAATATTATATATGGATTAATCTCTGATGTGAAAACAGCTATACTAAGTCTAAGCAAAATATTACCACATTGAATTCAATAATGCATTAAAACGTAGATCATACTAAGTAGAACTTAACTCACTCTTCTAAGGATATTTCAGCCACCAAAAATCTTTCAATATAATTCCTCAATTTAACAAATTAAAGAAAGTAATCCACATGATCATCTTAGTTTAGGGAAGGATTTCTTACACAAGACAAAAAGCACACATCATTAAGAAGATTGGTAGAATTGATTACATTAAAGCTCATGCTTAGCATAACATGTCACAATACTTTTAAAATGCCACAAACTGGGAAAGATGTTTATAATGCACATACTGAGAAGGTATAAGCACTACAAAGCAAGGAAAAGACAACAACAAAAAAGCAAACAAAAAATGGAAACAATTGGCAAAGGCAATTCCCTGGAGATGAATTTTGAATAGCCAATAAACATAGTTAACACAGGTAACAGGGACATTTAAATTAAGGCCCCAGTGAGGTGCCAGTTGTACTTCCATCTACTAGAAAGACAGAAAGCAAACGTTCTGACAATTTCAAGTATTGTAAAGGATATAGAAAAACAGGAACTCTCATAGGACTATAAATTGGTACTCCGCATTGGATGACAATTCATAAAAGTTTGAAATGCACATACTCTTCTATCCAACAATTAATTCTACTACTAGTTATGGTTCTTGAAAAGAAAACTTTAAGTCTCTCAAGGATATTCATTACAACATTGTTTGTAAGAATAACAAAATGTCTATTCATAAAATAATCAAAAAATAAATTTTAATAAAATGGAACGCTATGTATTAGTTAAAATGAAAACAGTAGGATTATAAACATCTTCGTGGATGTATCTTGAAAGTGGTAAGTGAAAAAAAGGAGTGAGAATTGTACATATAATATTAATGTAAATTTACAACACAATACATCTGTGATATAATGAATATGTCTAATGACTATATACATAAATAGTAAAAGTATAAAGGCACAGACGGATAATACATACCAACTTCAGGATGGTGATTAACTCATGAAAGGAGTCATAGAAATAGGTTTAGGACAGGATATAAGAGAGATTTTAAATGCATCTGTAATGCTTTAAAAAAAAATAGCCAATATTTGAAACAAATATAAGTAAATAAAAGTAAGACATGCTCTTAGAAGAATATTAGGGAAATAGAAAAACTATAAAAAATAAAAGTAATCCATAATCTCTCCAGCCAGAGGTGAGCTTTATAACATTTGGTATACTTCCTTCTAGGACTTTCTTTTCATGCACAATTTGACATGATTAAAAGCAAATATATATCTTATTTTAAGCACAGTTTAACTCATAGGCTTTCTTTTTTTTTTTAATTTATTTATTATTATTATACTTTAAGTTGTAGGGTACATGTGCATAACGTGCAGGTTTGTTACATATGTATACTTGTGCCATGTTGGTCTGCTGCACCCATCAACTCGTCATTTACATCAGGTATAACTCCCAATGCAATCCCTCCCCCCTCCCCCCTCCCCATGATAGGCCCCGGTGTGTGATGTTCCCCTTCCTGAGTCCAAGTGATCTCATTGTTCAGTTCCCACCTATGAGTGAGAACATGCGGTGTTTGGTTTTCTGTTCTTGTGATAGTTTGCTAAGAATGATGGTTTCCAGCTGCATCCAACTCATAGGCTTTCTTAAATGCTACATGAAACTCAGCGTATAGAGGAGATTGGTGATGACAGTATTGTTACTACTATTCAGTGATTTATTAGTCTCTGAAAGACTTTTTTAAAAATCCCCAAATGCTTTTAAAATCTTTTACCCTCCAAATATGATAGTAAGGTTGTTTTCCTCATTCTGTGTCTAGCTGTAAGATAATCAAAGGATATGTTTTAATAAAATGGAACACTATGTATTAGTTAAAATGAAAACAGGATTATAAACATCTACAAAACATCCAATTTTTGTTACAACAACAAAACTATTTTGAAATATCTAATTTAGTTGGTATAGTATCTTGCATATATTTAATAACACCTGGTACTATACTTAGGTCTGAGGGTGTAAAGAAAGTATGAAAAGGTTCTTCTCTTCAAGGAGCTCACACTCTGTAGGGAGACAGAGGTATACCTAAATAATTATAATGTAATGAGGCTGATCTTATATGAAGAAATGATGCAAGAAACATCAGAGTTGCCGACTGACCAAGCCAGAGAAGATGTCGCAGAAAAAAATAGCATTTAAGCAAGGTCTGGCAGGATATTTAAGTGAACTGTCTTACAAAGGAAAAAAGACCTACAAATTAGAGGAAACATAGCTGTGTTCTGAAAACTAGATAAATTTTGTCTCAGCTCATGACATATTTTCTTTTAGAGCAGACTATAATTTACTGTTAGGTTTATGTAATTAGTTAAATTAACGGGATTAAAATTTGTCATATAGGACTATCATTCCATGTAAAAATTAAAATATGTCATATAGGACTCCCATTCTATGTAAAAAAGTTCTGCACTATGAATTCTAAGGGCATTTGATATAGGGACCACTAAGTAACAATGAATTGTGACAACAGCAAAAACAGGACACTTCATGCTGCTCTACTCTTCTAGGTAAATATCTCTCTATTTTTATTAGAATGTTTTTGTTTTGAAAGGCAGCAGGGATTTCACAGATTATAGGAAAGCCTGCATTACATTTCAGAGTTTTAAATATTTTTGGAAGAGTAGCAGCAACATATATTTTAATAATAATATTTGGTCCATGAGTAGCAGACCAAAGAGTAAGCACTTCAAAGCACTTTAAAGATTGTGTGTGTGTGTGTGTGCGCGCACGCACGCACGCATATGTGATGTGTTGTTTTATGTCTACTCATTTCAAACCTGCCTACTGACATATTGATCAGTGAGTTCAGAGTTGCCAAGCCGTGTGTGAACTGGGAATGTTCCTCATCATAGCTCTGCAAATTAGAAATAGATGTTGAGCATAAGTAATTACAAAAGGACTTCTGGTTGCTTGTGAAAGAGGTCCCTTAAGATGTATGCAAAACTTATAACACATTCATCAAGAGCTCAGAGGCCTTTTGTGACATCTAATTTAAACAACAACAACAACAACAAAATACAGGACTCTGGGTTTCCAGAACTTTTGGACTCATAAATATATGTGACATATAACAAGTATTTAAGCAATATTTTGTTAACAACAACAAAAATGCCCTTAAATTGTAAACAAAAATCATGGTTTTGTGAGGATATAGGAATAATTTAATGAACTTGGAAAGTTTAGAATAGAAACTTTACTTTCAGTTAAGTTTAGCTGTGAGTATTTTTTTTTCTTTTTTTTATTTGTATTTTTATTTATTTTTTATTATTATTATACTTTAAGATCTAGGGTACATGTGCACAACGTGCAGGTTTGTTACATATGTATACTTGTGCCATGTTGCTGTGCTGCACCCATCAACTCGTCAGCACCCATCAACTCGTCATTTTACATCAGGTATATCCCAATGCAATCCCTCCCCCTCCCCCCTCCCGTGATAGGCCCGATTATTGTGATGTTCCCCTTCTGGTCCATTGATCTCATTGTTCAGTTCCCATATGAGGTGAGAACATGCGGTGTTTGGTTTTCTGTTCTTGTGATAGTTTGCTAAGAATGATGGTTTCCCACAGCTGCATCATGTCCCTACAAAGGACACAAACTCATCCTTTTTATGGCTGCATAGTATTCCCGTTATATGTACATTTTCTTAATCCAGTCTGTCACTGATGGACATTTGGGTTGAGTTCAGTGCTTTGCTGTGTGAATAGTGCATAATGAAACATGCGATGTGCATGTGTCTTTTATAGCAGCATGATTTTGTCTTTGGGTATATACCAGTAATGGGATGGCTGGGTCATATAATTTTTGCATCTAGTTCTAGATTTTGGGGAGTCCCGCCATACTGTTTTCCATAATGGTTGAACTAGTTTAATCCACTAACAGTGTAAAAGTGTTTCCTATTTCTCACATCCTCTCCGGCACCTGTTGTTTCCTGACTCATTAAAAAGTCAGGAAACAACAGGATATTAAGAAAAAAAGAGGAAAGATGATTTAGGATTAAATTATACTTTTGGTTGTCATTTTGCTTTCTGAAAATCCTGAAACAGTTCAATTTGATTTATGAATGCATGTCAAATGCAATCTAACTTTTCCCAAAGTGTGTCTAAATAAATTGTAATTCCATACAATGTATTCCTTTTACAATATGTAAGATCTCTTACCATTGGTATTCATATAACTTGGAGAACATGATTACATTTCAAAGGAAATACATATTCATATGGTAATAATATAGTAAGATGAATTTGTGGCCACATTTATGCCAAAATATCAGGTAACCAAAGTATGGGTTCCTGGCTAATGCGGACTTCAATCAAAACTCTCATTTTATAATTGGTGATTTCCATCCAGTTTTTCTAGTGTTTACTG
Organism: Papio anubis; assembly: GCF_008728515.1. NCBI lineage: Eukaryota > Metazoa > Chordata > Mammalia > Primates > Cercopithecidae > Papio > Papio anubis. Next base: position 93,848,546 of record NC_044984.1, on the reverse strand, counting down.
ACATTTTGAGTAAAAGGTATTAGCTCCATGAAATACGTGGCACATATTTAATTTATATGATAGACATATCATAGCTATATTGCATGTGTGCCTAAGTGCACACTCTTGTTAGCATGAAATTCACATGCTGCAGTGGGCATATAAAAGAAGTAATCTATTAAACTATAACCACATGTATAAAAATTATAGGGAAATTGGGGAATCGATAACTTTCCCAAGCAGGAATTTTGCCAACTAGTGAAGAAAGCATGACCTTCCAAAAAGTCAAAGTTTTCCATGAAATCTAAATTCATTTAGATTGAAGTGTAATAGTAATTAAGAGGAAAACTAAAGTCCATAACAAATCATGATGTGATGCTCTACTATCTCATTAAACCATTAAAGATAGTCAGTCCTGCTTTTGAAGTTGTCTTTGTAATGATTATGTTCTTCTGAGATCAGTGATTGTAAAATGAACAAGAATTGGCAGGTAATTTAATGCTTGATACTTAATAACTTCTATGGCTGATATGGTATACCATAATGAAAATAAGACCAATGTTGATATATTTGGATAATGAGTGCATGTCTCCAATTTAGGAAATTTTATTAATATTTCTTTTTTATGCAAACTTTTTCTTTATTATTGTTATTATTTGAGACAGAATCTCTGTTACCTAGGCTGGAGTGCAGTGGCATAATCATAGCTCACTGCAACCTCAAACTCCTGGGCTCAAGTGATTCTCCTGCCTCAGTCTCCTGAGAAGCTGGTACTACAGGCCTGTACCACCAAATTCCAGTAATTTTTTTATTTTTGAAGATACAGGGGTCTCCTGTGTTGCCCAGGCTTGTCTGGAACTCTTGGCCTCAAGCAATCCTCATACCTCATCTCCCAAAATGCTTTGATTATTGCTGTCAGTCACTGTGGCCAGCTGAACTTTTTCATGAATAAAATTTTTCTATTAAAGTAAAATGTATAGAATCTGAAATACAACAAACAATTTAATCTTTTAAATTTAAACTTAATTGGACATTTAACTCCTTTGCTAAATTCTAGATATTTGAAATTTTGTTTTTGTCAGTATTTAACAAATACAGATATTAAGTAAATGATGTGAAATACTTTGTTTAAAAAACATGAAATTTTTTTTGTCCGTAATACTCTGACTATTCAAAAACTGAGTCCTGACTCATAATAAAATGAATTCTACTGTAATGTGTAATGGTGATATAAAGACAAATTAGACACATTGTGTCTGCCTTGAAATAAATCATAATGAGGTAAAAGAAGAAACTATGAACAGATTATATCAGGGTAACAGGTGCACAGTATGCTACAGGACCAGATAAGAGTAACTACAGTATCTACAGGACTAGATAGGAGGGTACCTAACTCATACTTGCACATTTATATTTATTCTTCAGGAAACTCTTCTCTCCTCCCAGTCTCACACTAGGAGGACTAAGGGAGTCCTCCTAAAGAAGTTGATTCTCAACCCCGGGCAAATGAAGGCTAGAAAGATATTTAAGGCCAAAAAAAAAAAGTATACAGAAAAAGTGTGGAGGCTGGAGAGGTAAGAGAGAGGAGATCATGAAGAACCTTGTAGAAATGAGGGGAAAATAGAGAGAGAAGAGGGGCTAGAAGGAAAAAAGGTAATGGAGAATAAGTTTGAATGTGCAAGTATGTTTTCATTTACACTCCTGCCTTATCATAGAAGGAATAGAAAACTCATGATGTCGAATAGACACACACAATTGCCAGTCCAACATTTATAGGTTGGTACATTTCTACAACCTAATACTTGACTTCTTCCCCCACATTTTTATGCCTTTCCTATTTTCTAGCAGAGTCTTGATTTTGTCAAGAAGATTCCCTCCTCTGCATGGCCATGTATTTCAAGAGAAGTTGTCTCTATCCCCACATCTTAGTCCATTTGGGCTGCTATAACAAAGTAACACAAACTAAGCAGCTTATAAACAGCAGAAATGTGTTTCTCCTAGTTCTGGAAGCTGGGAAGTTCAAGATCAGGGTGCTGGCAGATTCAGTGCCTGGTGAAGGCCAACTTCCACACAGATTGCTGTCTTCTCTCTGTAACTTAACATGGTGAAAGGGGCCAGGGACCTCTCTGAGTACTAATAAAGGTACTAATCCTATTCATGGGGGTGAACTCCCTCTTATGACCTAATTACCTCCCAAAGACTTCACTTCCTAATACTATCACATTAGGAGCAAGAATTTCAACATATAAATTTTGTGGGGACAAAAAATTCATCATACCATAGCACTTGATATAGTTAGGATGCTTGGCCCCTCCAAATCTCATGTTGAAATGGGATCCCCATTGTAGGAAGTGGGGCTTGGTGGGAGGTGTTTGAGTCATGGGGGCAGATCCCTCATAAATGTTTTGGTGCTGTCCTCTAAGTAATGAGTGAGTTCTCACTCTATGAGTTCACATGAGATCTGGTTATTTAAAAGGGCCTGGAACTTTCTCCTGTCTCTCTTGCTTCCTGTCTTGCCGTGTGACATACCCTTTGCTTTTCACCATGATTGTAAGTTTTCTGAGACCCTCACCAGAAGCAGACGTTGGCACTGTGCTTCATGTGCAGCCTGCAGAACCATGAGCCAAATAAACCTCTTTTCTTTATAAATTACCCGATCTCAAGTACTCCTTTATAGCAATACAAATGGACTGACACAGCACTCCACCTCCCAGAGAATAGGTTCTTATTAGTCTAAGCCAACTCTTGCAAGGAAGAGATGACCTTCCATTTCATCTTGTTATTATAATGTCTGATAGGCTGCTGGGAATTTCTGCAGCCATCTAGGTCCAGCGGTGGGTCCAATATCATGTGGAGTAGAGTAGAGCTGAGAGAGCCACTTAGAATAGGAGCGAGAGCCCTGACATTTGACATTGGGAGCCGTCTTGATTCTAAACTTTCTGTTATGTAGGATAGCCAGTGTGCTCACTGCTTCAGCTAGTTAATGGGGAGTTTAGGTTAATTGTTGCTTAAGTACCTGATCAATTAATGAGGGAACATAAAATCCAGCTTTCTAACAAAAATTAGAAAAACAGGAAGTAGAATAGAGACATTAAATAGAGCTTGGATAAGACTGTTATCCAGTTTGCATCAATAACTGCAAACTGTTATCAGGTACATACGCTTTGATTCATACAAGAAAATGGCACATTTGTAATACAAATACAAGCAGAAAAATGCACATGATTTTCCTGTCTTTCCATATGAATTACTGAAAGAACCAATAACAAAGTGCGAATTGGGTGTGGGACCTTAGGAAAGAATCAGGCTCCTTTATCATTGTATACCATATTATGCTGTTTGAATGTTTAAGCTTGTGAATATCTTGTCTTCACATTAATCAAAACAAAACCAGAATACTATATGCCATCCATGCATTCCTAAACAAAGACTTGAGCAGAAGCTGAGGCAAAAGGCTTATACATTTATTTTTACTTTTCTTTTGTGAATTGCCTGTTGGTAGTTTTTAGTCCAGTTTTCTATTGGAGTATTTTTTTCACCATGTGAATTATTTGTGAGAGCATGTGTTATTCCATTTTGTATTGCTATAATGGAATACCTGAGGCTAGGTAATTTATAAAGAAAGGAGGTTTGTTTGGCTTACAGTTCTGCAGGATGTTCAAGCACGGCACGGGCATCTGCTCAGCTTCCGATGAGGCCTCAGGAACCTTTACTCATGGTGGAAGGTAAAGGGGGAGAAGGCATATCACATGATGAGAGAGTCAACAAGAGAGAAGAGGTAGGTCCTAGACTCTTTTTAACAGCCAGATCTCGTGGTAACTCATTACCTCCACAGGGAGGGCACCAAGCCATTCATGAGGGATCCATTCCCATGATGCAAACACCTCCCAGTATGCCCATCTCCAACAGTGGGGAATGCATTTCAACATGAGATTTGGAGGAGACAACTATACAAACCATATCAGAGAATATCAAATCATTTGATAACATTAATTTCTAGCAGTTGTATGATTTTTCTATCTTGGTCATTAGTACCTAATTGGTTAAAAAGATGCAGAAGGGGCCACTGAGAACAATTGAGTTCAATCCAGGATGGATTCACCAGAAAGCTGACTTTGAGATGTAGGTTAGCATACAGGAAATTTATTGAGTGATTTTGGAGGCAACACCTGTTACAGGGAAGCCAGAAATGGCAGCTGGAGAGGTCAGGCTGTGATGAAGTCTCAATATAGCCATCCAAAGACCCCCCAGGGAATTGTGAAACTGGGATGACTCTTCAAAGTCATTCCAAGTTGGTGATAGGACAGGACTATTATACTCTTGTGTTAACCTGATATTGAAAGCAGCCTGCACCTGGAAGGGGGCATGGCCTTGGGTCAGTCAGTTCTCTTCAGCTGAGGCAGTTCCAAAAGAAAGCTGACAGCTGAAGAGTGTCTGCCAGCAACACATCATACAGCTAGGAGAATAAATGTTTTATATATGAAGTTGAATCTGGGTGGTACATTAAAGTGTCAACTGCAAATAGGAATAGGGTTTTTCTCAGTGTATGTAGTAAAATAAAAAGAGTGAATGTAGTTATTGGCAAGAGAGTTGTTAAATGATGGGCCATTGTATCTAAACTAAGTAAATGTGAAGATGGAACGGGGTTGATAGGTTGGATGAAACTAGATGGATTAAAGGATTAGAGATGGCATTAAACAATAGATGTAGTGTGGAAGACAGTGGAAGTGATTGGACATTGTATCCACAGAATGAGTTATTAGAGATTAAACGTCTGTCTATATGAAGTAGTTGCTGTTCGTAATGAAATACATGGGTTAGCCTCAGACATGGTAATCTGAATAGAGTTAAAGCAAAGATGACATGAGTAGAAATCAAAACACTCTTAGGCTCAAGGGATTGATTGAAAATGTACGAGGAAACTGACAGTTCCCAAAATGATGATAGGCTTGGGGTGGAAAGTAAGATTGGGAGATACATGCTAATTCTCTGATAAATAAAAGAGAGTAAAAAAGAAGTTCATAAATTATAGCTATGAGGAAGTACAGACTATAGCACTGTCTGACGAGATTAGACTAATTTTTGAATGACTGTGAAGGAATACTACGGGAATTTAACTCTATAATATGGAAAAATGAATGTCATTTCACCTCCAACTACTGTGATATGTTATAGGGGGATTTAGCAAGTTCACTTTCTTCTTTTTTATATATTTCAATAGGTTTTTAGGAAACAGTTGGTATTTAGTTACATGAATAAGTTCTATAGTGGTGATTTCTGAGATTTTGGTGTACCCATCACCTGAACAGTGTACACTGTACCCAATGTGTAGACTTTTATCCCTCACTCCCCTTCCACTCTTTCCCCCGATTCCCCAAAGTCCATTGTGTCATTCTTATGCCTTTGCATCCTCATAGCATAGCTCCCACTTATGAGTGAGAACATATATGATTGGTTTTCCATTCCTGAGTTAGTTCCCTTAGAATAATGGTCACCAATTCTATCCAGGTTGCTGCAAATTCCATTATTTTGATCCTTTTTATGGCTGAGTAGTAGTCCATGGTGTGTGTGTATGTATGTGTGTGTATATATATAGATATAGATATATATCACATTTTCTTTATCCATTCGTTGATTGATGGGCATTTGGGCTGGTTCCATAATTTTGCAATTGCAAATTGTGCTGCTACAAACATGTGTGTGCAAGTATCTTTTTTTGTATAATGACTTGTTTTCCTCTGGGTAGATACCCAGGAGTGGGACTGTAGGATCAAATGGTAGATCTACTTTTACTTCTTTGAGGAATCTCCATGCTGTTTTCAATGGTGGTTGTATTAGTTTACATTCCCACCAACAATGTAAAAGTGTTCCCTTTTCACCACATCCATGTTAACATCTATTTTTTTTTTATTATGGCCATTCTTGCAGGAGTAAGGTGGTATCTCATTGTGGTTTTGATGTCCATTTCCCTGATCATCAGTGATTTTGAGCATTTTTTCACATTTTGTTGGCCATTTGTGTATCTTCTTTTGGTAATTTTCTATTCATGTCCTTAACTCACTTTTTGATGAGATGGTTTGCTTTTTCTTGCTGATATGTTTGAGTTCCTTGTAGCTTTTGTTGGATGTCTAGATTGCGAAGATTTTCTCCCACTCTGTGGGTTGTCTGTTTACTCAGCTGATTATTTCTTTTCCTGTGCAGAAGCTTTTTAGTTTAATTAAGTCCCATCTATTTATCTCTGCTTTTATTGCATTTGTTTTTGGATTCTTGGTCATGAAGTCTTTGCCTAAGTCAGTGTCTAGAAAGGTTTTTCCAGTGTTATCTTCTAGAACTGTTATGGTTTCAGGTCTTAGAATTAAGTCTTTGATCCATCTTGAGTTGATTTTTTTTAAGAGGAGACATGAGGATCCAGTTTCATTCTTTTACATGTGGCTTGCCAATGATCCCAGCACCATTTGTAAAATAGGGTGTTCTTTACCCACTTTATATTTTTGTTTGCTTTGTCAAAGATTGGTTGACAGCAAATATTTGACTTTATTTCTGGGTTCTGGGTTCTCTATTCAGTTCCATTGGTCCATATGTTGTTATACCAGTACCATGCTGTTTTGGCAACTGTGGCCTTATAGTATAGTTTGAAGTTCAGTAATGTAATGCCTCCAGATTTGTTCTTTTTACTTAGTCTTGCTTTGGTTATGCAGGTTCTTTTTGGGGTCCATATGAATTTTAGGATTGTTTTTTCTAGTTCTGTGAAGAATGACGGTGGTAATTTGATGGGAATTCCATTTAATTTGTAGATTGCTTTTGGCAGTATGGTCATTTTTCACAATATTGATTCTGCTCATTCATGATAATGGGTGTGTTTCCATTTGTTTGTGTCATCTATGATTTCTTTCAGCACTGTTTTGTAGTTTTCCTTGTAGCAGGCTTTCACCTACTTGGTTGAGTATGTTTCTGATTTTTTTTATAGCTATTGTAAAAGGGGTTGAGTTCTTAATTTGATTCTCATCTTGGAAACTGTAGGTGTATAGCAGGGCTACTGATTTGTGTACATTAATTTTGTATCCTGAAACTTTGCTGAATTCATTTACCAGTTCTAGGAACTTTTTAGATGAGCCTTTAGGGTTTCTTAGGTATGTGATCATCATGTCATCAGCAAACAGTGACAGTTTGACTTCCTCTTTACTGACTTGGATGGCCTTTATTTCTTTCTTTTGTCTGATTTCTCTGGCTAGGACTTCCAATACTGTGTTGAATAGAAGTGGTGAAAGTGGGCATCCTTGTCTTTTTCCAGTTTTCAGGGGGAATGCTTTCAACTTTTCCCCATTCAGTATAATGTTGACTGTGGGTTTGTCATAGATGCTTTTGTTACATTAAGGAATGACCTTCTATGCTAATTTTACTTAGGGTTTTAATCATAAAGGGATGCTGGATTTCATCAAATGCTTTTTCTGCATCTATTCAGATGGTCATGTAATTTTTGTTTTTAATTCTGTTTATGTGGTGTATCACATTTATTGATTTGTGAATGTTAAACCATCCCTGCATTCCTTGTATGAAACCCACTTGATCATGGTGGATTATCTTTTTGATATGCTGTTGGATTCAGTTAAGTAGTATTTTGTTTAGGATTTTTGTATCTATGTTAATCGAGGATATTGGTCTGTAGTTTTCTATTTTTGTTATGTCCTTTCCTGGTTTGGGTATTATGGTGATACTGGCTTCATAGAATAATTTAGGGGGGATTCTCTTTTTCTGTATCTTTTGGAATAGATATCGATAGGATTGGTACCAATTCTTCTTTCAATGTCTGATAGAATTTAGCTGTGTATCTATGGGTCCTGGCCTTATTTTTCTTGGTAACTTTTTAATTACCATTTCAATCTTGCTGCTTGTTATTGGTCTGTTCAGAGTTTCTATGTCTTCCTGGTTTAATTGAGGAGGGTTGTATATTTCCAGGAATTCATCCATCTCCTCTAGGTTTTCTAGTTTATGCACATAAGAGTATTCATAGTAGCCTTAAATGATCTTTTGTATTTCTGTGGGATTGCTTGTAATATCTCCTGTTTCACTTCTAATTGCACTTATTGGGATCTTCTCGCTTCTTTACTTGGTTAGTCTTGCTAATGGTCCATCAATTTTATTTATCTTTTCAAAGAACCAGCTCTCTTTATCTTTTGTATTTTTTTTGTTTCAATTTCATTTAGTTCTGCTCTGATCTTGGTTATTTCTTTTCTTCTTCTAGGTTTGAGTTTGGTTCTTGTCTCTCTAGCTCCTTGAGATGTGATTTTAGATTGTCTATTTGTGCTCTCAGACGTTTTGATGTAGACATTTGATGCTATGAAGTTTTCTCTTAGCACCGCCTTTGCTAACCAGAAGTTTTGATAGGTTTTGTCACTATTATTGTTCAGTATAAATAGTTTTTTAATTTTCATATTGATTTCATTGTTTATGCAATGATCATTCAGGAGGAGGTTATTTAGTTTCTATATGTTTGCATGGTTTTCAGGGTTTCTTTTAGAGTTGAGTTCCAATTTTATTCCACTGTGGTCTGAGAGAGTACTTGCTATGGTTTCTGTTTTCTTAAAGTTGTTGAGACTTGTTTTATGGTCTATCATATGGTCTATCTTGGAGAATGTCCTCTGTGCTGATGAGTAGAATGTATATTCTGTAGTTGTTGGGCAGAATGTTCTGTAAATATCCATTTAGTCCATTTGTTCTAGGGTATAGTTCTTTGTTGATTTTCTGTCTTGAAGACCTGTCTGCTGTCAGTGGAATATTGAAGTCCCTGACTATTATTGTGTTGCTGTCCATCTCATTCCTTAGGTCTAGTAGAAATTGTTTTATAAATTTGAGACCTCCGGTGTTAGGTGCATATATATTAGGGATTGTGATGTTTTCCTATTGGACTAGTCATTTTATCATTATATAATGTCCTTCTTTGTCTTTTTTAACTGTTGCTGCTTTAAAGTTTGTTTGTCTAATATAAGAACAGCTACTCCTCCTTGCTTTTGGTGTCTATTTGCATGGAATATCTTTTTCTACCCCTTTACCTTAAACTAATGTGAGTCCTTATGTGGCAGGTGAGTCTCTTGAAGACAGCAGATACTTGGTTAGTGAATTCTCATCCATTCTGCCATTCTGTATCTTTTAAGTGGAGCATTTAGGCCATTTATATTCAATGTTAGTATTAAGATGTGAAGTACTATTCTGTTTATTGTGCTATTTGTTGCCTGAATACCTTGAGGTTTTTTTTTTTTCATAGTGTTGTTTTATAGGTCCTGTGAAATTTATGCTTTAAGGAGATTATATTTTGGTGTGTTTTGAGGATTTGTTTCAAGATTTAGAGGTTAGAAAAAATTTAGAGCTCCTTTTAGCCATTCTTTTAGTGACAGCTTGGTAGTGGCAAATTCAGCATTTGTCTGAAAAACACTTTCTTTCTTTCTTTTATGAAGCTTAGGTTCACTGGACACAAAATTCTTGGCTGATAATTGTTTTGTTTAAGGAGGCTAAAGATAGAACCCCAATCCCTTCTAGCTTGTAGACTTTCTGCTGATAAATCTGCTGTTAATCTGATAGGTTTCCCTTTATAGGTTACCTGATGCTTTTGCCTCACAGCTCTTAAGATTCTTTCCTTCACCTTGACTTTAGATAGCCTGATGACTATCAGGTGCCTAGGCGATGATCTTTTTATGATGAATTTTCCAGGTGTTTTTTGAGCTTCTTGTATTTGGATGTCTAGATCTCTAGCAAGGCTGGGAAAGTTTTTCTGTATTATTCCCTCAAATATGTTTTCCAAACTTTTAGATTTCTCTTCTTCCCTGGGAACACCAATTATTTTTAGGTTTGGTCATTTAACATAATCCCAAATTTCTTGGAGGCCTTGTTCGATTTTAAAATTGTTTTTCTTTGTCTTTGTCAGATTGGGTTAATTTGAAAGCCTTAATTTCAAGCTCTGAAGTTTTTTCTTCTACTTGTTTGATTCTATTGCTCAGACTTTCCAGTGCATTTTGTAATTCTCTAAGTGTGTCCATCATTTCCAGAAGTTGTGATGTTTTTATGCTATCTATTTCACTGGAGATTTTTCCATTCATATCCTATTTCATTTCTTTGATTTCTTTAAGTTGGACTTAACCTTCCTCTGGTGCCTCCTTGGTTGGCTCCATAGTCAACCTTCTGGATTCTTTTTCTGGCAATTCAGAGGTTTCCTCTTGGTCTTGACCCATTGCTGGTAAGCCAGTATGTTCTTTTGGGGGTGTTAAAGAACTTTGTTTTGTCATATTACCAGAATTGTTTTTTCTGGTTCCTTCTCATTTGGGTATACTATGTCATAGGGAAGATCTCAGTCTCAAGGGCTGCCGTTAAGATTCTTTGTCTCATTGGGTACTCTCTTGATGTGGTGCTCTCCCCTTCCCCCTTGGGATGGAGCTTCCTGAGAGCTGAAGTGATTGTTATTTTTCTTCTGAATCTAGCCTCCCAGTGGAGCTACTGGGCTCCAGGCTGGTACTGGGAGTGTCTGCAAAGAATTCTGTGATTTGACCCATCTTCAGGTCTCTCAGCTGTGGATACCATACCAGCACCTGCTTTGGTAGAGGTAGCAGGAGAGTGAAGTGGACTCTGTGAGGGTCGTTGGTTGTATTTTTGTTACGTGCACTGGGTTTTGTGTTAGTTGTCCTCATGCCAGGAGGTGGTGCTGTCAATAGCACATCAGCTGCAGTAGTATAGGGAGGATCAGGCAGTGGGTGGGGCCATAGAGTTCCCAAAAGATTATGTCCTTTGTCTTCAGCTACCAGGGCCAGTAGATAATGACCATCAAGTGGGGACAGGGCTAGGTGTGTCTGAGCTCAGATTCTCCTTGGGCAGGGCTTGCTGTGGCTGCTGTTGGGGGTTGGGGTGTGGTTACCAGGTCAGTGGAGTTATATCCCATGGGGATTATGGCTGCCTCTGCTGAGTCACACAGGTCGCCAGGAAAGTGGGGGAAAGCCAGCAGCCACAGACCTCACCCAACTCCCACACAGCCCACAGCCCAAAAGGCCAGTCTCACTCCCACTGTGCCCTGCCAACAGCACCACGTTTATTTCCAGACAGCCTATGAGCAGGGCTAAGAACTTGCCCCAGGCTACAAGCCTCCCAGCTGAGAAAGCAAGCTGACTCACAGTTTCTTGGCTGCCCCACAGAGCCTGCGGTGGCAATCCACTCCTTCAAAGGTCTGTGGATTTCCTCGGCTTTCCTGGTATGTTCCTACGGTAGTTCTTGGAGCAAAAGTTCATGATGTGGGTCTCCACATGCTGCTCTGTCTGTCTGAGTTAGAGCTGCAAGTTAGTCCTTCCTCCTAGCCACCATTTCCCCATTTTACTCTCAGCAGGTTCATTCTCTAACTTCCTTTCATAGAGAGTCAGTGACCACTTAGTAGGGGTTCTGGCCTGGCAGGCTAGTGCTGGGGTGTTGTCTTGGTCAGGTTGGATGTTTATATAATTTTGGAATGAACAGAAAGATACAGAAGATGAATACAGGGACCACTAAGAGTAAAGCCAGAGAAAAGAATTGGTTGTTAAGACAAAATGGAAAGCATAGAACCTAAAAAGGGACTCAAAACCAGGAGAGCCTGAAGAGCCAAAATAAGAATTGAAGCACAAGTGCATTAGTAAAACAGAGAATCCACAGATTACCAATGTGATGCAAAATATTTTCTTTCTTTAATTTTTACTTTCTTCATTGCTTAACATTAGTCCATAAAAGTAAGCATTGGGAGGGAACCCATCTCCTATGGCCTCCCTTTCTCTTTCATTTTCTTAACTGTGCAGTTCTCCAGGATTCTGGTTCAGTCTTGCTAGCCAAGGCCAGGGAATTATCATTGTTGGCATCATCCTGGGAGGAAGAAGGTAAAACTCTACAAGCCTCCTGCATTTCTCATAAATTCTTGAGATTCTTCAGAGTAGAGAATTTATAAGACAAGCAAACATTTCTACTAATATTGCTCACCAATTACAGCGTACCTCTGATGAATTATTATGCTAAAAGACCATCTCCCTGCCATGGGTTGAGAAAGAGAAGGAAACAAAAGTAAGGGAAAGGTGGGAGAGAGCACACTCTCCCAACCATCTGTTCATTATGCTGCTTTTTATGGTTGAATTGAGATCTTGGACTTTTAGATGTCCTCTAACTCTTCCAGTTGTTGACTCTGCTAGAACTTCTCTGGTGTCGATAAGACCAAAGGTCTTATCGGCTTGAAGCTGCTAGTCAATCATTCTACTCTTTAGCGCACAGATGTGGCCTCTTGCATGTAGAGAATTTTAAAGTGACTATAGCCTTGTGGTCTATTCTTTTTATAGATTAAAGTAGCATTTGATCATAGCCTCAAGGAAAGTAATTTTAGAAATGCAATGTGGCTGACTTTTTTTCCTAAATAGAAAAATTTAATCTTTTACAAAGGCAATTTTGTTTTCTTTTTATACACCTTTCCATCTTTCATCTGAATACTTTATCTTGCCAACATCATCTCCATTCACTTTTCCACACATATCCTGTGCTTCAGCCAAGCTGAACTATTTATAGTTTCCCAAAGGCATAATGCTCGTTCATGCTTCTGCCCTGTTGCATATTCCGTTTTCTTTGCTTGGAATGCTTCTCCCTCTTTGAGTTCTTGATGGCACTCATTCCTCAAGGCTATTACATTTTTTTCCTTCACTTTCTCTTTCTGCCCATAACCTAACTTTCTGCTCTAGCCCCCTCATTTGGATAGTGGCTCATTCTTCTATGTTCCCATATTGCTGAATTTGTAGCATAAATAACACAATTTTGTAATTATATTTGCCCTTCTGTGTTTTCCATTAAGTAGTCAGCTCCTTCAAAACAAGACTGAAAGTCTAGGCACCATTGTAGCACAAACATGTTGGCCATGTTATAAACGTTAACCAAACATTTACAATATTAGTTATCTATTGCTACTCATGGCCAAAAATAACAAACATTAATTATCTCACAGGGTGAGGAAACTAGGAGAGACTTAGCGGGATGCCTCTGACTCAGGATTTCCCAGGAGGTTGTAGGCAAGCTGTTGGCTGGAACTGCAATCTTTTCAAGGCTTGACTGGGGCCGAAGGATTTGCTTCCAAGCTAGCTCATGTGGCTGTTAACAAGGTTCAGTTTCTGGTGGGCTGTTGAAATCAGGGCCTCAGCTCCTTACCATGCCATGTAGGCCTTTGCATAGGTTGTTCACAATGTGGTTACTTGCTTTCCTCAGTGCAAGTGATCTGAGAAGGAGGACACATACAAGAAAGAAGCCACAGTCTTTTTTTTATAACCTATTCCCAGAAGTACATCTCATCTCTTCTTTTTTTATTATTTTTTTATTTTTATTTTTATTTTTTGAGATGGAGTCTTGCTCTGTCACCCAGGCCGGAGTGCAGTGGTGCAATCTTGGCTCACTGCAAGCTCCGCCTCCCAGATTCATACAATTCTCCTGGCTCAACTCTCGAATAGCTGGGACTATAGGTGCCCGCCACCACGCCCTGCTAATTTTTTGTATTTTTAGTAGAGACGAGGCTTCACCGTGTTAGCCAGGATGGTCTTGATCTCCTGACTTTGTGATTCGCCCACCTCAGTCTCCCAGAGTGCTGGGATTATAGGCGTGAGCCACCACACCCGGCCTCATCTCTTCTTTATTAGAAGCAATTCAGCTCGTCATTTACATCAGGTATAACTCCCAATGCAGTCCCTCCCCCCTCCCCCCTCCCCCCTCCCCATAATAGGCCCCAGTGTGTGATGTTCCCCTTCCTGAGTCCAAGTGATCTTATTGTTCAGTTCCCACCTATGATGAGAACATGTGGTGTTTGGTTTTCTGTTCTTGCGATAGTTTGCTGAGAATGATGGTTTCCAGCTGCATCCATGTCCCTACAAAGGACACAAACTCATCCTTTTTTATGGCTGCATAGTATTCCATGGTGTATATGTGCCACATTTTCTTAATCCAGTCTGTCACTGATGGACATTTGGGTTGATTCCAAGTCTTTGCTATTGTGAATAGTGCCGCACTGAACATACGTGTGCATGTGTCTTTATAGCAGCATGATTTATAATCCTTTGGGTATATACCCAGTAATGGGATGGCTGGGTCATATGGTACTTCTAGTTCTAGATCCTTGAGGAATCGCCATATTGTTTTCCATAATGGTTGAACTAGTTTACAATCCCACCAACAGTGTAAAAGTGTTCCTGTTTCTCCACATCCTCTCCAGCATCTGCTGTTTCCTGACTTTTTAATGATTGCCATTCTAACTGGTGTGAGATGGTACCTCATTGTGGTTTTGATTTGCATTTCTCTGATGGCTAGTGATGATGAGCATTTTTTCATGTGTCTGTTGGCTGTATGAATGTCTTCTTTTGAGAAATGTCTGTTCATATCCTTTGCCCACTTTTTGATGGGGTTATACCTGATGTAAATGACGAGCTAATGGGTGCTGATGAGTTGATGGGTGCAGCACACCAACATGGCACAAGTATACATATGTAACAAACTTGCACGTTATGCACATGTACCCTAGAACTTAAAGTATTAAAAAAAAAAAAAAAAAAAGGACCACATGTACAATGGTGGTCCCAAAAGATTATTAAAAAAAAAAAAAGAGAGACAACTAGCAAAATTTGAATATGAACTGTGTACTAAATGACAATATTCTGTCAGTGATAAATTTTCATAACATAATAATTGTATTGTCATTGTATAAGAGAATGCTCTAGCTCTTAAAAACAAATGATGAACTACTTAGGGAAGAAGTGTCATTAAGTCTGCAACTAAATTCTAAATAATTCAGGAGAGAGAGAGACAGAGAGAGAGAATGTACTAAATATTAAAAATTAGTGGATCCAGAAGAGAATGTAAATATCTATTGTACTATCAGTTTTTCTGATAGTACTTTCAGTTTTTCTGTGGGTTTGAAAATTTTCAAAAGTTCTAAAGGAAAAAAAGAAGAAAAAGTGAAAGAATAAGGTGTTCATGTGTTAAATGTGGCCAAGAATAGAGGATGTTATTCTGGTGATTCAGATATGAAACGATGGCATCTTTCTTTGAGCTGGATACTAAGGAATTAACTCCAGGATTCAGTTTGACATATTGCTTGGCTTTCAAACCTTTTGGATTATTTTTCACTCTTATGGTTTGCTGAAAGCAAAAGTTACTTAAGAGGAGATATATTACCTCTAAACTAAAAGATACTTCTTACAACTAAATAACTATGTCCCCAGCAGAAGAGTCCCAGCTCAAGGTGACTCCATTAGCCTGTCATTTCACTTTATACTGCTATCTTTCCACAGTTGCTATATAGTTATGAAAGATCAAGCTTTTATTCTCTGGAATATAAGAAAAATAAATGTGGGTCTTACATGGTGAAAAAAAAAAAAAAAAGAAGCAATTCAACGAGTTCAACTCACACCTTACACCCTAGGGGACAAAATTTCACAAAGGTGTGAATACCATGAGGTGGGGCTCAATTGGGACCATCCTAGAGGCTGTCTACCACACATTTCATCTGGTAAAGTTGCTGGCTGATTACGACTTGAATATTTAACACTATTGTTGGTGATAGTAATGGAAGTTCAAGCTCAGTATATTTAAGAGAATTGTTCATTTTTAACAAACCTTCACTAAGAGAAAGTAAAATGTGTTAATTATTTGGAATACTAACTAATTCTCTTAAATTACTGTTAAACATTAACTTCTCAAGTGGTACATAGTGAGCACTTTCTCACTGAAAATACTGAAACAGGATACTTGGGCTATTTTACTCATGATTTTTGTACTGTCTCTCCCAGAAGTGGTAGTCATGTGCAATCACTAAAACAAAGTTACTTTAAAATGTAAAGATTTCATTGGTCTTATTTATCTATTCAATGAGCACATATTGAACACTTGCTGTGTACAAAGGACCGCCCTAGTGTCAGATATAATGCCATTTTTTGTATACATGATAAATTTCTAGCTTTATATCGAAAACCTTAGTTTTTAATTACACAGTGAGAATGTTAATATATAATATGAATATGGAAATGAAAATGTATAATATAACATTCTTCTAGGTCTCTGCGTAAGAGGGAAAACATTTCCATAGGAAGTACTTAAGACAGGGATTCACAAGTTATAGCCAACAAACTTAATCTTGTCTACTGCTTGTTTTTGTAAATAAAATTTTCTTGGAATACAGACACACCCATTTGCTTATATATTTTCTGTGGCTGCTTTCTTGCTACCCGAAGAGAGTAGAGTAGTTACAACAAAGATCATGTAGCCTTACAGAGCTTACAATATTTACCTTCTGGCCCTTTACAGAAAAAAATTGTCAACGCTTGACTTAACAATAAAAAATAAAAATTGTGCTTCATGAATTGTTAGATTAGGATTTATTAAATACTTATATTTGATGATTACTTAGTGATGCACTTAGGATTTTCCATAATAACGCATCAAGCCACCTATCTAGTTTTATTTGCTATTATGATTATATTCATATATCTGATAATAATAGTAATAGATAATTTTATTGAGTACTTACTATGTGTTGGGCAATGTATTAAACACACACACATACACAAACACACACACATGTATCTGTACATGCCTCATTTGTCTTTATAACACTATGTGAAAGGCACTGTTTTACAGAAGATGAAACTGAAGTTAAATACACCAGAATTTCAGCTTAGGTTTTTCTGATTTCAAAGCCCAAAGTCTTTGTATATAACTCCTCCATTTCTTAGCGTTTCCTCCATGAATATTATATTTTATTTTTATTCCACAAATGTGCCTCTTTCCCATCTCTCTACATTTTGCTCAACCTACTTCCAACTCTTGGAATGCCCTTCCCAGCCATTTCTTCATGCCTGAATTTTACTAATCTGTCAGAGGCCTTCATAACTCTTGCCTCTTCCATGACACCTTTCCTGAATTCCCAGTCAGAATTAATCTCAGTCCTATTTTTCAGCTGAAAAGCATCTATCAGAATCCCTGGTATACTTAAACTGACACATGCTGGGTAATGATGTTAAAATACTAGACTATAATGTTGCACATGAATTATAGTCATATAATATTTTTCTTCTAAAAGATAAAAAAACTAAGTATTTTTTCTAAGGTTGTTATTATAAAGTAAACTGACATTCATAATGAATAATCTAATATGTAGTAAGGGAATCTGACTAGAAGATAGGTCTGTTATTTCAATCTGAAATTGCAAGTATATTTTGCAGTTTTCCCTAAGCAGTTTTATGTGCCTCATTTCCTTTTTATCAGCAATATTTTGTAACTGCATGTGTGAAATGTAGGTTGAGCATGTAAAACTGTCTTGGTCATAGGCTCCTATTTTACCAAGTCCACTGGATAATTGATATTTTTGTAAATTATATTATCAAGGATATTTTGGGAATAAACCAGCTTCTTAAGACTCTTATATATCTTCTAGAATACGCTTCTCATTTGGATTTTCTCTGAAAGGATCATGGATTTATTATAAAAGCCAGACCAGCTTTCTTCGTATTATTAAATACAATTGTGTTGGTTTCCACTGACACAGGTTTTGCTTTGTCTACTTTATTTCATTTATTACTTTAAAAGGATTGCATTAAGCTAAGAGCTATGGAGAGAGAAATATGACTTCATGCAAAAATATTACCTAGTCTGGAAGAGTTAATGAACAATGCAAGATAGTATAAAATCAAATTATCAGGGTAATGGTATAGCTCATGGATTCAGAAGATGAAGATACTTAGTCTTTTCTAAATAATTTAGTACTTGATTATTCACTGTCTTATACTATGTATTAAAATACTCAGAAAAAATCATTCAAGAAACTCTTGGCTTACAGGCTGCAGGGAGTTCCCAGCATGTTCTTCTGGCTTTAATGCAAAAGCAGTTAACAAGACCAGCCCTTGCAATGAATCATTCCTGTTGTGTTTAATTTTATAAGTTCAACCTAACTAGTCCGTGAGGTGCCCACACATTTGGCTAAACATTATTTGGGATGTATCTGTGAAGGTGTTTTTGGATGAGATTAATATTCGAATGGCAGACTGAGTAGAGAAAATCATCCACCCACTATTGTTGGCCTTATTCAATAAATTAAAGACCTGAATTGAACAAAAAGGCCGAGTAAAGGGGAATTTCTCCTGCCTGACCTCTTGAACTGGAACATTGGTTTTTCCAGGCCTTCAGACTTGGACTGAAATGTTGGCTCTTGACTTCGAGCCTGTCAACCTTTGGATTAGAATTTACACCATCAACTTCCTTGGTTCTCAGGCCTTCAGATTTACAATGGAACTACACAAAGGCTCTCTTGCACCTCCAGCTTAGCAACTGCAGATCTTTGGACTTCTTAGTCTCCATTAATCATATAAGCTAATGCCTTATAGTAAATCTCTTTCTAGATAGATAGATAGCTAGAGATAGAGATATATCCTATTGGTCCTGTTTCTCTGGATAACTTTGATCAATACAATTCCTCAAAGGATCATCTTCTATTTCTGGAACTATATTCTGTCCCTACCAATTTGTGTTAATAGCTAAAAGATGCTGCTCTCAAATCTCATGCAAGATGTGTTGTCAAAAAGGATAGCTATTTATTTTCTTGTTTTCCCTCTGGGTTTCTTTGATCTTCCATATTTTATTTTAATTCTGATGATATTTCTTTTGATAATGGAAAAGGAAAACTCATATATTGAAAACCCCTACTATGTACCTGAAAACATACAAGTTATTTTTCTCTTGTTTTATCTGCACACATAAATGATAGAAGATGATAATCATTTGCATTTTTATGGTTAAGAAAATTGAAATCCTGAAAGATTAAATAAATGATCTAGTGTTTCACAGGTAAGTTGTTCACAGACTTCAACATTTGGTATTAGGATGTAAGTTTTGATGTTTTTAAAAATTAACATTTATTAAAAGACAAAGACTTAGTTATATTTAAATGTATATCTTGTAACAACACGTTGAATAATAAGCAACACAGAATTGATGATGAAACTAACAGTGGAACAGGATAGCATGAATCAGAACCACAAATCCAGAAATGGACCCATCAAGACTTTAGATACTGGAATTACCAGATTAAAAAACCAAAGCCAACTGTACTTGCCATTTTAATATAAAAGTAAGCTTGAAAATGTTTTTAGGAACTAAAAAATACAAACTAGTGACATCATGTACTTGATTGAGTAAGAACCAAATAGAAATTTTAGAACGGAAAAATCTACTAAAATTAAGAAAATGGTTTGAGAGCGGCCTTGACACAGCTGAAGAAAGAACCAATAAACTAGAAAATAAATAGAAGAAACTATTAAAAATGCAACAGAGGCCGGGCGCGGTGGCTCAAGCCTGTAATCCCAGCACTTTGGGAGGCCGAGACGGGCGGATCACAAGGTCAGGAGATCGAGACCATCCTGGCGAACCCGGTGAAACCCCGTCTCTACTAAAAAATACAAAAAACTAGCCGGGCGAGGTGGCGGGCGCCTGTAGTCCCAGCTACTCGGGAGGCTGAGGCAGGAGAATGGCGTGAACCCGGGAGGCAGAGCTTGCAGTGAGCTGAGATCCGGCCACTGCACTCCAGCCTGGGTGACAGAGCGAGACTCCGTCTCAAAAAAAAAAATGCAACAGAGAGACAGAATGAAAAGAGAGAATAAATGGTTAAAAGAATAAACTCTGGCTAGCATTACTTCAATAGAGTCCAAAAGGAGAGAAAGAGAGAATGGGGAGGCAATATTGGAAGTTATGTGGTAGAGAATTTATGCTCCCCCTATAGTCTGTCCCATTTCTGCTGATGGCAGCTCTATCCTTTTAGTTCCTCAGACCAGAAGCCTTAGAGTCGTTCTTGATTTCTCTCTTTCTCTCCCTATATCAAGCACATCAATCAATAATTTTTAAAAATTTAATTATTTTTAAATAGACAAATAAAAATTATATGTACTTATTGTGTACAAGATGTTTTAAAATGTGTATACATTGTGGAATAGCTAAATTGAACTGATTAGCATATGCATTACCTCAAATACTTAGCATTTTTTTTTTTTCTGGTGAGAACACTTAAGATCTACTCTTTCAAAGAATACAGTACATTGTTATTAACTATAGTCACCATATTGTATGATAAACCTCTTGAACTTATTCCTTCTAATTGATATTTCGTGTCCTTTGACCAACATCTCCCCAGTCCCTGGTAACCACCATTCTATTCTCTGCTTGTATGAGTTTGACTTTGTTTATATTTCATATATAAGTGAGATCATGTGGCATTTGTCTTTCTGTGCCTAGCTTATTTCACTTACAAGGTCCTCCAGGTTCATCTATACTGATAACAGAATTTCCTTCTTTTTAAGGCAGCATAGTATTCCACTGTATGTATATATTACATTTTCTTTCCATTTATCCATTCATCTGTTAATGGACACAAGTTAATTCCTTGTCTTGGCTACCGAATAATGCTCAATAACATGGGAGTGGAGATATCTCTTCTACATAATGATTCACTTCCTTTGGATATATACCCAGCAGTGGGATTGCTGGATTATGTAGTAATTCTATATTTCGTTTTTGAGGAACTCCATACTATTGTCTCTAATGGCTCTACTAATTTACCTTCCCATTAACAGTGTACAAAGGTTCCCCTTTCTCCACACCCTTGCCAGCATCTGTTATTGCCTGTCTTTTTTTATAAAAGCCATTTTCACTGGGATGAGATGATATCTCATGGTAGTTCTGATTTGCATTTCTCTGATGATTAGTGTTGTTAGGGATTTTTTCATATACCTGTTGGCCATTTGTATGTCCTCTTTTGAGAAATGTCTATTCAGATCCTTTGCCCATTTTTAAATCAGGTTATTGTTTTCTCACTATGAGTTGTTTGGGTTCCATATATTTTGGATGTTAACTCATTATCAGAGGTATGGTTTACAAATATTTTCTCTGTTCATTGATTCCTTCGCTGTGCAGAGCTTTTTAGTTTGACATAATCCCATTTGTCTATTTTTGCTCTTGCCTGTGCTTTTGAGGTCATAGCCAAAAATCATTGCCCAAACCAATGTTGTGGAAGTTTTTCTCTGTGTTTTCTTCTAATAGGTTTGCCACTTCAATTTTACACTTAAGTCTTTAATTAATTAAGAAAAAAATTTTTAAGAGAGGGATCTCCCTATGTTTCCCAGGCTGGCCTTAATTAAACTCCTGGGCTCAAGCAAACTTCCTGCCTGTTTCTCAAGTAGCTGGAAGTACAGGCATGTACCATTGCACCCAGCTTTAATCCATTTTGAGTTAGTTTTTG
Source organism: Papio anubis (assembly GCF_008728515.1). NCBI lineage: Eukaryota > Metazoa > Chordata > Mammalia > Primates > Cercopithecidae > Papio > Papio anubis. The sequence goes on along the minus strand of NC_044984.1, from coordinate 93,827,269 downwards.
TATATAGTGTGAGATGAAGGTCTAATTTTATTCTTCTGCATGTGAATGTCCAGTGTCCCAATGCCATTTATTGAAGAGGCTGCCCTTTCCCCATTGTGTGTTGTTGGCACCTTTGAAATAAATTAACCGGAAATATGTGTATTTATTTCTGGGATTTCTGTTCTTTTCCATTGGTTGATATGTCTGTTTCTATGCCAGCATCAATTTGTTTTGATTATTATAGCTTTGTAGTATATTTTGAAGTCAGGTAGTGTAATATACTCAGTTTTGTTCTTTTTGTTCAAGGTTGCTTTGTCTATTCAGGAGCCATCAAAAAAATTCTTGGTCTATTTCAACAATTCTGGACATTTCAACACATGTCCAGAATCTAATCACTTATCATCAACTCCAAAATGCTAACATCATGACCTCTAGCTTGGGTCTCTAGTCTTAACATATCTTCCTGCTTCCAAATATTAAATATTATACTATATAATACTCAAAGGCATACCCTAAAGATGTTTTTATGGTTGACATTTTTTTTGTTTTTATTGTTTATGTTTCATAGTGTTTATGTTCTACTTTTTAAGTTTCTGGAAGTTGGTTCAACTATATTTTGAAGTAGAGTGTGCTTTTACCTTAACTATGCCAGTCTAATTCAGGCTGTGTTTCTATGAACCCAATCATACCTATGCATATCTTTTGCATACCTACTATGACATGCTAACTAGCCGAAGGGTAACATGGCATCAATCTGAAATTTGAATCCTTTTCTGCCAGTAACTGACGATATATCTTTGAGATGAATTTCTCTGTAAAATAGGGATGGTGATAGTAGAACGTATTTTGTAAGTTAATTTGGGTATTAAATGAGATTCAATAAGTAAAAGAATTTAACATGGCTGTCTGCACATAGTAAATGCTCAATAAAAATTATCTATTACTATTATGATGTCACTCCCTGCTCAGTCTTCAGTATTTCTCACTGCCTACAGAATTAAACATGCTTATATTCTAATAAAACTTCCTTTAACTCATTCAAACTTATCTTTAGTTTTTTTGTAATATGAAATAACAGCTTCAGCTGTGCTCTTCCTACCTTCATGCCCTAATATCTTATGTTTTGTCCCAGCTTTCTTGCCTGAAAACTGAAGCCTTTCACAGCTATCTTCTGTCCAAGCCATAGTCTGATTGCTCCCCCACCCCACCCTGGTTTTTTTTTTTTTCATCATGCTTCCTTTATCTGTTATAAATTCTCAAGGTATATTGCATTTTAATTTGTTTACATGTCTGATGCCACATTTAAGAGTACACTTCTGGGCTGGTTGCAGTGGTTCATGGCTATAATCCCAGCACTCTAGGAGGTTGAGGTGGGTGGATCACTAGAGCTCAGGAGTTCAAGACCAGACTGGGCAATATGGCGAAACCCCACTCCTGCTAAAAATGCAAAAAATTAGCCAGTTGTAGTAATGTGCACCTGTAGTCCCAGCTACTCAGGAGGCTGAGGTGGGACGATTATTTGAGCCTGGGAAGTTGAGGCTGTAGTGAGCTGTGTTCATGCTACTGCAGTCCAGCCTGGGTAATGGTAGTGAGACCCCGTCTCAAAAAATAAAAGGAAAAAAACCCAACAGTATACTTCTCAAGGGCAGGGATTCTTTTGAAAAAAATTCAGAGATTTTATTTTTAGAACTTCTTAGATTTACAGAAAAATTGAGCAGAAATTACAAAGTTCATATATTCCCATACACAAAGCTTCCTCTGCTATCAACATTCTGCACAAAAGTGATACCTTTGTTATAATTGATGAACCTACATGGACACATCATTATCACCCAAAGTTTATAGTTTATATAGGTTAATTCTTGATTTATGTATTCCATGAGTTGGACAAATATATAATGGTGATGGATACCCACTATTATACCATTAAATAGAATAGTTCTACTGCCCTGAAAATCCTCAGTGCTTAGCCTATTCATCCCTACCTCCCTCCAGTCCCTGGCCCCAGATTCTTCCTAGTTAATCTTTAGAATATAACATAATGTTTGACTCATAGTTGCCCCAAATAAGTGTTTTTACATATGTGGTTTTTAGATGAATGAAAGAAGGAAGGGATAGATTGGAGAGAATCAGAGCATCTTGCTGACTAATGTTTTGTGTGTTTCAATATTGACTCATACTTTTCTATTCTACTCAGAAGACCACCCCATCTCTTCTGTGATGCCAATTCAAATCCCACCTTTTCTATTAAATCTTAGAAGAGTGTGCTCTGGACACTTTTAAGATTTATTTTATGAGTCATCCAAGTAATTCTATATGTCATACTTGAATTTTTTGTTTTATGGGCCTTTCCTCAGTGAATTATATTTTTATATGTAGGTAGAGTTGTATGATAATTCATCCCTTTGTGTTTTATGGGGAAAAGATGCCTTGATAAATTCCTGTACTTCACTGGGGATTGTAGACAGCGATCAGGAACAGAGAAACTTCCTGGTCTATAAAAAATTCAGTCTCAGTCTCTTGCAATCAGTTCAGCTAACTGTCTAGGAAAGAAAATTATTGCGAACTAATTAAAAACAACAGAGAAGCAAACCTTTTTTTTTCTTTTTTGCAGATTTGAGCTCGCAGCAGTTTTCATAAAAAGCTATTGAAGTTTGCCAAATTGTTGTTAAAATAAAATAACTTTTCTAGGTGCTACCAGAAGTTATTTATAGAATAATTTTCATCCTTTCCCAAGTATTTTAAACATTCTAAAATAGTATCTTTGATGTTATTTTGCTTTAATATGAATTTAAGAAGAAAATGTTATACATGTTGTTGATTTTCAAGTCATCTTTCCTTTATTCCCTCCCTCCTAAATAACGAACGTAAGAGAAGATTAATTTAGATTCTGAAATTTTATTCGTTTAGCTTTGACCACATAGGATGCTATACTTATCAAGGGGTGATAATTTTATATTTATCTACATCATAAAATCATTTTGCACAAATTTCGGTTTTTCATCAAGCTTCATTCGCTAGGATGCTTTTCTATCGTTTGTGGGATTTCTGGGAAAAGTCATTTGAGGAGGCTTGACTTTGGGTTTTATGCATCAAGGAGACCTAAAACTCTGACTTGAATAACTATTAATACTCATTTACAAGATTATTGGGAAAGCTTTAGCCCAATCATATCATAAAATTATATTCTTTTTAGTTAAGGTAAGGTTTTAGTTATTCATATAGTAGTAGCAGTCTTAAGAGCTATGCTGGATAATCTATCATTATGAATTGAGTAATAATACTCTTGTCTCAGAACACCATTCGAGAGGATGATAGTTACCATTTTAGAAGGAAACAAAGCATTCAATAAATATTATCTTTAAAATATACCACTGAGCATATTCCTCATTTATGATCTTGTAATTGATACCAGTTTTGAAAGTTGAAATCTCAATTTATGTTCAGAAAATTAATTTCAAGTCTTAAAAGGTAAACTGAGTGATTAGGTTCATGGCAGTTCTATTTTTATTCGCAGATAATGCCTCTGAGGTAGCAATTACTACTCCAGGAACTAGTAACCATAGAAACAGCTCAACAGGCCCAACACCTGATTGTTCACCTCCATCCCCTGATACTGCCCTCAAAAATATTGTAAAAGTCATTCGACCCCAGGTAAGTGCCCAGAATGATGTTATTTTCCCTATAATGTGTTTTGATTTGAATCAATGCATGTACATCACTTATATTGCAAGCCTGGACTATTTTATGTGGTATGTCAATGGACTTCTAAATTAAAAGAAGGGAGTTAGAAGAGGATGTTCGCTTCCTTTGAAATTGGTGATAAACACTGAAATCTGCATTAGTTTTTGGAAAAATGAATTGTGCCTATTGCATGAAGTAGTGAGACTTAGAAAAATAGCTATTTTACATCATTTTTCTCTCACAACATTTTAATAATTATGCTCCAATTATTGAGCTGTTACATATTTTCTGGTGTTTCCTGATCTTTTTGTCTTCATTCTTCTGGATAATGCTGCATGGTTTGTGATTATTTCTCTGTATTCCGACTCCGGTGATTTTTATATTTCTCTATCTTCTCTATCTTTACAGTTTCAGTGAATATTGTCTGTGTTTAACATTGCTCTTTGTTTTCCTCTGGTAGCTAGTCTCTCTTTATCCTTTGTTCTTTTTTCCATTCCTGTCACTTTCCTGTATGGATTTCTCTCTTTTCTCCCTTCTCTTTCAGTTGGATTTTCTAGTAGGCGGTTTGCAGGCAAGCTTTAGAAATATCATTGGGACAAGCTGTTCTGTGATATTTCATTGAAAATAGCACTTATAAAGCTGTTTGCATTATATTTTTGCCAACAGATGGACCCAGAACATGAAATTGGTGGTGTTCTCAACCTGGCTCATTGTGAATGGGCCTCATAAAATCCAAGACAGGGGGACTTTGGATTCAATCAATACCATTCATCATCTACTTAGATATAGAGTATGAATAAATCCTTTGAGCCAAATGATAGGGCAAATATGTTTTTTAAGATCTAAATGAAAATGATTGGTTTAATATTTTTCCTTCTTTAACATAAGTTATTTTAGATCATTTTTATTATAATCTTCATCCTCATTAATAAAATGGCACTTAAATTTTGGATATCCATTGCAGTTTATAGAACACTTTAATATAAATTGTTTCCTATATCCTTCATCAATTCAAGTGCAATTTGTGTTTCAGTGTTATAGATAAGGTCACTGGCACTCCAAAGGGGCTACATCGTCCAACTGATTTGGAGTTTCTTTTTTTTTTTTACTTTAGTTTATTTGCCTCTTCCAGTCCTGCTCAGAGGTTAAAAAAATCCTCATGAGTTTGTATAATTTGACACATCTTTAGGAGTATGGAATATGCAGTTTCCGGGGCATTTAGGCACAGGTAACATTTGATACAGTGCCTCAATATGTGGAGGAGAAGAATGTTTTCAAAAATGTCCTCTTCTACTAGGCACAGTGGCACACGCTTGTGTTCCTAGCTACTCGGGAAGCTAAGGCAGAGAATCCCTTGAGCCCAGGAGTTCTATACTAGTCTGGGTAACATAGTGACACCTTCATCTCATTACAAAAAGTCCTGTTTTTCAAGGAAATTTGATCGGGTCTATTTGCTTCAAGATAAACCTCACTAAACCCAGATTTAGATGCTATCTGTCATGTTTGTTGGCATTGGTTCTCTTATATGAAGATTTTTCTGGGGTTATTGTGTTTCTAGTGCATTTCTAACATTTTCAAGCTATTTAGGTAAGACATTGTCCTATATATGTTAATAAAATTCATTACTAAATATATTTGTTTTTATACCAATGTAAATTCTCTAATGTAAATGCACTTGGTCATTCAATGAATGAAAAACAGATTCTTTTCTATAGATCCATTATCTGAATAACTGAGGCATTATTTCATAAATCATTCTCTACATATTTTAATTGAGTTTAGGTTCACCTGGTAATCTTTGAAGAAATCTAGAGGTAGAATTCAAGCTAGAAATTCCATCTTGACCCAATTCATTGGTGCTGTCAATACTTAAATGCGTATCTTATTAACTGACTCTACCTTTCTCAAATGTTATAACAATGCTTTAAGGAGAAAAACAAATAAGTTGGAAAGTTAAGTAACTCGGGATGATGGTACTTAAATTAGAACCAATGCAGCCTGTATGTATATAATACAACAATAACAGCTGTATATCTATGTATTTTCTGTCTCTATATATAATTGCAGAAAGAATATAACCTCAATTAGGCTACTGTTTCTTCCACTCTGGAGACATTGGTGCATGACTTATTTCTCCATATGAGTTATGACCTTCAGGGCCTCCTCATTCATTGTAGAAAGGAAGGAGTAGAATATTCACATGGAAATACTTATGAGAGAGTATTCAGGTAGGACATGAGGTTTCAGGAAAGAATTTGGAGACTAGAGGATGTGCATGGAGGATGGATGGTTGGATAGAACAGGAGACTCCTGCTGTGTTCTGACAAATCACAGGTGTGTCAGGGATGGAAAATGGTTGAGAGCAACTGTTCCAAAGAAAAGATAATTATTGGTGAGCTTATATAAAAGCCTATATTTTAATCACAGGTTTAATATTCTAACATATTTGTTAATTCTGCCTTTTTTTTTTTTTTTTTCTGAGGCAGAGTCTTGCTCTGTCACCCAGGCTGGAGTGCAGTGGCGTGATCTCGGCTCACTACAAACTCCGCCTCCCGGGTTCACACCATATTCCTGCCTCAGCCTCTCAAATAGCTGGCACTACAGGCACCCACCACCATGCCCGACTAATTTTTTTGTATTTTTAGTAGAGACAGGGTTTCACCGTGTTAGTCAGGATGGTCTCAATTTCCTGACCTCGTAATCCACCCACCTCAGCCTCCCAAAGTGCTGGGATTATAGGCGTGAGCCACTGCACCCAGCCTAATTCTGGCTTTCTATCTGGAAATGCAAAATGTGTGAAGTTAGATTGATTTATGGGTATTCAAGACCTTTTTAAAAATTTATTAAAAATTAATAATATGGTTGAAATGATAATTTCACTTTTAGAACTTGTGTTGAACCTTGAAAATAAAAATATAAATGTGACCCTTATTCATGATTTTACAATTCTTTGACCATTAGCTGATGTGTTCAGTCTTTTATTGTGGAAAGAATGATATTGAGTAGGCAAGGTAAAGGCAGAACTTTCATCTCATTCACTGAAAATAGATACTGCTTAGATGTAGTGAATTTAGATTCCTTTTCCTCTGCCTCTTGTATACCTTTATCTGGTTTATTTTCTTGTAACTCTACCTGTGAAAGAAGAGCATCCATTGTAACCAAAGAGTCCTTGCTTTCAATATGAGATAGGGCTGATAACACATTGCATGTGTTTCTGCTTAGTTAATCACTTGGAAGCTGCTGGCTTCCCAGTGCTTTGCTGAGTTTGTTTTTATTCAGCATATGTATTAACTAAGTCACAGCTGTTAGTTCTGCATCCTGTGTTTGATCTTTTTCACCTTTGTTTCTTTCAGTTATTTCACGTCTTAAAATCCTCTAGATTGTGAAACAGTCTGTTTTAAATTCAGAGTGACTGAAATGGTTATATGTTACTCTTTTCTCTTTGTTTCTCTCCAGTATATTAACCCACAAGGCTGAATTTTTCTACTTACTTATACTTAAATACTTGAAAAAAAATCTTTGAAATATATATTAGGTAGGTCTATTGACATTCCAGTTATCTTCTTTTTACTGAATAGTTATATGTTACTTGTTTTTAAATATTCCCTGGTGAAGCATCTTTTTTTCACAATTGAAGAATCAAATACACAGATCTTAAGTATGTAGCTTAATGAACTTTGATTATTTACGTAGGTATAACACCACTCAAAACAAAATATAAAGCATTGCCATCACCCCAGAAAGTTTCCTCATGCCCCTTTCAAATTAGTTGCCCTCCTTCCTGCCTCAGAGGCAAGAATGTCCAGATTTTTATCATCATATATTAGGATTGGCTATTCTTGGACTTTATATAAATGTAATCCTACAGTGAGTATGTTTTCTGTGTGCGTATCACTGTTTGGATTTCTTTCACTCAACATAATGGTTTTGAAATTAATCCATGTTGTTTCTTTCCTGATGAGTGGTTTACCATTGGATTAATATACTACAATTTATTCATTAATTCTCCTGTTGATTGATCCTTGCATTGTTTCTTGTTGTTTACCATTATGCATGAATATGCTATGAATATACATATATAAGTCTTTTTTATAAACATATGTTTTCATATAGATAAATGAAAATGGTATTGTTGGGTCACATGGTAGATGAATAGCTAACTTTATAAAAAGCTTCCCAACAGCTTTCCAAAAAAGTTGTTCCATTTTATAGTCACCAATAGCAATGTGTGAGAATTTTCATTTCTCCACATTCTTGCCTTTTAAACTTTTTTATTTTAGCCATTCTTCTGGGTGTGAAATGATTTCTCATTACGGTTTTAATTTGCATTTTTTCTGGTGACTAATGATGATGAGTACCTTTTTCTGTGGTTATTGCCAATTTTTATATCTTTTTTTGTGAAGTATATGCTCACCTCTTTTTTTAGGTGTATTCAACTTTGTTATTGTTTATTTGTAGTAATTCTTTATAAATTCTTCTGTAGCCCCACAAGATATGGGTCCTTTGTCAGGTGTATGCACTCTAAATATTTCCCCCACTCGGTGATTTGCCTAAACATTTCTCAAGTGTCTTTTGATTAGCAGAATATTTTAATTTTTATGTCAGAGTTATCATTTTATTCTTTTATGGTTAGTGTTTTTGTGACTTGTCCCAGGTTGCGAATATATGCTCCCACTTTTTTCTAGAAGTTTTCTTGTTCTGGTTTTTATATTTAGGTCGATAATCCATCTCAGATTGTTTTGTGTATGGTGTGAGGTAGGGGACAAGATTTAATTTTTGCCACATGGAAAAAAAATTGTTATTCATTGATTTAATAATTTAGTATTATTTATTGCTTTCATATTTTAATTGTTTGTTGTTGGCATATAGAAATGCAGTTGAGTTTTATCTTACCATTTTAATTTTATTTAAGTGCTAGAGTGGTTTTTTGCTTTATTAAAAAATAACTTCCATAAGATTCTTTTGTGTCATCTTAGAATAATGATAGTTTGACTTTTTTCTAATATTTGTGCCTTTTATGTCTTTTTCTTATTGCTGTGACTATAGTAAAATGATGCAATGAAGTGGTAAAACCAAAAATTATTGCCTTGTTCCCTATCTTTGGGGAAAGCAGACAATGTTACAATGTTTCAACATTAACTACAATATAGGCTATTAGTTTATTGCATGTATTCTTGGTTCTGTTGATATGGCAGATTACATTGTTTTACTTTGCATGTTAATATAAATAACAGTTGGCTATAATGTTTTATACATTTTATATAGTCCTTGGTGCAAGAGACACTTTGGATAAAGCATTAGTGGTAGATAGATGGATTAGATCTAAGGGAGCCAAAGATGACTAATGATTTGGGCTTTGTTGACTGGGATTTAGGAATGCTACTAATAAAGATAAGAAAGACTTGAACAGATGTTTATTTTGATGAAGGAGAAGATGACATAATAAATTTGGTTTTGTAGACTTACTGAACATGAAGCATGATATATAAATTGGAAATATTGATATGGGGCTCTGGAAAAAGGTGAGGGATTAAGGTAAAGATTTTATTCTCCTTCATAAAATTTGATAATGAAGAGAAATAGTACCAGAGACAGAATTCTGATAAATGTTTACACTAAAGGAGGATAATTATATTTTTGGAGTATCTAATATAATTTAATGTTCATGATTCTTTTTGGAATGGATATTTTCATTTTATAGGTGAGGAAGTTGAGAACTGGGAACTTAAGTCATTTCCTCACGTGTACTTTAGAAAGAAGTCTTTAGCAAAAGAGAGAATCATTGAGAAAAATAAAAGAAGAAAGACAACTGTTACTGTGGACATAAAGTAAAAAATTTTTAAAGTGATTGGTCAATATTGTCAAAGCTTCCAGGAAAGTAGGAGAAGAGAGACCAAAATTTCAGTTTATTTGACAATTATGAGGGCAGAGACCTTCAAGGATGCAATTTCCTTCAAGTGAAGAATGTAGAAGCTTAAGATGAAAGGAATTGAAGTGTGGGGAAAGATACCCTGATTGTATACTAATCTTTTGAATAGTTTGATGGTAAAAGGAAATAAGGCAGTATGACAGCATGTTAAAGGATGAGCAGAGGTGGGGAAACAGTTTCTGGTTGCAGAGAATAAGAAAGAAGAGCCGAAAAGTTGACTGAAGAGACATGCATGATAGGGACTGAACTGTTAAATATTTTCTTAGGATGTGTGTATAAATCCAATTAGTTCCAAAGTTCAAACAAACTAACATCAGCAGTTGACAGAACACTGAATTCTTGGTCTGTGCTCTTGGTGGTGGTTGTAGCTAGATGGGTTTATACACTCCTTTCCCTGTTGCATGATAGAAATCAAGTCTAAAATAGAAGGGGGCTCTAGAGAAGTGACCACGGGCAGAAAAAGAGGCTATTTTGGCACAATACCACAGATAAGTCATCTAAATGGGCTCAATATTGAACAGAGATTTTTAGCATAATGAGCATAAGGATATCCTAAGAAGAAGACAATCTGGAAAATTTGAAATTCTGTTCTATCATCTGAATATTTGTATTTCCCCCAAATATCTATGTTGAATTCAAATCCACAATGTGATAGTATTAAAAAGTGGGGCCTTTAGGAGAGGATTAGGTCAGATGGCAGAGCTCTCATAAATGGGATTTAGTTCACTTATAAAAGAGGCCCATAGGAGCTTGTTCACCCTTGCAACACATGAGGACACAGCAAGAACTCAGCAATCTGCAGTCTGAAAGAGGACCTTCACCAGGATCCAACCAAGCTGGAAACCTGATCTTGGACTTCTCAACCTCCAGAACTGTGAGAGACCCCATAACTTTATGGTATTTGTTAATAGCAGCTGGAAAAGACACTCCGATTGGCTTTAGATGTCCTAGTACCATCCAAACCTCACCACTAACCCAAAACCTCATCCTAAATGGAATTCAACAGAATGAAATAACACCAGGCTGCATTATTTTGCAGCTAAGGAGGGACCATAGCAAAAAGGAGCAAAGAGGCTGTAGAGGTAAAGAAAATGAAGAGAAAGGTCAAAGGCCCAGAGCTCTCAAGACACTAAAGGAGATGACTGGAGGAAAGATGAGTCATTTCTGAATGCCTACTCATACTGGACTGTGTTTAGATCAGGTGCCTACTCAACCTGAAAGAAAGACACATTTTGAATATTTTTCTGGACCTGTGTATGATTAATGAGCTAACAATAAAGCAGTTTAATAATAAGCCATAGCACCTCTCCCTGCCATTGTTAAGAGTTTAGAACTGGGGTTACAAAAAATTATTGCCAAATCCAGAATAACATTTTTCTGAGCACTGTGGGGTTATAGAGTATATATGCTAAATTTTAAAATTAGAAATGAGAGTGGGTATGTAAAAAACAGAGGCATATAACTTGGAAAGAGTGCAGAATATTGTATTGGGTTGCAACAAAAAATAGATAAGGAATAAAAATAACTTCAGGGAGATAATCTTTAAAATATTTTTATTATTGAATATTGAGCCATTTATTCCCATGATTGAGTATGTATTTCTTTTTTTTCTCATAAAAATTATATCAGGTAGGTGTATTTTTCCTTATTTTACTGATTGGGCCTGAGGCTTAGAGAGTTTGAATAATGTTCTCAGTATTACACAGCCACTGACTTACTGGAAGATCTCTGATTTCCTAACTCCAGTAGTTTTTCCATTACTGCTAATTAGCTCATTAAGTAGAAAATAATCGAGGTGGAATATTGATATTCTAGAAAGGCGAAGCTTCAGGAGAGAATAATAGTTTTGAAAAAGGAGGCAGAACAGAAATATAGATGGCCAAAATATGTAGCCTGAAGGAAAGAGCCAAAGAAGACTGTATTCAGTAATTTCCAGACTTGCGACAAAAGCTGAGTGAGAAGAGAAGGCTAAAAACAGAAAGATAGTCATAATAGAAAATAATATTAGGTAAAACAAGGAGCCATTTGGAAAGGAAAAAAAACGGGAAAGAAGTCAACAGGACCCAACAGTCAACGTTGACAAATATGAATTGTTGAAGTTGTTCTGGACAAATATGAATTTCCTGGGAAGCTTTTTAAAAAATTGCCTGAGTTCTACCCCTGACCAATTAAATCAGTCTATCTGAGGGTAAATATTTTTAACCTGGTATTCTTGGTAGGCTATGGGTGGTCTACTCAATTCCTGGAATTATGTACAAAATTTTGCTTGTAGCTGCCTTTTTAAAAGGAATTTAACTCCAATCTTTCTTCCGTCACGTGCACTCTGTATTACCCTTCTCACCCTCAGTTCTTCAGCAAAGTGAGAATGGTATTTGCCTTGCCTACTTCTCAGGGGTGTAGTCAGACTCAAACCAGATAAAAGGTGCCATGGTGCTGTGTATGTTGTAAAGCCCTGTAGTGGCCCAGCTTGTTATTATAATGGTGATTAGATCATGTTTACCTACAATTGAAATAAGACCTTTGAGAAGTAATGTTCTAACTCTCTGTCTCATCCACAAGTAGCTCTGATCACGGCAACTGTGGCTTTTAGAAAATGTATTTGGGAACCTTTTAAAATTCCCTAAATCTTTGGAACCTACTTAAGATGATGTTGGCTACATATGGGGTGATATTCGCCTTCAAGCATCTCATTCTTTAGATGCCTCTGCTTAAGTGAGCCACAGGAAGTATAAACTCCTGGAATTTGGGATATGGGAGGAGTCAGTGTGGATAAATGGCACAGTACAGGGTCAGGCTGACCTAATGCAGGGGAGGGAAAAGCCAGAATCCAGAAAACAACCACTATAAATTGTATCTTCCATTGATGATTAAAATCACCATCAATCCATATAGTGGTCATACCAATTATATGCCAGTGGAATATTATTCATCCTCATTTCTATTCATTTGATGAAATTACAGGTGAGTTTATTCTACAGGAATATGGAGAATTTTTGTTATTTGGCACTTTCTGCATGTAAAAAAATTTTTTATCTTTTTTTCCTGGACATGAAATGTAATTTTTTATATTTTGTGCCACATTGCCATTAATAGCAAGACTGTATTAATATTGTGTTTTCCTTTTGTGTTATTCAGGGGTTTTTCTCCCACATGCATAAAATTCTCAGTGGGTGTCATTGTTTGGCTCAGCTTTTTCCCCTAAAGCATGTCTAGACAGCCTAAATGAGAATGCATAGATGCACATATACCCCTGGCACCTAAAATAAAAATAGAAGAAGAGAAACAAAAGAAAATTGAGTTTAGACATTAACTTGAAGTTTTGGAAAAGATGCAAATGAATCATCATAAAGATAAGGAAATGTTGATTAAATAGACATTTAATATAAAAGTATTTTCAAGTCACACGAGTGGCTAAGAACAGACGTACTATGAGAAGAGTGAAAATAAATGTGGCTATTAAAATGGTAATAAATAAAAATATGCTCAAGGATGTTCATTGTAGAAATATTTATTGGAAATCTTAATGCCTATTAGTAAGGATAACTTGTTAAATAAGCCATAGTATATTCATCAAAAATGAAATACATCCTTTGTAGATATATATATGTATTGGTCTATAAAGCTGGTTAAATTTATTGTGTAATTAAATAAAAGAATGCATAGATAGAAAAAATATTCTGGGAAAAATTTCCTTGCAAAATAAAATGATCAGAAAGTAGAGTTGGCAATATTGCTTTAACTATCTTAAATGGCAGACTAGAATTTGAAATATAGTCTATCCTTGCCTTTAGGTCACTTGTTATTGACTACACAGGGTGCAGTCAATTACATCTTCCTCTGAGTTTGAGGAAACCTTTTTGACTATACAATGAATAGTATATCTACTATATGAATCTGAACCTAATCATTCCAACTTCCCAATCTTGCCTGTTCTAAAATTCTGGAATTTAGCTGTGAAAGTACCACAAGGGACATCATTACTTTATTTATTTATTTATTTATTTATTTATTCAATAAACACAGTCGAGTGCCTACCATATTCTGGGCATCTTAAGCGGTGATTTGAATATGAAAATAACTAAAATATGGATTCTATCCTAAAAGAACTTTGAACCAACCAAAGGAGACTGTGCTGTAAATAGAGAACTTTTGGAATTTCACTGATGGAGTTCATTGATCCAATGCCCCAAGGATCATCTTCAGACCTCTTCTTAGTCTACATTCACTCCCCATGTGTTCTCATCCAGTTCCAGAGCTTTCAATGCTGTTTATGTGCTGATTACTCCTAAATTTATATCTCCAGGCCTGCCCACTCCCCTGAACTCCAGGCTCTTATCCAGCAGGCTACTCTAAATGTCAACGGGATGTCTTAAACTTAACCTGTATAGCTCTGCAGTTTGCATTTCAGTTAATAGCAGCTCAGGCTTAAAAACTTGACCCCATCCTTGATTTCTTTATTTCTCTCTCACCTCAATCCAATCTATCAAAAAAATCCTCTAGGCCAGCAGTTCTCAATGTGTGGTTCAGGACCTCTTAGCAGGCTGCAAAACCTTTTCAAAAGGTCTGTGAGGTCAAACATATTTTCATAATAATACAAAGACATTTTGCCTTGTTCTGCTTTTATTTGTACATGAATTCTAGATGGAGTTTTCCAGAAGCTATATGGTAAGTGATGATATCATACCTCTGATGGTTAATGGAATGCACACTTGTGTATTCTTATGCTTAAAGAATTTTTAATTTTAGTTTTCATATAAATATCAACAGATATGACTTTCATGAACAAAAAATCTTTAGTGTTATTAATTTTTAAGGGCATCAAGGGATCTTGAGACCAAAAAGTTCAAAAATCAGTCCTCTAACTTTTCTTTAAAAATATATCTTGAATCTTACCATCTGTCATCTGTCACTATGATATGAGCCACTAACATGTCTGACCTAGACCTTTGAAAAAGCTTCATATCTTGTTACTGGCATTGATTATTGTGCTCTTGTCCTTTTGTAACGTGGCCACATATATAAATCAGATCACGTTATTCACCTGCTCAACCTTCCAATGTCTTCCCATCTCACTGAAAGTAAGGATGCATGACATCCAATATAATCTGACTCTCTAAAACCTCTTAACCCATCTCCTACCATTCTCCACATTGTTTAATTTACACTAGCCATGTCATCTTCCCAACATTACCTTAGATTAGCCAAACAGCTCGTGCCTTAGGTTCTTTGTACTTATCATTGAATTGTCTGGAACACCCTTCTCCCAGAGACTTAACACTGCTGATTATCATCCTTTCTACCTTATGAGAGATGCCCTTTTTGACCATTGAATATAAAGTAGCTACCACTGTATTTTCTGTCTCTGTTATGCTATTTTCCTTTATAACAATTTTCACTCCTGAACTAACATTATGTGTTAATTTGTTCAGTGTCTTTTTTCACACCTGGAATGGATATTCCATGAGAATAAGAACTTCTTTCATTTGTTTCTTCCTACCTTCCTTCCTTTCATCTCCCTCTTTTTCTCCCTCCTTCCTTCCTTGTTTACAAAGTGCTCAATTTCGGCACTTAGAACAGTACCTGGTTCACAATTGGCTGTCAATAAGTACCACCTGAATTAAGAATCATTGGGGAAAGGGCAGTGAAGACTATTCCAGAGAGGAAATGCTCAAATTGACCTTTATGTTTGAATAGGTGCTAGATAGGTGAAGTCTTAGTTCATTTTGTGTTGCTATAATGGAACACCTGAGGTTGGGAGTTCCGTTATATGGAACATAAAATGAACTAAGAAGAGAGGCTTCTTTAACTCACACTTCTGCAGACTGGAAAGTACAAGAAGCATCGTGTTGACGTCTGCCCAGCTGCTGGTGATGCATCACAACATGGCAGAAGGTCAAAGGGAAAGTGAACACATGTGAAGAGGCAAAACTCCAGTGGTGTCAGGCTTTATAACAACTACCTCTTATGGGAATTAATCCATGCCCATGAGAATTAATCCAGTCTTGGCAGACTTGGAACTGTCAGTATTGCTAGAACAGAACCAAGCCATCCAGGAGGGATCTGTCCTCATGACCCAAACACCCTCTACGAGGCCCCACCTGCCAACACTGCCACACTGGGAATCAAATTTCAATCTGAATTTCGGTGGGGACAAACTAAGCCATATCCATATCATAGTGGGCAGATATATAGTCCAGGGAGAAGGATAGGATAAGCAAGGCATTAAGAATCTTTTTACTTAAATGTTGTGCTGATTTACATAGGGCATTCTAATAATCAGGAAGTCCCAACCAGATATTCTGCCACCTTCCTCTTAATCAGAATGTCCTAATATCTATGGATTACTCATTCTGTAAGTGAGGTTCTTATATAAAAAGTTTCCATGGTCAAATATATTGGGGAAATACAGGGTTAAACAATTTCTTCACTGAATGATTTTTCAGAGCCTTCTTTGCTACCACCCCTGTAAACCCATCAATATATTTCGCAACTAGTGATGCACAAAACTTAACTTGAAAAACATGATCTAGAGCATTTCATAGGCCTCTTTATAGCTGACCCTAACAATTCCATTCTGGTTTGATTTTGCACTCATCTTGCACAAATTCACACTGTTGAGAAAGGGAACACTCAAACTCAGCAATAAATATGCCATTTGTTTATTATGTTACAGAGTGGTAGCTACACATTGTCTACTTTAATCCTTTGATTAAACCCATCTCCTACCATTCTCCACATTGTTTAATTTACACACCTGGAATGGAGAGAAACCATGTTTCTTTTGAGAGACCATGTGAGATAGACAAGACTATTATGATTTTTATCTATGAGGAAAGGAAAAATAAGTATCTTTAGATTATGCCATGTTGAAGAACAAGTTTTAAATCAATGGTGCTAAATGCCTAAAATGGAAAAACAAATAATTAGAAGGACCTATATTTTCCCTTTAAGACAGTATTATTTTAGCATCATCCTATTTTACATTAATGGAACTCAATTCAATAAGTGAGTATTAAGCACTGTATTAGACACTATGAGGAATAAACACAGTTTTATAATTGTTTTGAATTTAGGAAACAAATTAACCACACTGCTTTCTTTCTCTCCCAGATTCAGATCCAATTGAGATATGGAATCCAGGAGTTAGACAAATTGAAACCAAATGCCATACTTTTTATTATTATCATGAGGACTGATTGGACAATGTGATTCTAAACATGTTACTGAATATGCTTGCTATAACTTCACTCTGGTATTAGACACACGTCCTAACCCAGTCACTGGCACAGCTAGCCAACCTACAAGATGATTTTACTACAGAAGAGCAGAGAGCATATCTATTAGGCTGACACACTGGCTTTGAAGAGGAGAAACATGGAAGAGGCAATAATAAGCATGCTTAGTTGCTTCCCCAGTGTCATTTTACAGCTCAGTAACTCTAATTCCTTAGGGGATAAATTAATAAAAAGTGGGAGACTAGGTCGAGGATGTTATTCTAATGGTATTTCCTTCTTGTGGAAACATGAGGCCAGAGAATAGAAGTTCATCCTAATAATAAGCCAATAACATGTATTTCATCTGGTCAAGTAACATACAGTGTTTGGAAGATAAGACTCACTACATTTACTTGCCAGACATCAAAATCTTCATCTTTCTCCAAAAATCTGCTCTTCCTTCCTTATATCAATTAATTGTACCACCTAGAATACTCCCTCTCCTTCTCTTTCTATATCTAATTAGCCACCAAAGCATGTCACTTCTGTTTCCCTATCTTTCCAAGCTTTTCTCTTCTTCTACTCCCACTGCACCTGTCTTAATGCTTTTGACTTGATTACTGAAATAGCTCCCATTATGGCTTCCTTGCTGTCATCTTTTCTACTTCTAATTTATCTTCTACATTTATCAGAGTGATCTCATGGATTTAAAAATAATTATTATTTTATATTTTGAAACAATCACAAAACTGCAGAAAAGTTGGAAACACAATACAAAGATCTTTTTTTCCCTAAAGATCTTTTGTTTTATTCCTGGAACTATTTGTGAGTAAGCTGCTAATCTAATGCCTCTTTAGCACTGGTGTGTTATTTCTTACAAACAAGGATACTTATCTATAACCAGAACACAAACATCAAAATCAGATAATGAATTGTGACATATTACTACCATTTAACCTTAAGACTTCATTCAGACTTCACCAATTGTCCTAATAATATGTTTTATGGTAAAAAATATCTAGTTTAAAATCATACATGCATCAAGTTTTCATTCCTGTTCAATCTCATTTGATCTGGAATAATTCTTCAGTCTTTTCTTGATTTTTAAAGCAGTCACATATTTGAAGATAACAGGTCAGCTATTTTGTGGAATGTTCCTCAGTTTGGGTTGTCTGATGTCTCCTTATAATTTCAGGGTAATCATCTTTGTCAGAAAGAACCAGAGGTGACTCTGTTTTTCTTACTGCATCCTGTCAGCTGGTGCATGATTTTAATTTGTCATAATGATTTTTTAAATGATGTTCGCCTTGGTCACTTGATTAAGGTGGTTTCTTTCAGACTTCTCCACTGTAAGGTTACTCTCTCTCTTTGTTTGTTTGTTTCTCTTGTGAAATGTGTATATATTTGTGGGGAGGTACTTTAAAACTATGTGAATATCTCATTCCTCACAAAACATTCAATTTACTCATGTATTTGTTTATACTTGCAGAGACCCATGTTTCCTATTTTATTGAGTTAATTATATCCATTATTATTATTACTGGTTTTGATATTTGAATTATTCAGAGTTTTGCCAAAGGGAGTCCTCTTGTGTCCTTTTGACTTAATTCCATCACTCTTTGAGCATTCCTTACTTTCTGGAATATCAGGATTTCTAGGCTTATCAATCATATATGCTTTTCCAATCCTAGATGTGGAATCAGCTATTTCTCCAAGAAGCTTTACTTCCTCTTAGTATAAAATGGTAGTTTGATGCCAAGATTTAGGCACTAAGTATATTAATTGCTACTGGGATGTCACTGTTCTCAGACTTTCTCAGTGGGCAGGGCTAGAGGATGTTTGTATAGAAGCATAGAATGTACATATACATATGCATGTGGGTCTGGGTATGTATACACAACTATACACATGCACATGAACATCTATATTTGTGTTCATCCATCTCTACATATATTGAAAGCCATGAGTTCACAGACGTAATGTGATTTCGACCTAAACAACACAGAATTCATTTTTATATTTGTACTTCTATTCTCTGAGAGTCAGAAACCTAGCTTCCTTTATTCATAGTGTATTTTGTTATTTTATCAGGTCCTGATTCTCATTTAGGGTCATCTCCAAATGTGGACACTGGCCTCATCCCACTTGAGCTCTGATACCGCATGCCGGTAAAGCTGCACATGGACTCCTCCTGCTCAGGGCATGGCACACACACATCCACCCTGCTCCTTACTTTGTGTATGCTCTGATCCCTTATGCCTGGTTGGACCCTGATGGATACCCTTCTCACCTTTACAGTGCTTTGACTCCACCGTGGCTGCCCTCCACATGTGGACACCTCCTCACACTGCCAGTATGAGGTTACCCTACAAGGATACCCTACTCACCCAATGCCAGACTACTTCCCCTGTGTGGAGAGTGATCTTATTACATTGTCAACCTGATTATGTTATTCACTTTTATAACATCCTTTAGGATTTCCTACCTTCATGACAACCTCTAAACTTCTTACTCGATAAGGCATAAAAGTCCATTAATGTTCTCGCACTGGGCTCCTGTTTATCACCAGCAATGCCAACATGCAATCATCCCAAACTCCTGAAACTCTCCAAAGGAAACTTGTTCTTGCACCCTTTCCAATACAGTCTAGAATGCATTTCCCTCTTTTTCTCTAGCTGGTTAACTTCTGTTCATTCTTTTAGATAGGATCCAAGCACCAGCTGGCATAACCCTTTCTCACCCCATCTTCACTGAGATGCCCTTATTCATTCATCCATTTTACTCATATTTGCTAAGTGTGCTCCATATACCAGGCTTCATCATAGGTACAGGTAATAACAGTGAGCAAGACAAAAGAGTTCACTGTCCTCAAGGAGCTTCTATTCAAGAGGAGGTAAATATTCAATGATCAAGTGAACAATAAATAAATAATATAACTTCAAAGTGTGATCAGGGCTGTGAATTAACTACACAGAATCAAACAGTATTTGGAGGAGGAGCCACTACTTGGAATCAGAGAAGGCTTCTCTGAAGAGGTAGTATTCAAGCTGGAACATGAATGAGGAGAAACAGCCATGCAAAGAGTCAGGGGAAGAATGTTGCAGGCAGGGAAATGAAATAGCAATACAGAGACCCAGATGAAGACATGAAGCTGGAGCAGAGGAACAGACAGAAGGCATGCATGACTGGAGCTCAGTGTGAGGGCACAGTGCTGTGAGATGAAGCCAGAGAAGACAGAGAGCCAATGAGGTCATGGTAAGAAGTGTAGATTTTACTCCAAGTGCAATTAGAAGCCATTGAAGGGCATTAAGCAAGAATGTGATGTGATTTGATCTACATTTTTAAAAGATCACTCTGGCTAGAGAATACCTTATGGAGAGGAAAATAGAGGAAACAATTAGGAGGTTTTGTAGCTGTCCAGGAGAATATGTACAGTTGTTTGGATTGGTGGGTAAATCTGAAGTATAGGGAAATGAATGGTTTTAGGACATGTTTTCAAAATAGAATGAATAATATTTACCATAGAGTTGAATTTAGGAGATATAGGTTATAAATCAAGCGTGTCCAGATTTATGGCTTGAGTCACTATGAAAAATCATGATGCCATTTACTAAAATGGTGAGATCTAGGCAAAAATCAGCGATTTTCATTGAGTTGGTTTTGATGTTGCTGGAATTGGGGAGCAAGGATCAAATGTCTGTTTGGTTTGTACAAGTTTTAGATACCCTCTAGATATCATGTAGATAGTTAAATATAAGGGTCTCTAGCCCTTCTGCTATGCTTTCTTAGAATTATGTACGTACTTTCACATAATTTTATATGTGTATTGTAAGATTCTACTTATGCATCACAGAAGATGGAAAAATTTTCTGGAAAGTATATTAATTATATTACTATTTAAAAAGCAGAAATTGCAAATAATCTCTTACTAGTCTGTGAAATTTCTCTTCTTGGATTCTTGGTTTAGCCAAGAACTTGACAATAAATATTTGCTAAATGGACACAGGAATAACTAATATAATTTGACATGAATTCTTAGAACAGTTGTATAAGACAGCAAGTCATAAATGCTAAATTGCATTGAGTCAAGTACCAAACCATATTACTATTTGAATTAAGATAATTTTTCTCAAAAATATTTTTTGAATATCAGAAAGATCCAAAAATATTTTATATCTTCTATTGATTTCCATAAAAAATACAACAGAGATATCAACACAAACAGATATCTACATAATAATTGCAATTATACATGAAATAATAAATTAAGTGGGTCATTAAGTTAGTCAAAATCTGTGAGGGAAAAGACTATTTCAAATAAGTTAAATTACATAGACAGACATTAGGCAATTCACTCTAATGAAATATTGACAGTGATTAATAACAACTCTGAGAGACACATTTTCTTATCTTCTCATCTTTATACTTCTCTTTCTTCCTTCTGTCACAACAGTTACAAATGATTATCTCAGTAGTCATTTCTCTATTAACTAACAAAATGTATGAAAAGATAGAGGCACAGACTGTCAATATTTCAAACTTAATCTTACAGATACAATCATTTACTTAACACAAAAGTTGTGAAAGTAATACCAAAGGAAAAGATAAATAACCTTGACTGCATAGAAATTAAGTTGCCCTGCATAAAAAAAAAAAAAAACAATTAAAATGGAAAACAAGTAACTCATGCTATGGAGATAATAAATAACAGCGAAACTGTTAAAATTTTAATATGCAAAGAGCTCTTACCAGACCACAAAGAAGACTAACACATCCACAGAAGAAAATGAACAAAGAATATAAGTAGACAATTTAAGAAAGGAAAAGATGAATAACAAATAAAAGGAAAAATGACTAACAGCACTGAATATCAAGGAAATGCAAAATAAAGTTAGAACATAACCTAAGAAGTAGTTAAAACTTTTTAAAAACAAAAATATATCCTGTGCTTAGCAAATGCATGGTAAAGTCATGGTGATGCAGGCACAGACTGATAGTCTCATAGACCAATGGTAGAAATGTTTCTATACATTTTCTTGGTAATGTGAATCAAGAATCTTGAAAATGAAAAGCATACTACTTTTAAGTCTACTACTTTCTTGTCTGCATCAATGAAATGCCCAGAAAGAGAAAACAATTCTATAAAATAATTCATTGTATTACTATTTATAACAGAAAAGAATTAGAATAAAAATGTGTTTGAATGGAAGATAGAATATTAAAATTATTTGAAAACTAATTTAATCATATGAGTAACTGTTAACTATATGGTAACTATAAAAATGTTAACTGTTAACTATAAAATAAACTGAATATAGATATACATTAGATATTGAGATTTATACTATACATAGCAAAATTCAATTTGAAGTTTGATTGAGCACGAGAAGGACTTGAAATTGATGACCATGAGAGAGATTAGGAGAGACTTCAGCACAGAATCACCTATTTCAGCATGATTTGACAATGAGAATCCTAGAAGGAGGTCTGTGTATGTTCATTGCCTATTATAGTCGGCCTTGCCTTATTTCCTGGAACACAGCTCTGAACACTCTGTAGCAGCCCAGAGCGGCTGAGTGCATGGCTGGGACAAGGCCGGGGACTCAGCTAGCTGTTAGAGGCATACTCCTGCTAGGTTTTCATCTTGGGTCTGCCCGTTAAGCCAGGTTATGATCTCGGCCCACAAGACCCCAAATATAGAAGTATGGAGTCCTTCTCAGGCCATATTTAGTTCACTTTAACTATACAGATAGATAGATAGATAGATAGATAGATAGATAGATAGATAGATAGATAGACAGACAGACAGACAGACAGACAGACAGACAGATAGATAGATAGATAGATAGATAGATAGATAGATAGATAGATAGATAGATAGATAAGTTAAAATTTTCCTTATGGCTGTGTGTGTGTGTTTCTGCTACCTGTACAGGAGTAAAAAATTAAATAAAATAGAACACATAAAATCCAGATTGTTTCTCAAAGTGATAGTCTATTTTTTTCAAACCTGTCTATTCACTTCATAGCTTTTAAACCTAGCTAAGCACAGGTTTGACCACCATTGCTTGGTCAGCTTATAGCCATCAAACTGTGTGACCAGGTTTCTGTTTATTTCTAGAGTTAATTCTTACACCTTGATCTCTTCTAGTCTGTATTCCAAACCTAGATTTATTTTAGTTCCTCAAAAGCACCATGCTCTTTCAAAACATATGCCGATGCTTTTGCCTGGAACATTGCTCTCAATCCTTCAGTCCTTCATGCCCTAATCCTTGGACTCCACTTAAATAAAAAGCATAGGAATAAATAGGATTTTTATATTGACAAAGTACATAATCCATAATAATTATATAATAATCACACATCGTATTTCCTTACTTATTACACTGAAATAAATGCAAAAGCATTAGTTCATTTATATATGGAGATATTTTATATATATATATATATATGTGCAAGAGTAAATAGTGAGAGACTAATAAATTGCTTCATTTGTTTTCAGGTAAAATAGGAAAAAGCCTAAGTCTAGAAGTTAATCAATTCATAATCTTTTTTAAAAAATTTAACTCTCAAGTTCAGAGGTGCATGTGCAGGCTTGTTATATAGGTAAACTTGTGTTGAGGTATGTGGGAGGGGCGGTTGTACAGATTATTTCATCTAGTGCCCATTAAGCTATTTTTCCTAGTGCCCATTAGCTGTTTTTAAGCCTAGTTCCGATTAGCTATTTTTCCTGATCCTCTCCCTCCTCCCACCCTTCACGCTCCAATAGGTTCCAGTGTGTGTTATTCTCCTCTATGTGTTCACATGTTCTCACCATTTAGCTCCCGCTTAAAAGTGAAAACACGTGATGTTTGGTTTTCTGTTCCTGCATTAGTTTGCTAAAGATAATGACCTCCAGCTCCATCCATGTTCCTGCAAAGGACATGATCTCATTCCTTTTTTTTTATTGCACAATATTCCATGGTGTATATGTACCACATTTTTAAAATCCAGTCTACCATTGATGGACATTGATGTTGATCCCATGTCTTTGTTATTGTGAATAGTGCTGCAATGAACGTACATGTGCATGTGTCTTTATGATAGAAAGATTTATATTCTTTTGGGTACATACCCAGTAATGGGATTGCTGGGTTGAAAGGTATTTCTGTTTTTAGGTCTTTGAAGAATTGCCACACTGTCTTCCACAATGATGGAACTAATTTATACTCCCACCAACAGTGTATGAGTGTTCCTTTTTCTCCACAACCTCGCCAACATCTGTTATTTTTTGAGTTTGTAATATTAGTCATTCTGACTGGTGTGAGATGATATCTCATTGTGGTTTTGATTTGCATTTCTCTAATGATCAGTGATGTTGAATTTTTTCATAATCTTATTTTAATGTTATAAATTCATAGTTCCCAATCTCTTCTGGGCCCTTAACACTACTCAGCAGACCTAAATTTCTCCAGTTACCTTGCATGCCAACTTTCCTAATGACTTTTGAATTTTCCACTTCTCAGTTACCTAATTTTCCTCCTAGTCTACTGAGATAATTTAATCCTCACTTTACAGAGTAACGGAAGTCATCAACAAGGAATTACCGCAGTACTTTGCCAAAAAATGTTTAAAACCTTTCTGAATCTCTTCATTTATTTCTCCATCCTATTAAACTGAAGGCATTCCTCTGCCTCTCTGAACATCAAACTTTTCACACGTTCTCTAAATTCCACCCCTTACCTCCTTTGTAGGAAATTTTTACTCTCAATTCCTTTCTGTTCTTACCTCTTTAATATATCTCTTTTTACCACTTCATTTGTATCAGCATTTTAATGTACTCAAGAAGTCAATGCCATCATAGAATAGTATTTCCCATAGCTATGCCAATTTTATTCGATTTCACAAACTTCTGGAGAGATGTGTCCATACTCTCTCTTCTTCTTCCTTTTTGTATTCTGAACACACCAACCACCTTTTAGTTCCTTACATGTGCTGTCTGTATTTTTTCCTGCTGTGACCATCAGGATCACGGCATCTCATGTTCCTTCTGACTTGGACACTCGTTTCAACCCGCTCACACTGCTTTCACTTAGCTAATTTCTACATCTCCTTCAGGTGGCAGCTGAAAGGTCACTTCCTTAAAGAAACTTCTCTTTACACTCCAAATTAGGTGAGATCCCTAGTTATATGTCTTCATAGGAAGTTCTGTTTATTCATAGGACTTTTCACCTTCCTCCTCCATAGCTGACTTTCTTACTAAAATATGAGGTGCTTGAGGGAAAGAATGGCACCTATCTTTTAGTTAATATTGGAGAGTGCTGGTTATTACTCTTAAATCTGGTAAGTGGAGGAGATGACAGAGCCGTGAATGAGAAGTCCCATCAAGAAGAATTATTTTGTGCTGTCTTCTCTGTGTTTGGTGATGCCTCTGCACCAGGGCACATTAACATCCATCTTTATGTTTTGCTTGGTGTGTTAGGACGTTCTTGCATTGCTATAAAGAAATGCTTGCATTCCTGGGTAATTTATAAAGAAAACAGATTTAATTGGCTCACGGTTCTGCAGGCTGGGCAAGCATGGCACCACCGTCAACTTGGCTTCTGGGGAGGCCTAAGGGAGTGTTTACTCATGGCAGAAGTTGTGAAGTGCAAGCAGGCACATCACATGGCAAAAGCAGGAGCAAGAGAGAGAGAGTGGGGTTGGTGGGGAGGTGCCACACACTTAAACAAGCAGATCTTGTGAAAACATTACCACGAGGACAGCACCAAGACATGAAGGATTTGTCCGATTGACCCAGTCACCTCCCACCAAGCCCCGCCTCCCACACTGAGGATTACAATTCAGTGTGAGATTTGATGGGGACATATATTCAAACTATATCACTTGGGTTTGTTTCTAAAGCAAAATATATCTAATGACTAACTTCTTTCTCAAAAGCTGCAGTCTGGTGTTTCCCCTTCAAGCTCCTAACAGCCTCCTAACTTTCTGCTCCTGTAAACAAGTCACCACAGGGGCTCTTTAACCTCCTAATGCCATGCTTTCTAAAAAGGCTTATTGTGATTAATTGGAGTGTATCTTCTCTTCTTTTTCCCCCTTCTCTGTGGTCCCTCATTGCTGTGAGCCCTCACTCCTCCAAATCAGAGATGGTGGGCTATTTAGAGAGGTTCTACCAGGGTCTCTGCCACTTATTTCCCATCAGAGACCCCCCCAGAAGGTTTCTACTTAGAGCACTTACTGCAATTTCCAGAGCAGCTCTCTTAAACACTGATAAAATAAGTCTGTGTGCTGTATTTTCTTCCAAATCTATTGATTTTCTCTTTTCCTTTAACTCTCACCTCTGTAAATTATGTCAGGGACATTCTGCTGGACTGTTCATTTAATTCAGTAACTCTGCCATTTATTAGGAGGTCTGCCTTATGATTTAACTTATCAATGTCTTCTTTCAGTTAGATCCTACTTATACTAAAATCTTGCAGTAGGAGAAGCAGACGAATACTTATCAATCCTTTACTAATTTAGGCCTTATTCTAGTCTTTCATTTACATTATCTCAATTAATCCAGACAGTAGTTCTGTGGGGAAGCTTATATAATCCTCATTTTATGAATGCAAATGCTAAACTGTAAACACCGACATTAGGATCTGAATCCAATTCTACTTTGCTGCAAATCCTATTTTGTCTCCCAAATATGTGTTAATAAGTTTAACCCATAGGAATTAGTTAGAAACATAAAGGTACTTTTTAATTGGGGATACCAATGAATTAAATGTTTGCTCAATTTTTTCATTGATATGAAGATGAAGAAAGGAGTTTTAGAATTAGAGACTTTTTCAGAACTTAATGATTTTGTTTCCTTGAGGGAAATCCAAATGAAATTTACATATAAATCATAACAATTCTTGATTATTTGGAAGCTTATTACTGAGTTTATGTATTTTTTAACACTTGCTTTACATACTTATACCCCTTCATATCAACCTTTTGAATATTCCTTTGCCAGGGATGGGTCAGGAAAAAAAGAAAAACTTTTATTAATGGGCATTTTTATAACTGTTTTAGAAAAATACTCAGCAGAAAAGGAGTTGAACTTGTTAGCTAAAATTAATTGTAATACTTATCTTCACTTTAAAACTTATTGCTATCATATTATGACACACATTTTTATGACCCTGATTATATTTTACTACAAGGGAAGTTCTATGTGCTTATTCTTAAAACTTCGTATCATCTTAAATTGATTCACAGAAGTACTTATATTGTCACATCTTTGTGGTTTAAACCTTAACTTTATTCTACCAACTAATGTATTTATTACTTTGTGATAACCCTCGTGGTAATTACTTTTACAGATACTCTGGGGAAAATATTCTTTTAAACTATCATTAAACTAAGCTTAAAAAGTTCTGTTATTTTTATTGTATAGGAAGACATTTTGGGTAATTATAGCAAAAAGACAGAATGATGTAATGGAAAGTGTATTCATGGCTTTTAAGTGTTGAGAGAGCTGGATTCTAAAGCTGTCCAAGAGTTACTGAGTATCCTTTGATACTCAGTTTCCCTGTCTGCCCATCTGTGGAGTTTTTGTAGGATTCAGATGAAAAAAAAGGTAGGATACCTGAAACAGAATGCATTTCATGGGCACTATGATTATAAGAGTAAAGAGATGACTTAAGAATTAGAAAGCAGGCTGGGTGTGCTGGCTCATGCCTGAAATCCTAGCACTTTGGGAGGTCAAGACAGGAGCATCACTTGAGGCCAGGAGTTTAAGACCCGCCCTGGTAACATAGCCAGACCATATTTCTACAAAGAGTTTAAAAAATTAGTTGGACACGGTGGTGTATGCCTGTATTCCTAACTACTCAGGGGGCTGAGGTGGGAGGATCGCTTGAGCCCAGGAGATTGAGGCTGCAGGAAGGTATGATTGCATCATGGGATGCTAGCCTGAGGGATAGAGTGAGACCCTATCTCTAAAAACAAGAATTAGAAAGCAGAATGACCTTTGAGAAGTTAAAAACCAAAAACAATGTTCACTCTTATTTGTAAAAATTTTCTTTCATGTATACAGCAATATAATCTTTTGTTAATACTTTGGCTGCTAGGAACATATCTTCTGTAAATCATTACATTGTTATTTCCTACTGTTCCTAAAGTGAAACTGAAAGAAAAAAGAAAGACACAAATTACCTATATCAGGAATAAAATAGGGATGTCACTGCAGACCCTGAAGACATCAAAAGGATAATAAAGGAATATTACAAACTATTCTACATACATAAATTTGACAACTTAGCTAAAATGGATCAATTATTAAACTACCACAATTTACCCAATATGTAATACATAATGTGAATAGCTCTACAACTATTAACGAAATGGAATTCATAATCAAAAAAGCTTTCAAAAAATAAATCTCCAAGCCCACGTTGTTTTGCTGGAGAATTATAACAACATTTAAAGAAGAATTAACACGAACTCTAAACAATCTTGTCTTGAAAAAAGAAAATGGGGGAATGTTTTATGAGCTAGTATTCCCAATTCCACACACACCCACACCCCAGAGCAATATTCCTCATGAATAAGGACAAAAAATTCCTAACAAAATATTAGCAATAGTATTCAGAAATATATTTTTTAAATTATATGCAATTACAAAGTGGGGTTTATTTTAGGGATGCATAACTGGTTCAATATTTGAAATCAATAAAGAAGAAAATTCACATAATGATATTAATTGATACAGAGAAAGCATTCAACAAAATTCAACACCCATTCATGTTTTTTTAAAGACCTCTCAAAAGAACAGAAATTGAGGGGAATTTCCCCAACTTGATAAAGAGCATCTATGAAAATTCTCCAGCTAACATTATACTTAATGGTGAAAGCATGAAGACTTTCTTTCTAAGACTGGGAACAAAGCAAGGATGTCCACTGTGCTCACCACTGTCATTCAACATAGTGCTGGAAGTTCCAGCCTGTGCCAAGAAGAAAAACAAAAAAATAAAAGGCATACAAATTTGGAAAGGAAAACTGAAACTTCCTATTTGCAGATGAAATGATTGTCTTCATAGAAATCCCAAGGAAGCTAAAAAACAAAACAAAACAAAACAAAAACTGCACTCCTATGACTAATAAGTGAGCTCAACAAGGTCACGGGATGCAAGATACACATTTAAAAAATTGTATTTCTGTGAACTAGTTATGAACATGTGTGCACAGAAATTAAAAATACAAGGTCATTTGTAATCACAAACACAAAAAGAAAAAATAATAATTAGATATAAATCTAACACTTGTATCTAAATCCCTCATTTTATGTTTTGGATGTCAAAATTTACATCATTTTGCAATTTGTATCCCCTGATTATTTTAGTTGTAGTTGTTTTAATAGATGTCTATGAACCATTGTACGAGAGATAAAATTACTTTGCATACCAACATTTTGGTCCAGAGTATTCTGAATATGATTCTGTAATGCTTATACCATTGAGTTTTGTGCTTTTGCATGTTTTATGTTATTAATTAGTGGCCTTTTGATACAGCTTAAAGAACTCCCTTTAGTAATTTCTGTGAGACAGGCCCAGTGAAAATGAACTCCCTTAGCTTTTGTTTGGGAAAGTTATTATTTCTCCCTCATTTCTGAAGGACAGGTTAACTGATTTAAGTATTCTAAGTTGGCAATTTGTTTTCATTCAGCTCTTTGAAGATATCATCCTACTCTTTCCTAGCCTGCAGGGTTTTTGCTGATAAATCCACTGATAGTTACATTGGACTTCTTTGTATATGATATGTTTCTTTCTTCTTGCTGCTTTCAGATTTTTTTTCTTTGTCTTTAATTTTTGATAGTTTGATTATGAGCCTTGGTGAACTCCTCTTTAACATGTACTGGTCTTATATATTGAAAACTACAAAACATTGATGAAAGAAATAAAATGTTCAAAGAAGTGAAAAGACATACCTGTTTATGGATTAGAAGACTCAGTGTAGCAAAGATGTAAATTGTTCCAAATTAATATTCAGATTTAACATAATTCCTATCAAAGCCACAGCAACACTTTTTTGTAAATATAAGATTATTCTAATATTTTCATAGATATGTAAAGCAACTAGGATAACTCAAAAAATTCGAAAGAGAAGAATAAAGTGGGAGGAATCAGTCTACCCAGTTTCAAGATTTATTTTATAGCTACAGTACTTAAGACAATGTAGTATTATCAGTGAAGGGATAGACACACAGATCAATTGGACAGAAGAGAGAACCCAGAAATATACCCATACACATAAATCTAACTGATATTTGACAAAGGTACAAAAGCAGTTCAGTGGAGGGAAGATAGCCTGGTGCTGGAGCAGTTGGACATACACAGGCCACAAATTGAAACTTGACCTAAGTCGTATGGCTTATGTAAAAATTAATTCAAAATGGATAATTGACTTAAAATATAAAACTATAAAACTTTTAGAAAAAAATAGGAAAAAAATCTCTGGGATTTAGAGCTAAATGAAGAGTTCTTATACTTGATATCAAAGACATAATCCATCAAAAAATAAGTTGTCCTGATCCTCCCCCTCCTCTCAAATACAAATGAGCTTGGCATGGCAACTGCCACAGAGCATGAAGTGATAGTCCCCAAATCAGAGGGGGCCTGCCTGCATGCTGGTAACTTCGTTCTCAAGAGCCTGCCCTTCTCCCTTTGCACTGTCTCCCTCCTCGCCTCTATTTATGCTCTATCAAAGAATAAGGTGTGACTAGCACCTCTGGTTAAAAAAAAAAATGTGCTTCATTAAAGTTAAAAACTTTTGCTCTGTGAAAAACCCTATTAAGAAGATGAAAAGACAAGGTACACACTGGAGGAAATATTTATAAATCTCATATCTAACAAAGAATGATATCTAGAACTTATAAAGCACTCTCAAAACTCAATAGTATAAAAATAATCCAATTAGAAAATGGGCAAAAGATATGAAGAGACGTTTTACTGCAGAGGATATATAGATGGTAGCAAATAAGCACAAGAAAAGATATTCAATGTCATTATCCACGAGGGAGATGCAAAGTAAAACCACAATGAGATATCACTACACACCTATCAGAAGGGCTAAAATAAAAAATAGTGACAACACTAAATGCTGGCAAGGATACAGAGAAGCCCATAGATTGCTGGTGGAAATGCAAAATTGTACAGCAGTTTTGGAAAACAGTTTGGCAGTTTCTTAAAACATTAAACATTGAATTGCCATACCAACCAGCATTTGTACTTCTGGGAATTTATCCCAGATAAATGAAAACATGTTCACTGAAAAATCTGTACACAAATATTTATAGCAGTATTATTCATAACAGCTGAAAACTGGAAACAACCCAGATGTCCTTCAATGGGTGAATGGTTAAATATCCATGTCACTGAATACTATCCAGCAATAAAATGGAGCAAGCTATTGATACACACAACAGCTTGGATGAATCTGCAGAAAAGTATGCTGAGTGAGAAAAGCCAGTCCTAAAAGGCTACATACTGTGTGATCCTATTAATATAGCATTATTGATGTGACAAAATTGTAGAACTGGATAACAGATCAGTAGTTACCAGGAGTTAAGGTGGAGGTGGGGGCAGGAGAGAAGTGAGTGTAGCTATAAAAGGACAATGGGGCAGGGCGCGGTGGCTCATGCCTGTAATCCCAGCACTTTGGGAGGCCAAGGCAGGTGGATCACGAGGTCAGGAGATCGAGACCATCCTGGCTAACACAGTGAAACCCCATCTCTAATGAAAATACAAAAAATTAGCCGGGCGTGGTGGCAGGAGGTTGAGCCAGGAGAATGGCGTGAACCCGGGAGGTGGAGCTTGCAGTGAGCCGAGATCGCGCCACTGCACACCAGTCTGGGCGGCAGAGTGAGACTCAGTCTCAAAAAAAAAAAAGGGCAATGGGAGGGATGCTTGTGATGATGGAATTGTGAAATTGTTCTGTTTCTTGTCCATGTTACGATGTTGCACTATAGTTTTGTGAGATGTGCCCACTGAGGGAAACTGGGAAAAAGAAACATGAGTGCACTCTTTATGATTTCTCACAATGGCATATGAATTTACAATTACTGAAAATAAAAATATTTAATTAAAAAGTTAAGCTATTATATTTAAAAAGCAGTGTGCACCTTTATTTGTAAAAATGTCTGTCTTTCACCCACACAGTGATCTGTGCTTCCTATTTTAGCTGTTCAGAATATATCTTCTACAATCCATTGCATAATTATTTCCTGCTGTTTCTAAAATGAAACAAATCATTTAAAATTGTTGCTTTAAAAAAAGAACTTAAGTGTGGAAAATAAAGCTGATTTTACTTATTTTAAATTCTGGACGCATTTGAATTTGACATGAACATCTATAAAATATTAATATGTAAATATTTGCAATACCGAAGTCAAAAAATAATTTTTTGCAAAATAGTCGTGACTATTTTCATGCTGGGAAAGCATCTATGAGGACAAACTCCATGGTTTGGAGGTCAAAATGCTTTTCAGGTCTTTAATATCTACATTGAGTCCAGAACTGCTTATGACCTTTATTGACTAAAACTAGAATTAAAAACTAGAACTTTTATTATCCTTTCATGTCTGTATGCAGTCTTTCCAATGCAGATTTGCATAAATTGTATGAAGAAACTAACTCATATGAAGAAACATATATTACAAATTTTCCATCTAACAAACTCCACACTCATGCTTATGTATGTTAAATTCTAGGAATAGACTAACACTTTTAAAAAATATATTTTGACAAGTTGCCCTGAAAAGGGCGTATACCCTTTTACACTCTCTGGAATGCATGTGCAGAACGTGCAGGTTTGTTACATAGGTATACATGTGCCATGGTGGTTTGCTGCACCCATCAACACATCATCTAAATTAGGCATTTCTCCTAATGCTATCCCTCCCCTAGCCCCCCACCCCCCGGACAGGCTGCAGTGTGTGATGTTCCCCTCCCTGTGTCCATGTGTTCTAATTGTTCAACTCCCATTTATGAGTGACAACATGCAGTGTTTGGTTTTCTGTTCCTGTGTTAGTTTGCTGAGAATGATGGTTTCCAGCTTCATCCATGTCCCTGCAAAGGACATGAACTCATCCTTTTTATGGCTGCATAGTATTCCATGGTGTATCTGTGCCACATTTTCTTTATCCAGTCTATTGTTGATGGACATTTGGGTTGGTTCCAAGTCTTTGCTATTGCGAATAGTGCTGCAATAAACATACGTGTGCTTGTGTCTTTATACTCTTAATAGTGATGACTAAGAAGGGAAAGAGTTCAATTTTACTGGGGCCAGCAAAATGTCAGGCTCACTTAAGACCTAGGGAAATGGTTTTCAAATTATTTATTCATAGAACTCTCTGTTAAAAGAAAAGTTTGTGTAGGTTGAATTATATGAAATTGCTATTTTTGCAGGTAATACGGTTGAGTATCAGCAGTTTCATATGGTTCAACCTAACAGAAACCTAATAGGTTAAGCAAAAAAAAGTACAACTGCTCTGATTGATGGTGGAGTAGGGATGTTTAGCGGACCTCAGAGAAGGGCTCAAGAGCAACTGTCTGCTC
The DNA here is from genome assembly GCF_008728515.1 of Papio anubis. Lineage (NCBI taxonomy): Eukaryota > Metazoa > Chordata > Mammalia > Primates > Cercopithecidae > Papio > Papio anubis. The sequence goes on along the minus strand of NC_044984.1, from coordinate 93,793,898 downwards.
TCAGAAAGCCCTGGGCTTGAGAGCAACTGTCTGCTCTCACAAAGCCCTGGGCAGGAAAGGCAGGTGCAGGAACCTGGAACTTTCAGGGCCTTGGTCAGGGTGTGTGGGCAAGAGTGGTGCATGGTGTGAGGGCCCTTGATATGGAGCTGGCAGAAAGGAAGAGAACATCAACAGCTAGCAGGAGAACAGCTGCTTTGGACAGTTGCCTGTAGCAGTAAATCTGACCTTGCTCTTGTGTGGGATTGCAATGTCTGAGAAGCAGTACTGAGTCCCTACAGTCTGTTTTATAATTTGTCTTTTTAAATAGAAGATGAGTATACATATTATTTCATCGTCAGATACCTCTATATAAAAATGAAATGAATTGAAGAGCTAAAATCAGGAGATATAAAGATTTTTTAAAATTTTCTGCATTTCTCTTATAAAAAACCTAGTGACTGTAAGAGTTTAATACATAGCAGAATTAGATACTATTTATTCCCATTTTCCACCCACTTGCATTTTATTTCAACACCTTTTGAAACAATGTGGATTTTTTTTTTAAATCAATGCTATCAATAGACTGAAGAGTAGGAAAATTGTTCATTGATATAAAGAGGAGAAACTCAGGAGTTATTAGACTCTAGGCTTTACTTCTAACTTTATGTTTGCTTCTCTTTGCTTTACCTATAGCATGGTGTTTTACAGGGGAAAATGCAATCAATTTGAAATTCACTAGATTTGTGTTTTAATTTCATCTCTCCCACTTAACTTTAATTTCAGCTTTCCCACTTAACTGAGATTATCTGTGAATCTCAAGTCTATAAACTGGAAAGAGTAATAGCTACTTTTGATACTAACATTATAGGCTTCAATGAGACAACAAATTTTAAGTGCCTAGAAGAATGTCCATGTCTCTTAAATATTCAATACTCATTAATGACTTCTTTAACTCTCTTGTGGTGATCATTTATTTTTTATCTATGTTTGGCCATAATCTATAAAGCAGAAGAATTGCATTTGCCTACCTGAAGATAAGGAGTTCTACATCTTGATCATATTAACATCATATTCATAACAACCAAAAAATTGCACTTCACTTAAAATTGTTTTCCATTTATTGAAAAATCAAGAAAATATAATAATTTTCAATTTGCATGACATCTGTGATAAAACGGCAATGATATTTACTTTCATCCAGTTGTCTGGACTTCCTCAAATCTCTTATATACAGTCTTTAAAGTGATCAAGACAGAGAAATGTGAGAATTCTAACTCATAAAGCTGAGTGGATCGCAAGTGTTTACATTTTCCTCCTCCTTACTTGCAATCAAAATGGTAAAATAAATACAAAATTAACAATAAATTCATAGCAGTGATGAAAAACAGGGAGGGTTACTACCTGAGGCATTCGAGAAATTCTAAAAGATAAAATCAAATATTGCTAGATTTAGACAAAACAAGAGGAAGAAACCCACAATCCAACATTGGTGGAAGAGGGGAAGATGTCACTGGAACAGTGAGTGGATTTGACATTCTCATTAGAGCTCTGCGAAGAATCTCAAGCCTGAGCAACAGGGCATGGTTATCAAAGCCAGGGAGTAGACAGGGCAACCAGAACCTTAGCATCTCCTATGTGGAGCAATCGGCTTTGTTGTTTACCCACCAGATGGTAGTAAGTATCTAAGGAAGGTGAAGGGCCCCCGAAGCTCCTAATGTGGGGACAGTGCCTTAGGTATAAAAAGTGTTTGACCAAGACACCAGATAATTGAGGAAAATTAACAAGCAAAAAGAGAGAAACCAGGCTTAATGAACAAAGTAAGTAACCTTCAAGAAAACTGACTTAATGCCAGAAAAAGACTCTAATCAGTATTTTCAGAAAGATGTGAGAGGTGATTGAACTTATAAAGTTAATAACAGGCTATTTTTAAAATGGAATACTTGAAAAAAAAGAGGCCGGGCGCGGTGGCTCAAGCCTGTAATCCCAGCACTTTGGGAGGTGAGACGGGCGGATCACGAGGTCAGAAGATCGAGACCATCCTGGCTAACACGGCGAAACCCCGTCTCTACTAAAAAATACAAAAACCTAGCCGGGCAAGGTGGTGGGTGCCTGTAGTCCCAGCTACTCTGGAGGCTGAGGCAGGAGAATGGCCTAAACCCGGGAGGCGGAGCTTGCAGTGAGCTGAGATCACGCCACTGCACTCCAACCTGGGCGACAGAGTGAGACTCCGTCTCAAAAAAAAAGAAAAAAAAGAAAATTTTTTAAAATTAAAAATAGCATAATCACACCAAAAGTTATAACAAAATGCCTAAAAATTGTGTGCCTTATCTTATTTTTCACTGATGTATCCCCAGAGGCTACAACAGTGCATGACCACACAGCTGATAATGGTCAATAAGTATTTTCTAGCAAATTAGTGAAGGTGCTTTAGGACAATGAACTGTAGAATACTCCCAGTATATAAAACAGGAAGGATCAGAGAGATCCAATATCCACGTACTAGGAGCCCTAGAAGTAGAAGCCACACAGTAAGTAAGAGAGTGTGGTGTTAGTACAGGAAGAGACAAATAGATCAATGGGAATATAATCGAGTCCAAAAATGTAAGCCCAATCTCTATTTGGAAATTTAGTGTATGATAAAGGCAATGTTTCAAATCAGTGGATAAATAATGGTATTGGGACAGTAGGCTATCATTTTGAGAAAAAAAATTTAGAATTAAATATTTTCATCATATATTGTATATCGCAGAAAATATCCCAGGTTGATATAGACCCAAAGGAAAATAAATCATTCTACCAAAAAACACCTGCACTCATATGTTTATTGCAGTGCTATTCACTATAGAGAAGACATGGAATCAACCTAAGTGCCCATCAACAGTGGATTGGATAAAGAAAGTGTGCTACATATACACTAGAATACTATGCAGCCATAAAGAAGAATGAAATCATGTCCTTTGCAGCAGCATGAATGTAGCTAGAGACCATTACCCTGAGTAAATTAACACAGAAACAGAAAACCAAATACCACACATTCTTACTAATAAATGGGACCTAAACATTGGGTACACACAGACATAAAGATGGGAACAATAGACATTGGGGACTCTAGCAGCTCCCCCAACCCTGGTGCTCCTGGCCCAGGGTTTTGTAAGGCAGTTTATGGGAAAATTGAACATGTGTTGGGGCTTGGAATCTTGGCTCAACTGTTTTCCCACTTTCCACCCTATTTCTACATTCTTTACTGAGTAAAATTCTTGGCCACCTCCTCCTCTAACCCAGGTGCCCCTGGCCTTCCCAGAAACTGCTGAGGCAGCAGTGAGACTGTGAGTGTGGGGAAGGGTCAAGCACTTACTGAGTTGCAGGGCAGAGCCACTGCATTCCTGTAAGAATCTGCCGTCACCCTGTGAGTATTTCCATGACCAAAGGAGCAATACATTAAGTAGCAAATAAAAGAACACCATAACAGATCTAGAGAGAGAACATGGAAAAAAGGAAAATGTTTTTGCACCTGCTTTTGAAACAAGGGGTCCCACCTTTTTATGTTGCACTGGTTCCCTGACTCGATCACAGTCATTCCTGTGTCTGTTCAATTTTACCTCCTCAGAGAAATTTTCTATTCCTTTTTTTTTCTTTTTGTTTTTTTGTTTGTTTGTTTGTTTGTTTGTTTGTTTGTTTTGAGACGGAGTCTCGCTCCATCACCCAGGATGAGCGCAGCGGCGAGATCTCGGCTCACTGCAAGCTCCGCCTCCCGGGTTCACGCCAGTCTCCTGCCTCAGCCTCCCGAGTAGCTGGGACTACAGGCACCCGCCACCACGCCCGGCTAGTTTTTTGTATTTTTAGTAGAGATGGGGTTTCACCGTGTTAGCCAGGATGGTCTTGATATCCTGACCTCGTGATCTGCCCGCCTCGGCCTCTCAAAGTGCTGGGATTACAGGCGTGAGCCACCGCGCCCGGACAAAATTTCCTATTCACTTTATAGAAGGGGTCATAATTTTTTTTTTTTTTTTTGAGTCGGAGTCTCGCTGTGTGGCCCAGGCTGGAGTACAGTGGCCGGATCTCAGCTCACCGCAAGCCCCACCTCCCGGGTTTACGCCATTCTCCTGCCTCAGCCTCCCGAGTAGCTGGGACTACAGGCGCCCGCCACCTCGCCCGGCTAGTTTTTTGTAGTTTTTAGTAGAGACAGGGTTTCACCGGGTTAGCCAGGATGGTCTCGATCTCCTGACCTCGTGATCCGCCCGTCTCAGCTTCCCAGAGTGCTGGGTTTACAGGCTTGAGCCACCGTGCCCGGCCACAATTTTTTTTAAAGAAAAGATCGGAGAGTAAAATAGTTAAGTCTTCGTGGTTCATAAGGTCTACGTTACAACTACTACACTCTGCTATTGCAGCAGGAAAACAGCCATAGATAATACATCAATGAATGGACATGGCTATGTCTCTCCATAAAACTTTGTTTTCAAATAGTGAAGTTTGAGTTTCATACAATTTTCATGTGTTACTAATATGATTTTTCCTTTTCTAAAAAGCGATAAAAAATGTTAAAATAATTCTTAGCTTTCAGGCTGGACAAAAATATTCAAAAGCCTGGCTTTGGCCCATGAGATGCAGTTTGCTGACTCCTGCTAAGTAAATTACGTATGGAAGCAGATCTTCTGAAAAGTAGGGTGATATGAGGACTGGACCACAGTGAAGGGATATGTTTTAAAGTGGAGAAGCCACAACGAACACAAGTGCAATTCATTCTACATATCAAAACTTGGCAAATTCAATTTGTAATTTCAATGAATTTGTGAAAACTCTTTTTCTTTTTTATACTAAATGGCTGAGTGCAATTCTATTTGAGTAGTTAAAAAATTATAATGGATTAAAATCAAACATGTTTAAATGTATATATTCTAAGAATATATATATATATATTCTAGACCCATTCTTTTTTATCTCCATTTTAATATTATGACCATCTCTTTATTCTTTTCTCTCATTGCTGTTATTCCATTTCTCCACATAGATATCTCTTTTTATTTTAATTTTTAATTTTTGGGGGTACATAGTAGATGTATATATTTATGGAGTATATGAGATATTTTGACATAGGCATGCAGTGTAATAATCATATTGGGGTATTCATCAACTCAAGCATTTTTCCTTTCTTTGTGTTACACATAATTCAGTTACACGGTTTTAGTTATTTTAAAATGTACAATAAATTATTGCTGACTCTAGTCATCATATTGTGCTATCAAATACTAGATCTTATTCATTCTAACTATATTTTTGAACCCATTAACTATTCCTACTCCCCCCACCACCCACATTACCAGTTTTAGCATCTGGTAGCCATCACTCCACTCTCCACCACTGTGAATTCAATTGTTTTAATTTTTCTAGTTCCTACAAATAAATGAGAACATGCAATGTTTGTCTTTCTGTGCCTGGCTTATTTCAGTTAACATAATGACTTCCAGTTCCATCCATGTTGTTGCAAATGACAGGATCGCATTCTTTTTCATAGCTGAATAGTATGCCGCTGTGTATATGCACCACATTTTCTTTATCCATTCATATGTTGATGGACACTCAGGTGGCTTCTAAATCTTGGCTATTGTGAATAGTGCTGCAATAAACATGAGAGAGAATGCAGCTATGTTTTTGATATACTTTTGGGAATATACCTAGCAGTGGGATTGCTGGATCATATGGTAGTTCTATTTCTGGTTATTTAAGGAAACTCCAAAATCTCCATTTTTCTCTATATAGGTTGTATAATTTACATTCCCACCAGCAGTTTACAAGGATTTCGTTTTCTCTACATCCTTGCCAGTATTCGTCATTGCCTGTCTTTTGGATAAAAGCCATTTTAACTGGGGTGAGATGAAATTTCCTTGTAGTTGTAATTTGCATTTCTCAGGTGATCAGTAATATTGAACACCTTCTCTCATATCTGTTTGCCATTTGTATGTCTTCTTTTGAGAAATGTCTATTCTGATCTTTTGACCATTTTCAATCAGATTCTTAGTTTTTTTTCCTTTTCAGTATTTTGATCTTCTTCAATATTCTAGCTGTTAATCTCTTGTCAGGTGGGTAGCTTGTAAATATTTTCTCCCATTCTTTAGGTTGTCTCTTCACTTTAATGGTTGTATCCTTTGCTATGCAGAAGTTTTTAGCTTCATATAATCTCATTTGTCCACTTTTGGTTTGGTTGCCTATGCTTGTGAGGTGTTCCTTAAGAAATTTTTGCCTAGTCCGATGTCCTGTAGAGTTTCCCCAATGTTTTCTTTCAGTAGTTTTGTAGTTTGAGGTCTTAGATGTAATTATTTAATCCATTTTGATTTGATTTTTGTATATGGCAAGAGATAGGGGTCTACTTTCATTCTTCTGTATATGGATATCCTGTTTTTCCTCCACCTATTTATTGAAAAGACTGTCTTTTCCCTTATGTAACCTTGTGTATGCTCTTGACACCTTTGTCAAAAATGAATTCACTGTCAGTGTATAGATTTGTTCCTGCGTTGTCCATTCTGTTCCATTGGTCTATTTTTCTGCTTCTATGCCAGAACCATGCTGTTTTGGTTACTATAGCTTGGTCGTATAATTTGAAGTCAGGTAATGTGGTTCCTCCAGTTTAAGTCTTTTTGCTCGTGATGGCTTATGCTCTTCTGGGTCTTTTTTGGTTCCATATAAATTTTAGGATTTTTTTCTGTTTCTGTGAAGAATATCATTAGTATTTTGTTAATGATTGCATTGAATCTGTAGATTGGTTTAGGTAGTATGGATATTTTAACAATAGTTATTCTACCAATCCAGAAAGTGGAATATCTTTTCATTTTCTTATATGATTTTCAATTTCTTTCATCTGTGTTTATAATTTTCACTGTAGAGCTCTTTTACTTCTTTGGTTAAGTTTATTCCTAGATATTTTATTTTATTTGTAGCTATTGTAAATGAGACTCCTTGGTTCTATTTTTTCCGATTATTCACTGTTGGCATATAGAAATGCTACTGATTTTTGTATGTTGATTTCATATTCTGCAACTTTACTGAATTTATCAGTTCTAACGGTTTTTTGGTAGAATCTTTAGGTTTTTCAAAATATATAAGATAATATTATCTGCAAACAAGGCTAATTCAAATTCTTCCTTTCCAACTTGGATACCCTTTATTTCTTTCTCTTGTCTGATTACTAGCCAGGACTTCCAGTATTATGGTGAATAAGATTACTGAAAGTGGGCATCCTTGTCAAGTTCCAGATCTTAGAGGAAAGGCTTTCAGTTTTCTCCTATTTTGTATGACACTGTGGGTCTGTTGTATATGGCTTTTACTATTTGAGGTCTGTTTCTTCTATACCCAGTGAGTTTTTATCATGAAGGGATGTTGAATTTTATCAAATTCTTTTTCAACATCAATTAAATCAATTACATAGTTTTTTTGTCCTTAATTTTGCTGGTATTTTGTATTATTTGATTTGTTTGCATATGTTGAACCATCCTTGCATCCCTGGGATAAATCCACCTTCATCATAATGAATGGCCTTTTTATGTGTTGTTGAATTTGGTTTGCTAGTATTTTCTTGAGGATTTTTGCGTCAACGTGCCTCAGGAATGTTGGCCTGTAGTTTTCTTTTCTTGATGTGTCTTTGTCTGGTTTTGGTATCAGGGTAATACTAGCCTTGTAGAATGAGTTCAGAAGTATTTCCTCCTCCTCCATTTTTTGGCATAGTTTGAGTAAGGCATGTATTAGTTATTCTTTAAATGTTTGGTAGAATTCAGCAGTGAAGCCATCAGATCCTGGGCTTTTCTTTTCTGGGAGACTACTACTTGCTCCTAGGAGCCTCTAATGATCCTTTGAATTTCTGTGGCATCAGTTGTAGTGTTGTCTTTTTCTTCTCTCATTTTATTTATTTGAGCCTTATCTCTCTTTTTCTTAATCTGGCTAAAGGTTTGTCAATTATATCTTTTCAAAACACCAACTTTTTATTTTATTTAGCATTTATAGTGTTTTCTTTGTTTCAATTTTATTTATTTATGCTCTGATCTTTATTATTTCTTTTCTTCTAACTTTGGGTTTGATTTTCTCTTGCCTTTCTAGTTCTTAGGATGCATTGTTAGGTTATTTGAAGTTTTTCTACTTTTTTGATGTAGGTGATTATAGCTATAAATTTTCCTGTTAGTTCTGCTTTTGCTGTAGCCCATAGGTTTTGCTATGTTGTCTTTTCATTGCCATTTCCTTCAAGACATTTTTAAATTCCCTTCTTAATTTCTTCATTGACCCATTTGGTCATTCAGTAGCATATTGTTTAATTTTAATGTTTATATAGTTTCCAGAATTCCTCTTGTTATTGATTTCTAGTTTTATTTTATAGTGGTTAAAGAAGATACTTTCAATTTTTGTTTATAATAATACATTTCAATTTATTTTTTAGTTTTGTAAGACTTGTTTTGTGGCCTAACAAATGGTCTATCTTTGAGAATTATTCATGTACTGAGGAGAAGAATGTATATTCTGTAACTGTTCAGTGAAATGTTCTGTAGATACCTGTTAAGCCCATTTGACCTATAGTACAGATTAAGTCTGATGTTTCTTTGTTGATTTTCTGTCTGAATGATTTGTCCAGTGATGAAAGTGGATTGTTGAAGTCTCCAGCTACTTTTGTATTGGGGTCTGTGTCTCTCTTTTGCCTTAATAATATTTGCTTTATATATCTGGATGCGTATATATTTGAAATTATTATATCTTCTTGAATTTATCCTTTATCATTATGTAATGATTTCTTTGTCTGTTTTTATAATTTTTTCTTGAAATCTATTTTGTCTTATCCTGCTCTTTTTTTGATTTTTATTTGCGTGGAATATCTTTGTCCATCCCTTTATTTTCAGTCTATGTGTATCTTTGTAAGTGAAGTGTATTTCTTGTAGGCAATAGATTGTTGGGTCTTGTTTTTTTGTTTTTTGTTTTTGTTTTTTTTTAATCCATTCAGCCACTGTCTGTCTTTTGACTGGAGATTCTAGTCTAATTATTCAATATTATTATTATTAATGATAATCTCTTATCCTGCCGTTGTGTTATTTGTTTGCTAGTTATTTTGTGATCTCCTCCTTCTCTCCTTCCTCCCTCTCTTTTAGTGAAGGTGATTTTCTCTGCTGGTGTGTTTTAATTTCTTGTTTTATTTTTTGTGTATCTATTGTAGGATTTTTTTATTTGAATTTACCTTAAGGCTTGCAAATAATTTTTTATAATCCATTATTTTAAACTGATGGCAACTTAACACCGATTGCATAAACAAACAAGCAAAGGAAAAACTAATAAATACTGTAGCCATTAACTTTGTCCTCCTACTTTTTAACTTTTGTCGTCTCTATTTATATCTTATTGTACTGTCTGTGTCTTGAAAAGTTTTCATACTTATTATTATCAGTCCATTTTTTCATTTGTCACCTCAAACTATGAGTTCACACATCCCAATTACAGTGTTATAATATTCTCTGTGTGTGTGTGTTTTTTTACTCGTGAATTGTATACCTTCAGATGATTTCTTCTTGCTCATTAACATCATTTTCTTTCAGACTGAAAACCTCCCTTTAGCATTTCTTGTAGGAAAGATCTAGTGTTGAAGAAATTTCTCAGCTTTTGTTTGTCTGGGAAAGTCTTTATTTCTTCTTCATGTTTGAAGGATATTTTCACTGGATATACTATTCTAGGATAAACATTTTTTCCTCCAGCACTTTAAATATGTCATGCCACCCTCTCCTGGCATGTAAGGTTTCTACTGAGAAATCTGCTGCCAGTCATATTGGAGCTTCATTGTATGTTATTTGTTTCTTTTTTCTTGCTGCATTTATAATCCTTTGTTTATCTTTGAACTTTGGGAGTTTAATTATTAAATAGCTTGGGGTAGTCTTGCTTGGGATAAATCTCCTTGGTATTCTATGGCCTTCTTATACTTGAATATTGAGATCTTTCTTTTGGTCTAGGAAGTTCTCTGTTCTCACTTTGAGTAAACTTTCTATTCCACCCACCTCTCTCTACCTCCTCTATCAGGCCAATAACTGTTAGATTTGCCCTTTGGAGGCTATTTTCTAGATCTTGAAGCTGTGATTCATTCTTTTTTATTCTTTTTTCTTTTGTCTTCTCTGACTGTATATTTACAAATAGCTTGTTTTAAAGCTCACTAATTCTTTCTTCTGCCTGATCAATTCTGCTTTTAACAGATTCTAATGCATTCTTCAGTACACCAATTGCATTTTTCAGCTCCAGAATTTCTGCTTGATTATTTTCAGTAATTTCAATCTCTTTGTTAAATGTATCTGGTAGGATTCTGACTTCCTCATCTGTGTTATCTTGAATTTTTAGTTTCCTCAAAGCTTCTTTGTTCTCATTTCTTTTTCTAATTTTTTATTTAGCTTCTATTTTGAGTTCAGGAGTACATGTGCAGGTTACATAGGTAAAATCGTATCATGGAGGTTCATTGTACAGATTATTTTGTCACCCAGGCATTAAGCCTAGTACCCATTAATTATTTTTCCTGATGCTCTCCTTTCTCCTACCCTCCACTCTCCAATAGGCCCAGTATGTGTTGTTCTTCTCTATGTGTCCATTAGTTATCATAATTTAGCTCCCACATATAAGTGAGAACATGCAATATTTCCTTTGCTGTTCCTGTGTTAGTTTGCTAAGGATAATAGCCTCCATCTCCATCCATGTTCCTGAAAAGGACATGTTTTCATTCTTTTTTTATGGCTGCATAGTATCCTGTGCTATATTTTATATCCCACATTTTCTTTATCCAGTCTGTCACTGATGGGCATTTAGATTGATTCCATGTCTTTGCTATTATGAATAGTGCTGCAGTGAACATATGTGTGTATGTATGTGTATTTATGATATAATGATTTATATTCCTTTGGGTATATACCCAGTAATGACATTGCTGGTTCAAATGGTATATTTTTGTTTTTAGGAACAGAAATATCCTCAAAATTTCTGTTTGATGAATCACCACACTGTCTTCATGGTTGAACTAATTTAAACTCCTATCAACAGTGTATAAGTGTTCCTTCAATTGGAATAAAAGAAAAAATTGACAAATGAAATCTAATAAAACTAAAGAGGCTCTGCACAGCAAAAGAAACCATCAACAGAGTAAACAGACAACCCACAGAAGGGGAGAAAAGTTTTGCAAACTATTCACCTGACAAAGGCTAATATCCAGCATCTATAAGAAAATTAACTTAAATTTACAAGAAAAAGAACAACCTCCATTAAAAAGTGGGCATTGGGGGCCAGGTGCGGTGGCTCACACCTGTAATACCAGCACTTTGGGAGGACGAGGCAGGCAGATCACTTGAGGCCAGAAGTTCAAGACCAGCCTCACCAACATGGCAAAACCCCATCTCTACTAAAAATACAGAAATTCGCCAGACATGGTGATGCTTGCCTGTAATTCCAGCTACTCGAGACGCTGAGGCACAAGAAACGCTTGAACCCAGGAGGGAGAGGTTGCATTTAGCTGGGATTGTGCCACTGCACTCCAGCCTGGGTGACAGAGACCAGAGACTCCATCTCACAAAAAAAAAAAAGAAAAAAGAAAAAAGAAAAGTGAACAGACACTGCTCGAAAGAAGACATATATGCAGCCAACAATTATATGAAAAAAAGTGCTACATCATTGATCATTAGAGTAATTCAAACCAAAACCACAATGAGATACCATCTCACATCAGTTCAGAATGGCTATTATTAAAAAATCAAAAAATAACACATGCTGGGAAGGTTGTGGAGAAAAAGCCACACTTGTACGCTACTTGTGGGAATGTAAATTAGTTCAACCATTGTGGAAGAGAGTGTGGTGATTCCTCAAAGACCTAGAGTCAGAAATACCATTCAATACAGCAATCCCATTACTGCATATATACCCAAAAGAACATAAATCATTCTATTACAAAGACACATCATGCATATGTTCATTGCAGCACTTTTCACAATAGAAAAGACATGGAATCAACTTCGATGCTCACCAATAATAGACTGGATAAAGAAAATGTGGTACATATATACCATGGAATACTATGCAGCCATAAAAAAGAATGAGATCATGTCCTTTGCAGGGACATGGATGGAGCTGGAGGCTGTTATCCTGAGTGAACTAATGCAGGAGCAGAAAATCAAATGCCACATGTTCTCACTCATCTCTGGGAGCTAAATGATGAGAACACATGGACACCTAGAGGGGAACAACACACACTGGGGCCTATCAGATGGTGAAGGGTGAGAGGAGGGAGAGGATCAGGAAAAATAATTAATGGGTACTAGGCTTAATACCTGGGTGATAAAAATCTATTCAACAAGCCCCCATGACACACCTTTACCTATGTAACAAACCTGCACGTGTGCCTCTGAACTTAAAATAAAAATATAGAAAAGAGAGGTTCACTTTAACATCTCATAAAACCAATGTGAGCTTTATGGCTTTCCTTCATCTTTCAACTACATCATCTGGGGAGTAAGAGAGGAATAGAAAAAGCTCACTTCTACTAATATTGTATTTGCTGAGAATTAGTCACATGGCCCAACCCAAATGCAAGTCAGGCTGGGAAATAAAAGAAAACCTATAGTTATGGTTTTATTGAGCACTAAATTGATATGTGAAACAATTCCATAGAACAGGAGTGGCCAAATATTTTCTCTAAAAATCCAGACATAATAAATATTTCAGATGTTGTGGAAAATATGACCTGTGTTGCAACTACTGAACTCTGCAATTAAAGTACGAGGACAGTCATAGACCATAACTAAATGAGGGAGCAATGGGTGCAGTTTTGTTGCAATAAAACTTCATTTTTAGAAATAGGAAGAAGGCCAGATTTAAGCCACAGGCCATAGTTTGCTGACCCTTGCCTTAGAGCATGACTAAGTATAATGCTTCCAATTTTTCATCACCGTTACTGCTATATGATACTGAAGCGTAATCATTGGATTGGTTGTCTCTTCTTCGAAGCCTCATGTGCCATCCATCCTCCCACCTCAAGTCTATATTCATACGGAAAACAGGGAAAATGTCTTACTTGTTTTATTCCTATCATAGTACTTACATGTATGATATCTGCAGTTTAGTATATGTTCAGCAAATATTTGTGGAATGAATTAATACTGCAGAAAATAGCTTGTTTATTTTCATGATTGCATAAAACATTGTGTTTTTAAAGCAGTTAGAACCATGGGTGGTCAGGATTCAGAAACATGTATTTAAGAAACATTTAGAAGTGGAGGAATCATATATATCATTTGGCTTGACCTTTATAAAATTTATGAGAAGAAATAAAGAAATGTGGTCCATTGCCTACACATAAAGTGAAACAAAAGCACAACACAATAAAACAAAGCCTAGAATGATGGGCTCCATTGGAGCCAGGGCTATAGCTCATGCCTTTCTAATTGCTGTTATAGAATGTAGTGGAAAGGACACTGAATGTGAAATTGAGATTCAGTAGTCCCAAGGACAGACATTTCATGAGAAACCAAGCCTGACATTAAACACTGATCTTTTGTACTTCAAAAGCAACTGAGTCCTCTGTGGGTGCTAATTTGAATTCTATTACTAAGTTGATGTGTCATAATAAAAAATGACTTGCACTCTCTAGCGTAACAATATTTATACCCCTCAACGTCTTTCATAAAATGTTTGGTGAAATATTGGTGAAAGAATAAATCATATTCTGATAATTTACACACCTTGTTTTTTTTTTAAATCTCTATACTGTGCAGACATTTTCCATATGATTGTCTATTTTATGTTATAGACTAAATGATATCTACTTGGAAAAAAATGATAAGCTGGAAGAGACAGCAACTTGAATATTTTGCAGGAAAATATGGAGTACAGTGGTTAACACATATTTGAGGGTAACAAAAACATTAGTAAACCAAAAGTTAATTGTACTTTGGAGAAAGTAAAGTACAATAAACTTTACCTTATTATAAAAAGTTTACATTTGATCTCTTGTAATTATTATAAGAGATGTTTAATATTTCAGTAATATAAACTAAAAAATAAAAAGAAAGTTTGAGTTGATTCCTGGGAAAAACACACACATTTGAGAGCCAAAAAACTGCAGTTTTTCTGAAGGACAATGTTAGAAGCTCTGCTAGGCAAGAAAAAAAAAAGTGAATATAATTAAAATTATGGGGAAAAAAACCCAGAAAATTGCTATAGGGAGTAATTCATTACTGACAAAGGGTATAGATTATATCTGCTATTACTCCATGATTTTAACTTTTATGTTTAAATTGACTTTTCTTGCTATTTGGGGATTAATTAAAATTCTTAAAAAAGAAAATCAAAGTTCACTACAAATACCAAGCATATTCTTAGATCCTAGAAAATGTTCCATATAACTTTATTTAATTCTGATGATGAAATTCCTGCATCTTGTACTTGGGAACAATATCTAATGCCACCAATTCCTTGGACTATTTAAAGAATAAAAAAATGGAACTGCCTTAATTATTCTTCAATGTTATAAGGGCCCTTTTATTATTAGATTCTATATCCTCTGGGTCTGGCAAATGCCAGATGCTTAATAAATGTTAGTTGAATGAAAGGTGACTTAAAATTGCAACTTTCAAAATTGATTACCAAGAGAAATTCTGTGCACTATATTTTTACAATCTTCTGGGGAAAGCAAATGAAAAGCCTAAGCTATCACATCAACTATGCCATAATATTTTCTCATTAAATAATTTTTTATTATTGAATTCATCAAGTAATTATTTAATGTATCTCTGTAAAGCACAATTATATTTTAAGTATAAAACCCAGATAGTTTTTAACTGAAAAAAAAATTATCACTTAGATTAAATTGATGGGGAGATTGGGCTGAAGATGAACATGATCATATTAATACTGTCATCATGCTCATTTATTTTAGCCTAAACAGCGAACATCCATTGTGTCTTCTCTGGATTTTCACCGAATGAATCACAACCAAGAATATTTTGAAATCAACACATCTACAGGGTGCACAAGCTTTACTGCCAGCCCTCCTG
Source organism: Papio anubis (assembly GCF_008728515.1). Lineage (NCBI taxonomy): Eukaryota > Metazoa > Chordata > Mammalia > Primates > Cercopithecidae > Papio > Papio anubis. The sequence goes on along the minus strand of NC_044984.1, from coordinate 93,778,881 downwards.
CTAGTCCACCCACCTCTTCTGTGGGAACCACAGAAGTCAAGAATGAGGGAACTAAACATACAGGTAAAGCAGTTCACTTTATGCAGCTGTATTTTTTATTTTAAGACTGAAGTCTTTATGAGTTAGAGGAATTAGGAGGAGTCTTTGTACAAATTGCATTGTGTTTTTAGTTCACCTCCATGTGTGGCAATGTAGGACTTTAAGATTTTTGTCAGTGTGGCTATAATATTCTTTTTGAATACATGGATGGCCTTTCGGTGTTAAATATTAAAGATGATGATTTAATGTGATCATAGTAGTAAAAATACCAGGGACATGGAAATGCTCTTCCACTGCCATTTACTCCTCACCACACAGTGGTATCAACTAATCAACACACAACATCATTAAGATCTGCTTTGAAGCCAGAGAACTTATATCAAGAATGTCTGGTAAGAAGGAATTGTACACTGTGGCCTAGGCTGGCTTTCAACCTATTTAAACCACAGTGAACTTGCAGAGGAAGTGTGTTGGGGGAGAAAATGCTGGGTGTAAGGGTAAGATTAAGAAAAATAACACCACCCACTAGTAAAACATACGTTGTTCCATGCAGTCAGATTTGCAAAGCTTTCTTTATTTGGGGGACAAGGAGCTAACTCCTGGTAAGGCCAAGGGACATATTAGAACTAAGAGAAGTGGGACCCAAAGAATATCCTCCCCTGCCATATAATTTACAATAAGGGTTAAACACAAATACAATATAGAGACAAATTTCTTAATTTTAAATGTTTTATTTGGAAATCAAGAATTACAATTTGTGGCATACTCAGAGGCTGGATGGTCTTCATTATGTCCAAGAACAGATGGTTAGAGGTTTTACAAAAAAGGGGAAATGTTTCATATTGCTCTTTGAGGAAGTTCATTGGCACTAATAATATGTTGGTGAGCTGGCAAGTTTTGATTGGTAAGTGATGACTATGGGTAAAATGATTCTCAGAGTTGCAGCAGGTTGTTTCAGTAGCTATTAGATAAAAGTGGTTTCAGGTTACAGCAGGCAGCTTCAGCAGCCAAGCTTACAGGGAATTACATTCTTGGAACAGTCTTATGTGCCCTAGATGCCTTCTCCCCTTAACCTCTCAACTGTTTCAGTTGGGTATAACAAGAATGACCCAATTTATATGATCAACTTTCATGTAAGTAAACAATTACTTTCCTTCCAAGAGACATGATTCAAAAACCCAGTAGATAGAATTAATTTGAATTTTAGAATAATGAAGTGTGGTCTGTGTGAGTATTCCATATAATCTTTGTTCACAGTGAGTGTATGAGTATATATGTATGCTCATATACCTACTTAAGTCCTTTAATCTGACTCTATGTTTAAAAGCAGTAACACAACATTCCAGAAATATAGTCAGGGAATTACTTTCCCCTAGGAATGAAGCTAAGATTTTAAAAACAATGACTAATGGTAATGATAAGATTGATATTCTATGGAAGTTATAATCCAGACTTTCGTGGAAGCCAGGGTGATATTTATAAAATATAAATCAAATCATGTCATTACCACGCTTAAAATGTTCCCATGTCTTCTCATCACACTTAGAATAAAATCCAACTCCTTACCATATCCAGTGATGCCTAATTTAGCCTGGTTCTTGACCAGCTCTGTAACTTGACTGAACTCATCCTGGACCATACTGGCCTTCTTTGCTGAACATTCTGGCCCTGGGGCTTTTGCACTTTGGTTCCTTCTGCCTGGAATCTCTGCCTTAAAATTTTCATGTGTCTAAGTGTCATTTAGGTTTTGGTTCAAATGCACTTCTTCATAGAGGCCTTCCTATACCACTCTCTCTCAAGTAGATATCCTCAATATGATAAGAATTATAATAATAAAAATGTGAAAATAACAATAATAGGAAATACTTAAATGACACTATGTGTCAGGAACTGTTTTAGGCATTTTATGTATATCAATTCATTTAAACCTCATGACTGTCATATAAATTTGGTATTATCTGTAGATAAGCAAATATACAAAGAATGTAAATAACTAAATAACAGCCCATAATGACAGGGCTGGAAAAAGCTCTGGTATGAACTCAAACCTGGTGCTAAAGTTCATGTTTTTAACTACTTTTCTATATCACTCTAGTCACTTCTAGCAAATCACCCCATTTTCTTTTATCCATAGCCTTATTTCCTATATAAAGTTATATTGATTACTTCTTTAGTTATTTATTATCTTCTCTCTAGAATGTAAGCTGCAATAGGTTGGTCTCTGGCCCATTGTACTCACTGAGGTCAGACTGCCAAAGTTTGATTACTAACTGTGAAACTGAGCCTCTTACCTAGCTATAAGACTTGATCTCTTTATGCTATAGTTTTCTTACTATAGAATTAGATTAACAATGAATTAATTAGATTAACTTACCCTGTAGTGTGGTGATGCATGTAAAGTGATTAACACAGTGCCTGGCACATAGTTAGTGCTCAATAAATGTTAGTAACTATTAGTGGTAGTAGCAATAAATATGATATTAACATAATCGTTTGTATTCTACATCAAGCCTAGCATTCATTTAGTGAGCATTAAAATGTATTGTCTGCTATGTACTAGATGCAGTTTTATAGGAGAGGAGAGATGAGATGTGATTTGTAAAAACAAAAAAATAGTGATATGTGGACCTGGGAAGGGTTCTGGGCATATAATTATTATTCAAACAATACTTATTTGAATGACTACTTCCAGCTTTACAATCCTAAAATGGGACAATGACAGACGCTTTGATACTTGCCTTTCAGAATGGCTTTCTTGGTTTTGTTTTAGTTAGTACGTTGTTTTGGGGATGATCGATTTTCTGAATATTTTTCAACAGGTAAAAATCTGTTTTCAACAAATTGTTCTGTCTCAGGTGGATAGAAATATTACCTTTACCCCTTTATTATTTTAATTAAAAGCAATAGAAATTTAGGCCTGATACCAAAGCCCTGGTGCCTTTTCTCCACTCTGACACTGCCCACCAGAAGCAGAGGATCAGAACAAACACATTTTGCTGCTGCCAGGAGTTCAGTGACATCATCCGAAATGTGCGGAGAAATTGTAATCATCAGGATATTTTCAGGTTTCTGACCTTTAAACAGAACTGAAATCTAACCTTTTAACAGTTGAAATGGTTTCCAATATCATGTTACAGTGGTTTTCTAAGGTAATATATCACCTCCACATTACATAAACAATTTTAGGATAGACTGATATTTAGTAATAATGTGAAAGCACAGTTTGTTTTGCTTTACATTAAAAAGGAAAACTTGTAAGCAAGGCATTTGTCTATTCACAAAAGTAGCATTTTATTAGCTTACACATATTTAATTTGTTATACTTTAAAGACATTGCCACTGGGTATATGTTTAAAGAGAATGAGTTCAAGAGTCAGTTCCATCACTGATTTGCTAGATATTTTCCATCAAAACCTTTAACTTTTCTGATATTTAATTTGCTCCTCTGAAAGTGGAAAAAGTATCTACTCTTTAGGTATTTGTAGTAATAAATGAGTTTATGTGAATACATTTTGTAAACCTTGGCAACTAATGTTATTCTTTAATATTATCATAGTTATTGCTTAATATTATTTTTGTTTTTAAATATTATTATTTGAAATCTGTAGTAGCTTTAAGATAGAGGAGCCTATTGTAAGTCTGTACAAGGTATGCCAAGGTAGCTGACCAAGCTTATGCCAAGATAGCTGACCTTTTCTTGACTTAGAAGTATAATTTAAATTTACTGATTAATCTACATTTCATTTTATAAATGATTGCATGCACAAAAAATTATCTTGACCAAAATGGCATTTAATAGAACAAAAACTAATACATCTTCAAAAATAAATCATATGCTACAAAACACTTTTAAGTGAACCAATGAATTTATTATAACGGAGGGCCATTTAAAAAGTAGCTTGAATTGTGATTAAAGCTTCAACTTGTGAATCATCAAAAAAGGTTGTTAGAATTAAAAAGCTTTGGTGTTATACTGTCTGGGGAATGATATAAATAGGTTTACATTTAACTAGAAAGATCACTCTAGTATTAATATGTAGTAGATTTGAGATGAAATGACATTGGAGAAGGGGAGAAATAGTTTCATAGCAAAGGGAAAATGTAAATTGGTTTAAGAGATACAAGAAAAGAGTAATTAACAAGTTATGGTAATTGGATGTGCAAAGATGAGGGGAAATATTTCAAGCAGGGCTCTAAAGTTTCTAGCTTAAGCTGATGAGTGGAAGGTGGATGCTATTCCTTGAAATGTAGAATATTTGTAGGTAAGAAGAGAGGGTGAGGGATAGATTATGTAAGGCCTAATAAGCCATTTCAGGACTTTGGCTTTAACCCAGAGTGATTTTACTTAGAGCCTGTTCAGGTCTTTCAGAAGAAAAGTCACATGATCTAACTTCTATTTTATGAGGATTAATATGGCTATAATGTTCATAATGGATGGGGAGAGGGAACCAGGGTGGATACAGGAAAGCCAGTTAGAAGGCAATTGCAGCATTGCAATAAGAGAGGGAAAGCAGCTAAGATCAAAGGTGAATCAGCAGAGTTAGAGAGAAATGGAGAGATGTTGGACATATTTTTAAGGCAGATCCAATGGAATTTCATGGTGGAGTGGACATGGTATATGAGAAAATGAGAAGAATTAAGGATGACTCCAAAACTTTTCTCCTTAACAACTGTAAGAATGAATTTCCTATCATTTGACACACAAGAGGTTTTGGGAAGAGGAGGTTTGGTAAACAGCGAGAAATACCAGGAGTTAATTTTAAGTTTGAGATGCCTACTGAATATCTGAATAGATGTGTCGAGTAGGCAGCAGAAGGTCCAGTCTGCAGATATAAATGTGAACGTCGTCATTATACAGATGATATGCAGCATATGTAGAGGAAGAAGACCAATAACTGAGCTTGAGAAAGGATGGAATGAAAGGCAGCACCAGCAAGGGAGGCTGAGAAGGAGCAACCTGTGAGATAGAAGGAAATCTTTTGGTGAGTGTCTTGTTCTGAAATCAGGTGAAGGAAGTTACTAAGAAGGAAAGAGTGATCAACTCTGTCAAATATAGCTGATAAGTTGAGTAGGACAAGGACTAAGTTAGAATAGGTTCATGGATTTAACAATATTGGGGGGGTCACTGCTGACCTTGACAAGAGGAATTTCGTTGTAAATAATAGAGCCTCATGTGGTGGTTTTAAGGGAGAATGGGAGGAGAGGACTTACAGTAATGACAGACTACTTGAAGGAATTTCTTCACAGGGGAATTTTTCAGTTATGATGGAGGAGAAAGAGGGGATGATGATTTCTATTATTAACCAAGTGGAGAGATTGGTTTTGGAGAGGAGCATGAATAACAGGATGTTTTGGTTGTGGGTGCAAATACTGGCAGGAGATCCATGTGGTGGGAATCTGGGAAAGATCTCTTCTGATAGTTTTCATTTTTTCTGCAAAGTAGAGAGCAGCAGCTTCAGTTGAAAACAGAGACAGAGAAGGAAGTGTAGAGTTTGAGGAAAGAGAGGACAGTGTGAAGTAGTTGTTTAGGAGAAACAGTGAGTGGACAAAGGAGGTATATGATGTGATCACCTGGCAGCATTAAAGGCCTATTTAAGCTTTGTGTTCATGCATTTAGAATTAGATTATCCAATGTGGTTCTGTGTTTTTCTCCAGCCTATGTCAGCTGGAGGATGCAGGTGCAGAGTATTTGGAGAGTTGAATTTTGCATAGGTTGTGGTTTTGCTAAATGGGTATATTGAAATGACTGAAGAGCAAAGGAAGTATAAATGCAAGGGAGTGTAATATTTAACCATAGACTTCAAGATGAAGAGGGAAGTGAAAGAGAACAAGGAGATAATTAACACTGAAAAATCAGTGAGATCTTAGGATTGGAGATTCCAGTGGGGTCAAAGTATTGCTGGAGTCAATGTATTAAAGAAGAGGGCTGGAAAAATAGTTGAATTCAAAGAATGGGATGCACATGGAACCAGGAATGACTATAATTATTGTCAATCATCTTAAGACCATGGGAGTGAACAGCTGAGTTAGCCTCTCCTCTATCAACACAGTCTTAAATACTACAATTAAGTCAGTACAACAATTTCCTGGAAGAAATGTTTGATACGTCTAAAGACATAACATTTACTGTGCTCATAATATTTAATCTTTCATTTTGTTTAACATATTATGATATAGATTACCTTTATCTGAGTTCTGTCTTCTATACTTTGTCCCACTCTTCCTTGAGGTGCCAAGGCTCCTCATGTCATCCCCTGGCTGCCAAAGTCTCCCTGAGAGAGGTGTTTCATTCAAGTCCACTTCCCTAAGGGACTCTCTCTGGACATGGCCACTATGTGTCTCATTCTCATGTGAAACTTTTGAATGACCTGAGAGCCCATCTGCTAAGATATTTCAATCTCTTGGGTACCCTTAATGGTTGCCAGTGTGTTCTTCTTTCCACGGGTAACAGTTCTTTTTAAAATAGAGATGGTGAGTAGTGGTAGAATTCTGATCTATGTTAAAGGTAGAGCTATCTATCTATCTATCTATCTGTCTATCTATCTATCTATCATCTATCTATCATCTGTCTATTGAGCTATCGATCTATCTACATATATATTTAGATGAATTGGATGTAGGATATAAGAAAATAAAAGGGACCAAAGATGTAACTCAAAGATATCTGGTGTTTTGACCTTTGGAAAGATGGAGTTGATATTAGTGGAGATGGGGAAATCTCAGGTTCGAACATTTTAATTTGAAATTGTGTTGGATATTCAAGTACATATGTAGATAGTTGAGATAATGATTTTTTTTTCAGTGAGGGAGGGTAGGGTGGGAGGAAGCCATGTAATAATTTTATGTTTATCAGAAGTAAAGAGTGTCCATTTTAAAAGACTGAAAAATAGCACCTTAGCCTACTGTGAGTGAATTATGAGTTCTGAACTCTGGATAGTTGTGTTGTGAATTGCTGAGGAAAAGAAGCTGAGCATCACCAGTGATAACAGGTGTTCTCTATCTTCATAGAAAACTGTGTCCAAAAAGTTGTTTCCATATGAAGAATTTTGTGCATTAGCGCTTTCTCAAGGGTACCTGCTAAGCAAGTCAACTACCCTGGGTAACTAATTATCTCCAGTTTTGTTAGTAGTTTCAAACCATCACCTCCTGCGGGAGAAAACTGATGGGAGGAGAAAATCTAAAAGGAGTAAAGTGGAAAAGTGCTTCTTTCCAAGTGGGAGAAATAACAAAAACAAAAGCCTGTAAGTGCTTAGCAGCATAGGATGCTTTTCTGCAAAGGAGAGAAAACACTAGAGGAGAACTAAAATTAGAATGGAGAGGGTGGCATAGGCCTCTCACACTGATCAGGGATTGCCAGAAAGGCAAATGAAGGCCTGCGTTTTAATTAGCTCACACGGCCTGGAAATAGACCCCCTGAAGCTGAGGCATCATTATTACAGCAGCCACTGGACACAGGCAGCTGAGGGAGGCTTTGGCCTCCAGCCGACAGGAAGGCCAGGAACAGGCTGCTGAGATGACCTCTCAACTCCAAGCTAAGATTCGGGGCGAGCTGCTATGGAGAAAGTAAAGGGTTAGAGAGAATGATGTGTGATTACCTCTTTGGGACCTATTTTCCTAAAAATATATACATTAAATATACTAGCTGAGTTATTGATTGGTAAATTCAGTACTTTCAATAGACCAGGATTTTAGGTACCCTAGAGGCAAGTATTTTTATATCAAATGCTGTATATAGATGTAATGGTAAATTATATTCTTGTCACTTCTCAATAAATCATGAAATGTGTCTCCTGTACTTTTTCCTGTTTTCCTTGCGGTGTCACATGACTTTCACCCAGTGCCTTTGTGACAAATTGTACATCAGGTAGAAGGCAAGGTACAGGTTACGAGATGCTTGACGAAGAAAAGTTGACTGCTTTTCAGCACTTAAAATTATGAAAATATGTAGTTAGATAATGGGGTGATGTTACTTAGCTAGTGCGTAGAACTTGTTATTCCAAATGAAATTAGTTGATATAATACTATTGGCTTACCTAGGCAATATTAAATAAATATGTTTACTCAGGATGTGCCATTATGAGAAAGTGCTGTGAGAGTATCTAAAGATGACTAATCTCATGCCAGGATGAGTAGGGCTCTGAAAGACAAAGAGGAATTAAGTAGGCCAAGGTGGGGAGGGAAGATTATTCTTTAAAGAAGGAATAGCATATTTTTAAAAAATCCCTGTGGTAGAAATTAACATGAAACTGCAGGTCAGAGAGAAAGGAGAGAAATGACAGGAGTTGAAGCTGCAAGGGGAGTAAAAGCCCAATCAAACCCTTGTAGCTACCTTCAGGATTTTGGTGTTTATCCTAAGAGCAATGAGAAGTCATTGACAGGTGTTTTAAGCAAAAAGACATTATCTGATTTGCATTTTACTATCTGGTGGCTCTTATTTTCTCTGTGAACTAAGAGCAAGGCTGTCTTTGGAGAGTAACAAAAGAGGGCAAAGATGAGATATTTGAAGAGGATGGAGAATGTTTGAGTTAGCTTTTTGTTCAAACTCCAAATGAATAAATGACTGGTACATGGGGCCTGAGAGAAGCACAGGAAAAGGGATAATAGGAAGTGGGCATCCCTTCCGGTATACCTGTGGCCTGCAGGTGATATCTTTAGGTCAAGACCATTCTGGCCAGAGCCTGGAGCTCTTTCTGGCTGGTCACCTCAGCTCGCCTCGCACTGGCAAAGTGGTCCCTCTGAGTCTCTGCCAGGTCTGCCATCTGTCTGTCCTAGCCTCTGCAACAATCACCTCTCCCCTTGCCAAGCTGGCCCCAGGGCAGCCCAGTTGGCTTTCAGTCCAGCTGCCTGCTGAGGCCCCCTTCTGGAGGCTCCAGGTACCTCTAGATCTCATTCATAATTTAGGAATATAAGTGGGACTCAGAAAGATTTATCCCCAAGATCTTGCTAGTCCTTACCACAGGGAACTACCAAGTTTAATAGGATGTGGCCGTGCCCAGAATCTAGATGGGATTTAGAACCCAGAGCTCTCTTTTCTTATATTCACCCAATACCTATTTATTATGCTACATTCTTTCAAGGCCATTGCCCAGAAAGGAAAGTTCCAGACACAAATGTAGAACTATTTCCCTATCCTCCCCATCTCATTCAGCCTTTTCCTTTTTGAAATTCTCCAGAAGCTGGTATGTCCTTTCTCTTCGGGATGGGCTTCCCTTTTGTCTGTACAATGGATCTTCATACATCATTCTGATTGGTCTAAAGCAGGACTCTGACTTTTAAGTCTATTGACTTGCTAACCCACCTTTTCTTCTGTGAGGGCATTAGGTATCCTGTCCAGCCCTGGAGGAGGAGCGGTTTCCAGTGAAACACAATTTGAGGATGGAAATATATCAAGTTCTTTAAAAAATACTATCCCTATTTCATTAAGCCAGTGCCACTAACTGCAAACTACATAAATACAACATATGCTTAATTAATGTAGCTTCATAAATGCTTAATACATGTGGGCATTATTACTTTTTTATTGCTGTTATTACTAAAGATCTAGGCAACAAGCAGAGCCTGGAATTTTAGAATTCCATACAAATTGCAGAGCACCCAGGTGCGATGAGTCCAGACAGACACCAGAGTCTTAAATCCACAAAATTGCTTGGAACAAGCAGGTCAACCTGCTGATGAGCAGAGCTGAAAATTCCGTCTGCTCTGTGCCCCAGTTTTATGTATCCTGGGGTGGGAAGGTGTGTCACTGCTGGGGACAGGCAGAATCCTACAAGCACTAATCCTTCCAAAATTACAGCAGAGGCAAGGGAGCAGCAGTTTCAGAGAGATTTTGTGTTGAAAATCTGTTTTTGTTCAAAAATAATTAATTTTTTATTAACTCAATTTTGCTTTAACTTCTGTTATTGCACATGAAAATATAACAGATTTGTTAGCTGAAAATTTCTTTGAGATTCAAATTTATTGCTGTATATATCTTCTCTCTAATTATCTTGTCTATTTTAGTTTACTTGATAGTTTTTCTCTGCTGACTTTCTCGACCAGGCTGTTTATATCTTTCGAAAAATATCCCTGCATATCAGTTATATTTGTGTGATATATGTGTGATCATTAAAGTTAAAAATAAAGCTGTGAGAGAAAAGCTTACGGTAATTGAAAAACTGAAACAAAAGGAGGAAAAGAGTATTTTGGTGTTCCCAGGTGGGTGCTATGGAGAAAATCCCCTCTTTCCCCGCAGTTTTCAAACTGCAAGTCCTTTTTCTCTATTCAGATCTTCTATCTGTACAGTCTTCTTTGGGGAGAACATTTTCCCCTCTTGCTCTCTGCCCTTGTCTATGTTGGATGGGTGCCTCGTGTGTTTACCTGGGCCCAGGCCCTTCAAACACAGGCTTCACTTGTAGGTGTCATGCCACAGTGAGCCAGCCTGTGACAGAACTTGTTCCAGACATTCTCCCCAGTTACTTCTACCTACTGGATAGACTAATTGTTCTTTGCCTCAACAATTGTTCTTTGATCTCAACTCTTCAAATCTATCATTGGCAGGATTCTGAGAAGGCTGTGATCCTGCTCCCTGTCTCCATGCCTTTGTATAAGGTCCTTCTTTTGAGTGTGTGTGGGGCCCATAACTTGCTACTAGCCAATGGCCAAGGTGATTGGATATAACTCCCAGATGTTTTAGGGCAAAGGTGAATGGATTGTGCAGATGTAATTAAGGTCTCCAATTACTGGTTTTAAGTTAATCAAAAGAGAGATGAACTAATAGTAAGGTGATTCCTTAAATTTTGGGCATAGAGGTTAGCAACTTGATGCAGCTGAATTTCTCTCTCTTCGTTGCTAGTTTTGGAGAATAAACCACATGAGCTTCACAGCTGCAAGGAAGCAAATTGGGCCAACAGTCTGTGAGCTCAGAAAAGGACCTTGGCCCTTAGATGAGAGCTGGAGCCCTGGCCAATAGCTGAATGAGACCCTGAGCAGAGGGCCCAGTTAAGCCACCCGGACTCCTGACTCTTGTAAACTGTGAGATAATAAATGCATGCTGTTGTAAACCACTAAGTTTGTTGTGACATATTATGAAGAGACAGAAAACAAACATATCCTATGCTCCTTTGATTTTGGAAAGAGAGTGTCTGTCCCTCTCTTCCTCTTCTCTGGCCTCAAGATACCTCTCCCATCAGTACCAGTCCCTTGATCTTTTTGAGATTACACAATAGAGAGGGAAGGATTTTAAAGCCATCACCTTTGCTCCACATCCCCAAGCCCAACTTAACCACTTATGCAATTTTCTATCATACCATTCCCAAAATACCAGTTTTTACCTTAATAGGTACTAAATTATAAAGCTAAAGCTCTGATAATGAAATCTTAAGATATAAGACAGAGGGTAGGAGACTATATTAGGGATCATCTAGACCTAAATAAACTATTGATGTCTCTCATTTAGGCTTCCCACCTCCAGGACTTGGCAGTCTCTTAAAGCTAAAAAGCTAAAAAGGATATCTGATCATGCCATTCTGCTGTTTAAGAACATCTTATGCTTTGTCCCGGCTTAATAACCTTTTTATGAGAATATCCAAATGTCTTAGCATGCTCAACACAATCCTTGATAATTTAGATATAACTTCCTATTCAACTCTATCTTAATATATCATGGACTTCTAAGTATGTTGTTCTTAGAGTTCATGGCTCCTTGTTTTAAGCACTTTTTCAAAATCTTGGAATGCCTTGGCATCTAATCTACTTGGTACATTGCAATTCTTATATGAAATTAAGACAACTAAAGACAACCGTTTTAGTTCATTCGGGCTGTTATAACAAAACACTTTCCCCTCCCTTCCCCTCCCCTCCCCTCCCTTCCCCTCCCCTCTCCTCTCCTTATTGAGATAGAGTCTCCCTCTATCACCCAGGCCGGAATGATGGTGATCTCAGCTCACTGCAATCTGCGCATCCTGGGTTCAAGCAATTCCCCTGCCTCAGCCTCCTGAGTAGCTGGGACTATAGGCCGTGCCCTGCTTAATTTTTGTATTTTAGTAAAGACGGGGTTTCACCATGTTGGCCAGGATGGTCTCCATCTCCTGACCTCATGATCCGCCCACCTCGGCCTCCCAAAGTGCTGGGATTACAGGCGTGAGCCACCACGCCCAGCCAGGCTTCTTTAATAAGGGCACTAATTGCCTTCATGAGGGCTCTGTCCTCATGACCTAATCACCTCCCAAGTGCCCCACTCCTAATCCCATCATCTTGGCAGTTAGTATTTCAGCATATGAATTTTGGGAGGATATAAACATTAAGTCTATGCCAGTAACCTCCTTTGTGAAGCCTTCTTCAACTCTACCAATTCTTGCATCCATACTCCCCCTAGCGTTCTTCACATACTTTGACTATTGCATATCTTACACACAAAAGTATTTACATGTCTGTGAGCTCTGTAAATGCAGGGACCATGTCTCAAATAAAATGTATCCCCAGTGCCCAGCATGATGACCGACTTATAATAGGTGCTGAATAAATGGCAAATAATTGAATCACTGAACGAATATTTGCTTTGCTGGGATTCTGCCACCTAGGTGCCTATTTCTATGTATACAGTAAGGTAAGCTCTGTAGTTTTTTTCTGAACTACATTGCTTACTTCGGAACCATGGAGCCGACCTTTCATTCGTTATTTCATAAGTTGCCTCAGGGAGATATGTCATTTTTAATGTAAATTTTTGTTACATAACTGATCTGATTTTACAGATGAAAAGATTGCAGTTATTTACATGAGGAAGATATTCATTTTTCTTAGACATTTATAAAGTAATTGGCACAGCATTTCTAAAATCATTAATTTCACTCTAGAAAGCCATGTATCTAATAATGTGCAATAATTTATAATTCTCTTCCCCTTTTTTATTTTAGTGAACCAGTATCTAAGACTTGACTTTGAAAATAACAGTAAAAACTTGAGTGATCCCTGTTCTTTCACAAGGCCAAAACAAAGCATAGCATGGCTTTTTTTTTTTCTTTCCCATAACTGACTTTTTCTTCATCACTGATTTTGTTACTTTCTACATGAGCCATTTATGAGGTTGGGAATCTTGTATTAGGGCATGGAGCATTGAAGGGAATGACATATTGGTGTTGATCAGAATCCAGTGTGCAGAATGAATACCACTGACAGAATTCTAACGTCTAACAATGCGTTCACACAATCTAGAGTGAACTCTCACTTACATGTGTAGGTGAGTTTTCCATAGCATAGTTCCCCTGTGCTATGGTAGAAAAACTAATAGAGTGTTATCAGGAAGGCAAATATGCTACAAAGAATCAACATTTATTCCAGAGTCAAAGATGTAATTTTTGTGTTACCCGCTTTTTTGGATCTGAATCAAGTCTATTGTATGTCTGTGTTCTCTCTATTAGCACAGATGTCTGGGTTCTCTTTTATTAACTCGGATAATCAGGAGTTGACTATGGAAGGCTAATAATAGATTTCAGATTTCCTTCTGAAAAGCACATAAGCACACATGAAAGGAAGCACTATTAACTAAACAAACCTCTCAGTTCCTAGTGATTAGCATTTTGACAAGCTGTTGTTTTAGATGAACAATTTAGATCACATATTACAGAATTTCAAAGTATTTTTAATATGTCTTTCAGATCCAAGTACTAACTAAAAAGTACTTATTTTCATTTAAATTTGAAGGAAATGTTCAGGTCTGTTTTAGTCTCCTTAGCGTATTTGCTAGTCCATTGATATGTTCTTGGCCACTGATTTGCAGCTGGGTTTTATTTCTATTATTAGTTATGATTTTCTAGAACAGGGGAACATTACAATAAATACTATGTTAAGTTCTCTAAGATAAGTAGTTTGCTACTAACAACATATTTGTTTCCTGAGGTTGCCTTATATCAAATTAAAACTAGAATATTAAATTTGAAGTGAACCTGAATCATTTCCCTATATCTCCCATTTAGCATATTCCCTTTCAAGCAATTATTATTTGTACTTTAAAAATTATTACTATTATTATTACTTTTGACACAGAGTCTCGCTCTGTTGCCCAGGCTGGACTGCAATGGCACAGTCTTTGCTCACTGCAACCTCCGGCTCCCAGGTTCAAGCAATTCTTGTGCCTCAGCCTCCCGAGTAGCTGGGACTACAGGCATGTGCCACCATGCCCAGCTGACTTTTGTATTTTTAGTAGAGATGGGGTTTTGCCATGTTGGCCAGGCTGGTCTCGAACTCCTGACCTGAAATGATCCACCTGCCTCGGCCTCCCAAAGTGTTACAATTACAGGCGTGAGCCACCACACTCAGCCTATTAGTTGCACTTTAAGATTAATCTTAAATATATTAATCTAAAACCAAACCTCTATTATTGAGCAAGAGCTAATGTCATATATTCACAATACTGTCTTAACAACTTTAAGCATATGAGCTACTGTGGTTGGGGCCTCAATTATTGCTGTTTATAAATAAAATATAAAACGATAAACACTGAACAAAAATTGGTTATATTATCAAATTTTCTAAAAATGCCAGATAGAGTAAGTTCATTCATTCATTTAGCAAATATTCATTTAGTACTTATAAAATGTTAATATCCAGGCAAGATACTGGAAATAATGTAATAGTGGGAAGACATGCTCCCCTCTCACAAAAACTTTGTGGTAGAAAAAAAAATTTAAACCTAAAGTTATTATAGTAAGTACAATATGAACCTAGTTATAAGAGCACATAAATCTGGTCAAGAGAATCAAAGATGGTTTCACAAAACGAGTGATGCTTGTCCTGTGACTTGAAGTATTAATCAGATAGATATTGAAGGAGCATGGTGAGGAAGGAGGGAGAAAGAGAGGAGAGAAGGGGAGGGGAAGGAAGGGCAGGGCAGGGAAGGGAAGGGAAGGGAAAGGAAGAAGAGAAGAGCCTTTGGAATCAGAGAAATTCCTACTTAAGTCTTTATTTTGCCATTTACTATGAAAAATGATATTTAGGTAAGTGACAGTCTTTCAGAGATTCTTCTTCTATTTTTCAAGATAACACAGATTGCAGTACCTAGCATAAAGCTTTGCACATGGTGGGCTCTCAGTACACGTTAGTTGTCCTCAGCTTCATTGAGTCTCATGACAATTTTGATGGTAGGTAGGACAAACGGTATTATCAACATTTTAAAGATTAATAAAGTAGGCTTACCATGGTTAGGAAACTTGTTTACAGTCACACAACTAATAAGTTAGTGGAAGAGCCTGGACTAGACCTCTTCCTACTACACTACAACAAGGATTCCAGGCTTTTGTCATTCATGTAATTATTTATTCAGTCAATAAATATTTCTTGAGGTTCTAAGCATCAGACACATTACTATACACAGATAATACAGTGGGGAGCAAACAGACAAAATCTCTTCTGTCTTTGAGCTGAGAGTCCATTAGAAAATGCTGACGTCGTACCAGCAATTTCTCTCTTTTTTTGAGACAGGGTCTCACTGTGTTGCCCAGGCTGGAATGCAGTGGCACGGTTACAGCTCACTGCAGCCTGCACTTTCCAGGCTCAAGTAATGCCCCCACTTCAGCCTCTTGAGTAACTGAGACTACAGGCATGAAACACCATACCCAGCTATTTATTTTCTTTCTTTTTTTTTTTTTTTGTAGAGATGGGGTTTCACCACATTGCCCAGGCTGGTCTTGAACTCCTGGGCTTAAGTGATGTACTTCCCTCAGCCTCCCAAAGTGCTGGCATTACAGGCATGCACACCACACTCAGCCTATGCCTGCAATTTCAATGAATCCTAATGAGTGTTATACAAGGGCACATTTAGGTGATCTGGGGGAGTGTATGGCAAGAAGGCATTTTTAATCAAGGGTGTCTGGGAAGACATGTAAAGGGAGGTAATATTTTTGCCAAGACCTGAAGAGTGAGCAGGAATTATATGTTCACAAAGGAGGGGAGATTATTCCAAACAGTGGCAGGTTTGGCAAAGATATAAATGAGAACATGATATGATCAAGGAACTGAAACTGATCTGTAAGAGCAAGATCAAAGAATGGCGAGAGGTGACTGCAGAGATTGGCAGGGGCCAGGTTGTAGAGGGCTTCATAAGCCATTTTAAAGAGTCTGGATTTTATCCTACAGGCGAAGTCTGCAGCATTTTCATTGCCGCATAAAAAGCCTAACCACAGGGTGAATCGGGTCTGAAATCTGGCTCTTCTCTGCTTATCCCATAGTAGGAGCAGTTACCTTTTTTTCAAATTTCTCACAGAGGCTCATATAGGCTTGGGTTGGTCCTGGCGGGAAACCATCTAAGGTTTAGGCAGCAGAATGATATCTGATTTGTATGTTTCCATGTTCATGCTAGCTGTGCTGTAGCTTTGCCTAGAGGGGGCAACCAGGATAAGTGAAACCAGATGCTACAGGTAAATCAATGGCAGCTTAGATCAGGCTGTATCTCTGGGAAAGGACAGAGGGGAGATTTCTAAGATGTAGAATTTACTAGGCTTTTGATTGACTGTGAAAGCTAAAAGGGAAGTGGGTGGGAGGGGACAGGGATGCTGCTCACTCTCCTGGCTTGAGCAGGAAACCTCAGGGGCCTCAGATATAATATATCTAAGACTTCAATGTTGAGCAAAAGCTACTGTAGTGATTCCGTGATGGAAAGGTATCAAGATCAGTTGGAACAGAGGATACAATAAAAGCATTTAAAAGTCTTTTGGGGCCAGCAGTAATGACATTACACTTAAAGGGATGGCTTGCTTTTGTGCACTCTCCTCTCTCTCTCTCTTTTTTTTTTTTTTTTTTTTTAAGACAGAGTCCCACTCTGCGACCCAGGCTGGAGCGCAGTGGTGAGATGTCAGGACACTGCAAACTCTATCTCCCAAGTTCAAGTGATTCTGGTGCCTCAGCCTCTGGAGCAGCTGGGACTACAGGCATGTGCCGCTATGACTGACTAAGTTTTGTCTTTTTGGTAGAGATGGGGTTTTGGCATGTTGACCAGGCTGGCCTCGAACTCCTGGCCTCAAGTGATCCACCCACCTTGGCCTCCCAAAGTGCTGGGATTACAGGTGTGAGCCACTACCCCTCTTTCTTTTTTTCCTTTCCAGAAAAGCTGCATCTCTTTGATATGTTCATTTTACTTCTTAGGACTTTGTATATTTCCATTTGGCTATGTTTGTTCTACAGGGATATTAGTTGTTACCTGACATTAGTTTTAATTTAAAAGGTGGAGGGAGCTATAATTATGAAAGTGATTGGACATGTGGGCACCTGATTCATCTCCCTGAGTGGCATTATGACTCACCTTCATTAAAGCAGTTTTGCTTTGTCTGATGCCTTATCGGTTTGAATTTTCTCTGCCCTGTATGTGAACAATAAGATAAGTTTCTCTCATGGGTCATTCACTGTTCTTCATCTCTACTATGAGTCAGATGTTTTGCATTTCAAAACATTATTCTGCCTATAATTTCCCTCTTTATAAATTATGCAGAAAATTTCTACCAACAACAGGTTCTCATTTACTGACTTTTTAGATTTATATCTGTAAAACATGTTCTAGTTGTTTTGCCATAATTTAATGAGCAGTTTTGTGGACAACAACAATTAAAGTGAGGTACTGTTTTGTTTTATCATCGTCTAAACATCAGGGTGTCTCATTAGATAAGAGCATAATCATCTGTAAGTAAATCCAAATAGTGACGATTAAGCCATGTGAAAGTCCTTCTTCATTCTTTGCTTCTAGTTGCCATCGGTTTTCCTCCTTTCACATTCAGTCCCCTAGAAAGAGCTGTCTACACTTCCTGGACTCACTTTTGGATCTCTCAGTCATCCCTGAAAATTATTCCACTTTTGCACTGAAGTCTCAGGTCACCAGAACTGCATTTTCCTAAACGCAATGGACAAAGTCTTTATTTTACTTGACCAGTCTGCTGCACTTAACCCTTGAAACCCTCTGCATGTGCCGCTCCACTCTCATAGCCTTCCTTCTACCTCTCCAGTCTCCCTTTGTGAGCACCCCCACCTTGGCCTCCTCCTAAAAGGTACTATTCTTCATGGCTCTAGATGGAATTCTTGTCTCATTCTACACACTGCCTTGGATGATCTTAGCCACTTATTTGGCTTTATTGCCAGATCACATACTGATAATCTTCAAAGTTTTATCTCCAGCCTAAGCTGGAATTCCAAATCCCTGAATTCATCTTTCTTTTGACCATTCAACTTAGTTGTCCCAAAGGTACTTCAAAGTGAACATGTCTGTATTCGTTTCTTAAGGAAGCCACAAAAAGTACCACAAGCTGGGTGGCTTGATACAACAGAAATTTATTCTCTCACAAGTCTGAAGCCTAGAAGTCTGAAATCAAGGAGTCAGCAAGACCATGCTCCCTCCAAATGCACTAGGAAAGAATCCTTTCTTGCCTCTTCCAGCTTCCAGGTGTTCCTCGACTTGTGGCAGCATAACTTCAATCCCTGCCTCTGTTTTCTCATGGCCTTCTGCTCTGGGTCTCTGTGTCCTCTCCTCTTCTGATAAGGAGGCCAGTCATTGAATTCGGGGCCCACCTTTGTTTATTGGTTTTGTTTTTATTGTAAATTCATGAGCTTCATGGTGACAGAGATTATGATTTCTACTGGAGTCTCTAGCACCTATTATGGTGTTAGTAAATGAACTGTTGCCTAATCAATGTTTTATTGTAGAGCATGAGAAGAAGGAAGGAAGGAAGAAAGGAAGGAAGGGAGGGAGGGAGGGAGGGAAACTGATCAGCAAGAATTAATCTGAGAAATTAATAAATAAGCCAAAATAAGTTTAGGTGTGGCTAAATGTAATTTTTTTTCTAATCAATATATTAACAAAATACATTAAGAATCAGTGAAATCTTAAACTAATTTAAAATCATCCTTTATATTCCAGCAAAAATCCATGGTTCCCATGGATTCTGGAAAATACAATTATGGTTTCCCATTGCCTATTTAACAACTGACTCCTTTTAGCCTTCTTTATTAATTTTTTTTAAAAAAAGTTCCTGCCTTTCTTGATGTCACAGGATGTGATATTGTTTCCTAAATATTTCTAGAACATGTTTCTAAAAAGTACAAAATTAAGCAATTAAAAGCATTGTAGTTCAAAAAACTTTTAAACCATTTATAACCTAACAAAATATATATTTTTAGGTGTCAGTCTGCAAGAATGAAAAGAAGCACCGTTTGTAATTTTTATCTGCTTACTTTTATAAAAACATTTGAGCAACTCTACAAATATAGCTGGTGAAAGCTCTGATTGAATATTTAGTCTACCAAGAAATTAAAATGGACCAGACATGCAGGGTTGTATCTACTTTGTCTACATTAATAAATCATCCCATGAGAGGATCTGTGGTAGACCTCTGTGCTTGTAATTAATGAAAATGCCCTTGGTTCAACTAAATCAGACAAGGTCATATCAATGCTGATGAGAACAAGAGTAGAAGTGCCTCATTTTCCTACAGCATTCATTATGTAGACAAATAAGGATTACTCCAGGGAGTTAACTGTATTCTTTACAAGAAGGTAAGTTCACAAAAGAGACTCTAAGTCCTAATATTTGGCTCTATTTTGCATTAGTGCTATTTGATGATATGAAATTCATACAACTTTCAGAACACATAATTATAATATTCACTAATTAAACAGAAAAAGTCAACCAAATTAGATACAGCTAGGAAAATGTCTTAGCGTAACCCAGTAGGTCTGCCTAGATTTATTGTCATTAAATTATCCTAAATAGACACTAGGATTCACAACTTAGTATTTATTATTCTTCATCTATTTTTAGTTTATTTTGACAAATGGCAGAAGATTCTGGCTTTACTATATTGTACTTGTGTAATCACTTCCAAAGTCTTCTGTAGCAATTTTTTTCACTCAACAAGATTCATTTTTGAACTCCCAGTAATTTGAGAGGAGTTAAAATTCTCCTTTGTTTCAGCAATAAAAGTCATCATTGTCAATTAGATTTTTGTAGGTAAATTATCTCTATAATTATTAAGAACTTGTCTAAATGTTTTGCGTATTCTCACTAATTTAATTCTCACAACAACCCTAGGTAAGTACTATTGTCATGTCTGATTTATAGATGGGGGATGAAAACACATAGCATATAACTGACTTGCCTTCATCCATAGAACTAGAGGTGAGTGGAACTGGGATTTGATTCCATCCATTCTGACTCAGGGCCTGCGCTTTGACCAACACATTATTCTGCCTCTCAATTATCTCTTTATTTCGTATTTGTGGTATACTTTAGAAAGTATTACCACTTTTACTTATTACAGTTATTATTAATCCATATACACTTGATCTTTTATTTTATAATTCTTAGTCTATAAATAGATCTAGATAAGCAAACTTTTTATTTCTCTAAGTTAGGTCCTTTTGCAGTTGAGTCTCCTTAAGTCAGTTTCCTTATTGGTGCCTCCCACATATCCATCATGTAAAGGTCAGACGCATAGGTTAACTACAATAGATGCTTCCATTACAAAAGAATGGAAGAGTATAGGTACATAGAAGTCACTGGCCCACAGAAATTCTGAACTCCAGCCAGGTACATGTTGCCAGTTATGTGAGTAGGGTTCAGTTCTCTCTGAGAGTTGGCCATGGCTTTTGGCTCTGCCTCTGGAGTCTTACTCTCTTTGAGTAATCTTTCCTTTATTGTTATAATAAGTGACCTATATATAAAACTAAATCTTCTCACTTTGCTTCCTGCCTATAGCAGTTCTAGAATTCAGAAGCTTCCCTTCATTTTGTACTGTCTCTTTTTCTTTTCTTTTTCTTTTTTTTTTTTTTTTTTTTTTTTTTTTTGAGATGGAGTCTCACTCTCTTGCCAGGCTAGAGTGCAGTGGCACGATCTCAGCTCACTGCAACCTCCGCCTCCCGGGTTATTCTCCTGCCTCAGCCCCCTAGGTAGCTGAGACTACAGGTGCATGTCACCACGCCCAGCTAATATTTTGTATTTTCAGTAGAGGCAGGGTTTCACCATGTTGGCCAAGATGGTCTCGATCTCTTGACCTCATGATCTGCCCACCTCAGCTTCCCAAAGTGCTAGGATTACAGGCATGAGCCACTGTGCCTGGCCTTCTCTTTTAAACTGGCAGTGTGTTCAGCAACAGGATTCTTAAGAACTTCGTGGGTTTTCTGTGAATCTCCTTGGGTTTCAGTCTATTAAACAAAAGCCACGGTCACAAATCTCTTTAAGATAATCCATTCTCTATTTTGTGTTCCCTGTGAGTCTGATGAAAGACACATCCTTAGATACTTAGAAGCCCTGTATTGTTTAACAGAGAGGACCTATGAGGCATGTCTTTAAGATCCTCAGAGAGCCTTTTGTGGTTCTTTTTTTTTTTTTTTTTTTTTTTTTTTATTTTTAGTAGAGACAGGGTTTCACCATGTTCGCCAGGATGGTCTCGATCTCCTGACCTCGTGATCCGCCGGCCTCGGCCTCCCAAAGTGCTGGGATTACAGACGTGAGCCACCGCACCCGGCCTGTGGTTCTTAAATGATCTGTGAGGTATAGCCTTAAATCTTTTTGAAGTCTTCACAAGTGATCTTATAGTCCCACCCTGGATTTGATCTTTGACTTGAGGCTCTCCTTTAATTAGAGAAATGTTTGCCTTCTGGAGAGGCTAGGAATGGTGTGATTATTCCATATATAAGGTGAAAGTTGCACTGCCTTTTCTGACCTAGCTTGGGAAGTCTTGTACTGTTGTTACAAGCAAGTCACAAACCTGTCCAGGTTTAAGGGGGCAGGAATCAGATTATATTTCTTAATGGGAAATTTACAAGATTCTAGAAGAAAGGATGGGATGGGAGATATTGTTGTAGCCATCTTTGGAAAATAAAATCTAACTAAAAAAATAATAATGTAATTAAACATTTTTAAACAAATGGTTTACTGGTACTTAAACATGCAAATGCCTTCAATGTAGCTTGAAGAAAATATACAATCTTTTTCTTAAAATTTGATTTTGTCCAAACAATTTTTGAAACTTAGCTTCTGGAGTTGCCTTTGAAAAACTTAAAAGATTTATTGTGGCTGAATGCTTTGTACTAGTCATAATTTGTTGGCAAAGAACATTTTTATGGTAGTTTAATTATTTTTGCTCTGAATATTTTTTAAGTTTTTATATTGTGGAATTCTTACTGATGTTCCTAGGAAATAAAACTGTCTACAATGTTTCCCGCAATGTTTCTTCAGATAGTGCTAGCCACGCAAAAGCCAGAGTATAATAGAAACCACATTTTGTTCTAGAATGATATGCTAAAGAATAATGGCCAATTCCCTTAATCTTTCAACATTTTAGTTAACTCAGGTTCACACCTGTAATCCAGCACTTTAGGAGGCTGAGGCAGACAGATCATGAGGTCAAGAGATAGAGACCATCCTGGCCAACATGGTGAAACCCCGCCTCTACTAAAAATACAAAAATTAGCTGGGCCTGGTCGCGTCCAGCTACTCTGGAGGCTGAGGCAGGAGAATCGCTTGAACTTGGGAGGCGGAAGTTACAGTGAGCCAAGATCGCACCACTGCACTTCAGCCTGGCAACAGAAGGAGACTCTGTCTCAAAAAAACAAAAACAAAAACAGATACTTGTGTGGATGGGTGGTGTGTGTCTTAGATTAAATGAACATGTAAACATTTTTCATTAAAACTATCAATGTATCCATGATTTAATCAATCCAACCCAGAGCTGTACTGGGATTAATTCAGGATAGTGAGTTTCCTGGGCGAATGGTGCAAGTAACTAGCTGTGTGACTTCTTAAAAGCCTTGGCAACTTACTTTCATTTGCCGAAACGAGGTGAGATGAGACTGTCATCAAGAGAAATATTTGTTAAATATCTTTTATTTACAGGATATCCTTGTGCAATTTCGTGTTAAAGCAGTTTTAATCATGGCATGGCTCATAGTGGGAGAGTAGCCCATTACTTGAACCATGCAATTTAATTTCATCAGGAAGATTTCTAAGATTATTCACTGTGATCTGAACTCCCAGGAGACTTCCTTTAAAGAGACCCTGTTACTGATATACTTCCAAGTTCAAAGCAATAATCAGGATTCCTTTTCTCAGCAGCATTTCCTAACAAAACATTTGAGCTTTTTGTCTCTTCACCTTTCCACAAACCTGAAAATGAAAGCACTATCTGAACACCCCAATAAAGTGAACATGGTATTAAAGAGACTGTACAACTGCCCCTTCAAAACAGCTCTTCGTTTATGGATAACAGCTATACTCACCTGAGTGTGCACCAGAATCCAAGAGGAAAGCAAATAAAATTCCCAGATGGTTGAAATTTATGCTAAGGAATTTAAATCAACATTTTAAATATCACTCCACTCATGCATTTTTTTCCGTATCCACAGAGTTGGCATGATAATGTTTTTTCATATGCATTAAGTGCTGATGCGTGTCTGAGGTCATAATTGAGTTAAGAAAGAAAGGACTTTCTATTAAGCAAACACTGAAGTTCAGAAGTTTATTTTTGAACAGCGAGTGGTTTGATAATTCATGTATTCATCTGTCATTTCTCTCATTTTGTGGTCGAGATCATTTGAAATGCACAAGTATAAAATTCCTTCATTTACATTTTACTTCTTATGTTAGTTCCATGTGACAATATTCCACATTCTAGTTCTTCATTTTCTTAGTACCTTTCACTGCTGACATCTATGGATTTAGAGGAAGAGGGAGGAAGTGTATGTACTCTTTCTAGGACTAGAACTTTGGACATAAAATTCTTTTTCAGTTTGATCTAGTCTGTCTTAGTACTTTTCCTCAAGTTATATATGGAAAGCAACGTTACTGCAGTCATTTTTCTGAAAATAGTTTCAAGTTCAAAGAGTTAACTAGAAAGTCTTTGTCCCATTTAGAAATTATTGTATTTAGGGTTTTTTTTTTTTTAACGTATCTTAGAGTTTTAGTTCATTACACCTTTGTCAAATAACACAGTTGGAAATTTGATTAGTTATTATTTGCACATTTAGATCAGAAAATCTGTGTTTAGGATTTAGGAATTATGATACTATTACCAACAATGATTACTTTGTTGAGTTTTTACTATAAGTGAGTCATGAAGTTAAGTGCATTTTCTAATCTCTTCAAGAATCCTAGGAGATAGGTCATACATATTGAAATCAACATTTCTCAGACAAGGAAAATAGTAACATTCCCAGATCAACATAAGAAAGGGACAGACCTGAGAGATGAGCTCAGCTTTGTCAGGTTTAAAAACCAATGCCCTTATAGCGATAATATACACCAGTGGTTCTCAACTTGGGGTGATTTTGCCCCTTCCTCCCAGGGCATATTTGGCAATTAAGGAAAGTTGCTACTGGCATCTAGGGATACAGACCAGGGCTGCTGAAATCATCCTACAATGCACAGAGCTGTCCAGAGCAAAGAATTATCTAGCTCTAAGATGTCAGTAGTGCTGAAGTTAAGAAGCCCTGATATACCCAAGTGCTTTTCTGACTCAACTAATGGATTATCCTAAAACTTAACTCTGTTTACCATGTAGCCTTTAAGATAAGGCGATCCAAACTCATAGACTCCAAGTGGACTTAAATTCATTGACTCTAGAAAACAGAATGTGTCCCCTTGGGAAGTAGCCACCATTATTACTTTACAACAGAAAATTTACTTTTAAAAATTCAAAAACACATGAATTACAGTTTAATCAAGGACAAGAATCCAAGTCAATTTTTTATTTAATTTAGATTGATCTGTACTTCCTGGATCTTAGGTAAAAGATAAAATAAATAAGTAAACATATTCCCATTGAAACCCATAAACAATAAAACTTGGCATACGAGAAATACAAAGAAGATGTGTGATTTAAGGTCTTTTAGATAACCATAAGATCTTTTAAGATAACCATAAGAAAGCTTATCTTGCTGTAATTTGTTCAGCTAGAAAATTACAGTTTCTATGGCATATTTCTGGTTGCTAAAACATCACCAAACTTCTGAATACAGACAAAAACACTTCCCGTATTAAACACTGAAATAAATGTGAACTTTACGTACATTTAAGATTAATAAAAACAAGCAAGACAATTATTTACTCTATTATTTCGGTACCTATCTTGGCAGCTCAGGGTACAAGATGGGAATGCACCCTGGAAGGACACTGTCCCTTCACAGGGTACACTCATATCCACACCTACACTCACTCAGCCTGGGACCCTGCAGACACACTAGTTCACCTCACATGTGCATCTCTGGGTTGTTGGAGGAAACCAGAATACCCGGAGAAAATCCACCCAAACACGGGGAAAGCCTGCAAACTCCACACAGACAGTGGCCCTGGCTGGGAATAGATTATTTTTTCCTCACCAACATTATCATGAAATGACATTTGAATGAAATAACATTATTCAAGGGCCTGCTGTACTATTCTTTCCATTCATTTATGTATTTTCTGGGAACCTCTATACTTATGGAAATCATATGACAAATTCTAGTTATTCCAATAAAAAGTCTCAATCAGCACATTCTTTGGATTAAAACAATGTAAGCTAGATCAGGGTTACTGAGACTGAAATTATATAAGGAACTGGCAGCATGATGTAAGTCCAAATACATCACTAAGCATCCTGGTTAGTTCAGCTGTTATTTTTTTTTAATTACATGACTTTCACAATGAAAGAAGCAGTGCATTGATTTACGTTCTGACTTTGTTTCTTTTCCTTGAAGTGGACCAAAGTTCTAAGTCATTCTTAGGCAAAGTTCTCTACTATTTGGCTGAAAGTTTTTATTCTTTAATCCAGTCCACCCTTTCTCAAAGGCAGTTTTCTTTCTCACTCTCGCCAAGTCACTAAAGAAATCTAATTTGTTGGTCATGATGTGTCAGTTAAGCTTGTAACATTGCATGCAACTAACCTAAGCAGGATTAAAAACAAACTGAAACAAGTATTCAAAAAGAGCAGTAACTGGAGCAACTAGGGATATCTAGGAAGAAGAAACTAATGAAAAAGTCTCTTTAAAACACCATAATTGAGATAAATCAGCTGGAAAAAATGTCAGTCTTTGTGTTGTTCAATTAAAGATTCATATCCCGTGAAGTATCTGACTTGCCTGGATTGGACCAAATCTACATTCTTGGTCAGGGGAGGATGGGACATTGCAACTGAGACTCTTATACATCTAATAGGGAAGGGATAGTTTCTCAGATGCTGTTATTAATGAAAGAGGATTCTAGTCAAGCAAAAACAAAAGATACCTGCCACACTGTCTTTCCTTTTTCCCTCTCCCAATTATCTTGAAACCCTGGGAATTTATTTCTGGATCTTCCAGTTGTCATATGATACCTCTTGATGCATCTACTGAATCTTTACAGTTACATGCACATAATAGCCTATTCCTGCCCTTTCCTTGAGAACGATTACCCCATAGTTCCTCTTATTTCTCACTAGTGGTTAAGATCACTACCACCTCCTCTATGGAGCTCCAAGGGTAAGTAAAATATATGTAAAAATGAACCTACACTTGAAATTTACTAGTAGTCTTCTTGGGTATTTGAAGAAGATGATTTTCACATCATATTTCATGGAACCTCAAACTTTCAGAATCTATATATGAGGAAGATGCTTGCTTTTGATATAGACCCTTGCTGTTTTAATCATAACCAATTCCAATATCATTCCAGAAATTAGGGAATTAAGGCAGGAAAAAGAGTGCAGCTTAATATGACATGGAAGGCATACATTATCAGGGAATGCAGATGAGACATGATAATTTCAAAATAACCACTGAGATGTAAAGGAAATCATAGTGCCCTGAAACCCTGGCACTGGTACCAGAGTAGGAATGTAAGAAGCTGAAAAAAACTTGACACAGTGTACTTTTGCAGTAACATCTTATGCAGAGCCAGAAATTGTCGCATACAAAAATAATGTGCGTGAGTGTGTGTATGGATGTATAAAACTAGGGAAGGAAGTGGGGAAAGAAGCTAATGTGTAGCAATTTTTCTATGTATGATAAACCCCTATTTAACAGTCTTGTTTAGGATTTGAAATGAGGATGGAAAACATATCATAAAATATCATTTACAAAGAAAGGAATTTTAAAAAGCAGAGATAATGGAACATTTTCTCTTTATAAACATCTTATTCGTCCCTGAAATCACAAACAGCTGCAGTATATTCTGACTAATTACAACTGAATCATAAGAAACACAGCATGATAAGAACCCTAAGTGGTTTCAGAATGGTGCAAGTTGATTTTAAACCCTTAAGTTCTATGTAATCCATGTTTTATTCACACTTGGGCCATTAGTTTTTTTTTTTTTTTTAAGGCATATTTTTTCTTTTAAGGTTCACAGCAAAATTGAGTGGAAGGTACAGAAGTTTCCCATATTTCCCTGCTCCCCACACGTGCACAGTCTCCCCCATCATGAACATCCCACTAAAGTGGTACATGTGTTGCAAATGATGAACCTACATTAACACACCATTATTACCCAAACTCCATAGTTACATTAGGGCTCACTCTTGGTGTTGTACATTCTATGGGTTTACACAAATATATAAGTGGCATGTATCCATCATGTAGAATATTTCACTGCCCTGAAAATCCTCTATGATCTGCCTAGTCATCCCTCTGTGTCAGCAATTTTAAATAAATAATAATAGTGTTAGTTTGGTTCATTTACTAATGTAGTTAAATGTCTTCAGTACTATCAAATGTTTTAACAAATGGTAAAGCATTATTATTAGTACAGGTGCCATTTATTAGGAATTTATTCTTATTATATACTGGTGAAGTTTACCTTTGTATTATAAGTAGAAAGAAAATATTTTACACAGGAATGTTTTTTTCCTTAATAATTAGAGCTTAACTATTTTCAGGCAGTAATTTAGCAACAAAGACTGGTTCTTTAGATATGAAATTGTAAAACTGAAGAATTTGGAAGGTTCTTACAGATGAGGGAGTACATTGTATTAGGCTTTTTCAGAGATACAAAACCAATAAATTCTCTCTCTCTCTCTCTCTCTCTCTCTCAGTATATATATGTATATGTGTGCACATGTGTATACTGAGTACTATGACCTAGACAAGTTGACACATACCAAGAGGGATAAATTTACTTACCTAAGAAATAGATTAGCAACTAATTCATAGATCCTTAATTCTGCCCTTCTTCTTCTCACATGTCTTATCTCTTAAATTGTGTGTTTACAGAGGTCTCTAAAGCTCAGGAACTAGGAAATGCTTCGTCCTACTCTCCTTCCTCCACCAAACTATCACCAAGAGTTTAGGGTTTCCTGGGAGCCTAATCTGGTGCTGCATGTGTAGAGACAACATACAGTAAAATATAATACCCTGGTGCACATGCTGCCTAGACAAGGACAATTAGAATCTGGGAAATGATTCAATGCTTTGCGTAATGAAGAAATAGATTAGGACATACAGGCTCTAAATGCCATATAAAGTGAGCTAACTCAAAAAAACAAAAAAAAGGAGCAGGAGTAGTTTGACAAAGGACAACTTCGTCCACCTTCAGATTTTCCTTGGGGTCCAAAACCAGAAACTGTCACATGATTTGAGGGAGCCTAGCAAACAAAACAAAACAAAACAGAAACAAAAACAAACAAACAAAAAAACCCAGAAACTCTATAGCAAAATGTGAATACAACAGTGAATATGAAACCCAGTTTATCTTTGTCACTGAAACAGAGTCTGTCCTCTCATCTGAACTTCAGTCGAGTGCATCGAAGTACTTGTAAGTCTCTTCTTCAATCGTAGGACTATGTTCCAATGTTTGTTGTTTCCATGCACAGTGCACAATTTTCCCCAAGATTCTGGTAAATTATGGTCATTTTTAAAAGGCAGTAAAATTTTATGAGACCGTGATGTCTTAGCTACAGTTCCAACAGGTAATTAAATTGTAGACCTGTGAAATTTCAGCTAGTCAATTAAAGTAATATTTTCTTTTCACCCTGAAACTAGTGTATGTGTAGTGAGGCCAGGCAGTTATTGACAAACCTTTACCTTCCGTCCAGGGGGCAAAACCCTCCTAAGACTGGGAAAATGTGCTGTGACTATATAATTTTCAATGAATTCATTGCACATCTGTATGTCTGTTGCCTGTCTTTTAAAGAGATTCTAGTAACTCATCTGGATCCATTGGTCTTCTTGGGTTTCTAGCTGCTTTCTTTATTCCCTTTGCTTAAATCTCAGCCTAAATCCTTATTGTTTACAGGTCCATGATGACAGGATTTCTTGGTGCTGTATGCATCATCATGTTCCATAAGCCATAACAATCAATAATAGCTGAGGTAGGCTATCCCTGCCAATATTTCCCCTAAATGCACTCTATTTTTATTTTTACTTTTATTTTTGTTGAGACTGGAGTCTCGCTCTGTCACCCAGGCTGGAGTGCAGATCTCAGCTCACTGCAAGCTCCGCCTTCTGGGTTTACGCCATTCTCCTGCCTCAGCCTCCCCAGTAGCTGGGACTACAGGCGCCCGCCACCTCGTCCGGCTAGGGTTTTTTGTATTTTTTAGTAGAGACGGGGTTTCACCGGGTTAGGCAGGATGGTCTCCATCTCCTGACCTCGTGATCCGCCCGTCTCGGCCTCCCAAAGTGCTGGGATTACAGGCTTGAGCCACCGCGCCCGGCCGATGCGCTCTGTTTTTTAAGTCATGGTCAAGCACTCTAGATCCGTAGATCTTCGTCTAATCAACTTTGTTGCCAGCACTGAGAGCTGAGACAGCTCCACCAGTGCCCTTTTGGCCCTAGAAGGTGGATCTAGTGCAAACCTACCATCTCTATGCCATTAGCTGCTGAAGACTAATTTTTTGTGCCTCCTTAAGTAATCTAACAATCACGCGCCACTAATCTCCTACACACTTAGGTCTTCTTTATGTTCTGTTGTATCTCATCCTATATTTGTACAATGTTCTTCACTACATTTTTTAACTAAAATTTTCAGTCAAGTTGAACAGTGTAATTAACGTATGCCCATCACCCAACAACCTATATTCAAGAGTTAACGTTTGCCATATTTGATCTATTTATCTGTCTGTCTATCTATCTATCTATCTATCTATCTATCTATCCATCCATCCATTTATCTGTCTATCTATTTATCTATCTTGCTTGCTGAAAAATTTGAAAATAAATTCTGGAGATAATATGTTACTCCTAAATATTTCAGTATACATATAGAAAAAGAGCATTCTCTTAACCATAGTACCTTGCACACTAAGAAAATTATAATTTCTTAATCAAGTGATATCTAATCAGCCTATTTCCTCTACCATCTGTCTATCTAATTTATCCAATTTTCCCCAAAATGACCTTGCAGCTGCTTTTTCAAACCAGGATTCAGAGCTCACTTATTTAATTTGATTGTTACATCACTCAAGTTCCTTTAAGTCAACAACAACCCACCAACATTTATTTTTGTGATACAATGAGATGATGACAATTGTCTTGTAAAATATGCCATGTTCTGTGTTTGTCTAATTGTTTAACTTGTTCTTTTATACCTGTACTTCTTATAACCTGGATATTAGGTCTAAAGTATTGAGTACATCCAGGTAAAGCAATTGGCAAGAATATGGTACTTCATAGGTGATTCTGAGTACCTTATATTGCATCACATTAGGACGCATAAAATATCAGGCTTTGCTCTTTGGTCATGCTGAATTTTATCACTTTTAGGGTGGTTACTACTAGATCACTTCATTGCAAGGTCTGTTTGCCTTTACAATTAGCAAGTAAACTGTGGGATAAAATAACTGTTGGGAATGACATCAGGCATTCCCCAGTGAACTTTCACATGAGGGTTTATTATTCTTTGATGAACCTTGTTGGGAGCAATGGTTTCATTGGGATTGAAAAATTGTGATTCTCTAATAATATTATTCCTTCTATGTTTATTGGCTGTTAATCTCTAGTAAAGAGCTTTCCAAATTAAATGGGTGGGGTGACAGCTTTTCCCAAAAAGGTGGGATATTCTGAATTATTTTCTTTTAATTGTCAAATTTTAGAGTCAAAAGTTGGTTTATTAGCGACCTTTGATAGTCGTGTCTCTCTCTATATATATATCACTCCCTTTAATCTTATTCTTTTTTCTTTTCCCTTTTCTCAACCACTGTATAATTGTGAATTTTTATATATTCAGTGTTTTACAATAAATGACAATAGTGCAAGAAAAGATACACATATATTTTATACATCTATAAGGCATATATAATACTTATTTCATATGAAGGATTTCAATTAAATTTTAATAGTATAAGTTTCTAACTTTGATCTTATATTGTCTTTTTCTTTTATAACGAAAATCTTAGTTTCTAACATATTCATGTATTTGTTTTATCTTAGTATATAAAATAGGTTCTAAAGAGAACAAAGCTAGTTTTGAATATTTTAATTATTGTATTTATTTTCTTAATTTTAACTTTTATATTAGATTCATGGGGTACATGTGCAGGTTTGTTACATGGCTACATTGCATAATGCTCAGGTTTGGGATATGATTGATCCCGTCACCTAGGTAGTGAACGTAGTATCCAATGGGTAGTTTTTCAACCTGT
Source organism: Papio anubis (assembly GCF_008728515.1). Lineage (NCBI taxonomy): Eukaryota > Metazoa > Chordata > Mammalia > Primates > Cercopithecidae > Papio > Papio anubis. The sequence continues at coordinate 93,747,304 of NC_044984.1, read as the reverse complement.
GCCCCACTCCCTCTCTCCTCCTCTAGTAGTCTTGAGTATCTGTTGTTTCTATCTTTACATTCATGTGTCCCCAATACAACAAAACTATTGAGTGAAATTTAAGATATATTTGAATCACTTTTTGTGCTTAGAATATACCCTAAAATTGTAGTCATAAAAACATAATCAGAATGCTTTGCCAAAAGTCACTTGAAATAATTTTCTCTCCGAGTTGTATTACTAATTTAAAATAGAGTTAGGCTTATTTATTCTGGTTTTCTTTTAATTTTAGGGTTTAACTTTTCTATTTTCATTTATAAACTTAGGGATTTACACAGTTCAGATGTCAAAATTATATAAAAGTGTGTACTCAGAAAATCATTGCTTCCATCTATTCCCTACTTTATTCCTCCCATTCATCTTTTATGTTATCATTTTTAAGAATATTGTTTTTACAACACACACACGCACAAGCACACACACATACTCTGTTCTGAACCTTGAATTTTCCACTTAATACATTCTGACCATTACTTTGTATCAGCACATAAAGACAGTCTTCACTTCCTTTAACGTCTGCATTATGGTATTTCATTGGGTAGTATGTCATTTATTCCATTATTGCTATTGATGGACATCTGAATTACTTGCAGTCTTTTACAGCAGTAAGTAACCTTGTACATATGTTGGTTTGTACTCCTGGAACTATATTGGGGAATAGTCATAGGAGTGTTCCTAGGTCAAAAGAAGATCTGAATATAATTTTTAAAAATACTGATTAATTCTCCTTCAGAGAGCTTTTGCCATTTTGCACTTCCATCAGTAATGTATAGCTCATAGACTTCTTTCAAATGTTTGGATGTGTGCCAATCTGCTAGGTAAGAAATATCTCAGAATAGCGTTAATTTGCATTTTTCTTATTATGAGTGGGATTAAGCAATCTTTTAGGTGCTCAGGGGCCATTTCTCTTCTTTTTATGAAATGTCCGTGTCTTTTGCCCAATTTCCTATTGGGGTTTTGAATTTTTCCTTCACTATTTTAAGATCTTTTAATGTATTAGGACAGGCTTGGGGATGATTTTGCCTCCCTCCCAACTTCTCTCCCCACAGTTTTTGGCAATGTCTGGAAGTGTTTTTGGTTGTCACACCTGGGGAAGGGGTGCTATTGGCATTTAGTAGGTAGAGGCCAAAAGTGCTGCTGAATGCTCTGCAGTGCAGAAAACAGCCCCCATAACAAAGAATTATCCATCCCCAAATGTCAATAGTGCTGAACTTTAGAAATACTGGATTATACCTTCTTCTGTGATATAAGTTGCAATATTTTCGTCTGGTTTGTCATTTGTCCTCTGATTTTGTTTATGATGATTTTTTTGGCCATTTCTTTTTTTAAGTAGTTCAATTTCTCAGTCTTTTCCATTATTGCTTCTGCATTTTGAGTCATAGTTAGAAAGGTTCCCTCACTCCTAGGTTATAAGGGATTTCACTGTGTTTTCTTCCAGATCTTATATGGTTTTATTTTTTACATTTATGTAAAATTAATCTTGAGATAATGTATAAGGTAGAATTCAATTTTTTTGCTTTTCCAAATGTCTATCAAGCTGTACCAATATCATTTATTCTAAAGATCATCTTTCCTCCCAGCGATTTGAGATGCCAACTTTATCATATACCCAATTTCTATATATACCTGGGTCTATTTCTGGACTTTCTATTTGTTTCATCATCCTTCTGTCGATTCATGGGCCAATACCACACTGTTTTAATTATAGAGGTTTACAACATAGGGATGGGATATAAAGCAGAGAGTTAGTTACACAGATGATAAAATAAGAGAGGAGCCATACTGGGGGCAGTGAGGTGACCTACCGGCTGGCAAAAACAAGAAGCCATTAGTGTCCTGAGGCTGCGAGACAAAAGGAAATGGTGGTTATCAGAGCCTGGGGACCAGGAAAACCAGGGAAATAATGGAACCATAGAAAAGGGACAACCATCAATGGAGATGCTTCCCAAGACAGAAAGAAAGGGAGAGAAATACCCCTGACTTCTCCCTTCCTAACACCTTCCAGTCTTGCACAAGTGCTTCTAAATGTCTGTTCAAGCCCACCCAGAGTCCAGCTGATTTGGGAGTCTAGGGAAACAGAGTCCACAGGGAGCTTCCCCCTGTAACGCAGAGAACAGGAGAAGAGAAAAGATGGGCTCTTAGGGCAAATAGATCCAGGTCCAGTGACGCTGATTTTCTTAGTCCAAGGGCTACTTCTGTTGACATATAAAGGATGTAAAAATTGTTTATTTTTCCATTTGTTGGTTTTTATTATTCTTTCTCTTTTCTTATTTTTTTATACAATTTTGTCTCAGTACGACCCTATTTTAAGCAACTTCTTTCTTCCCCTTTATAATCAAACCTCCAAAGGAACTCTTGTACTATTAATATTTAGAGTGCCCCCTTCTCCATCAGAAGAGGTACCTGATAGAGACCGCCGCTTCTAGTCTTGCCCACTAAGTTCCTTCCGACTCCCCAGCATTCAGCACTCTGATCCACCAGGGGTCAGGCCTGTTCTGAATACTTTCTCATTTAGAATTGGACCCAGAACCACCCTTAAGCCCAGGGAAGTGTGGTTTTTGCCTCAGGCCCTGTGCCTTGAGGGCCCTGTTCCATCCATATGGGCCCTGGTTCCTGTTTCTTACCTGTGAGGCATTGAACAACTCTCTACTTTCTGTACCTGGAATCATCCACTTGCCCCACAAGAACTCTGGGACTCACACCCTTCTGGGTTGTCCCAGGACCCATGGCCAGCCTTGATTTCAGGAGAGCAGCCTGGCTAGTGGATCCCTCCTGCTGGTGACCACAGTATTTCTTTTGTGGGATCACATGAAAATAGTGCATCAGATTGTGCTGATATATGTATTTGGGTGACTCAATGTCTGACATATGATGAGTTTCAGAGCTCTGGGCTACAAACTATTTGTCACTGACCTTTGGGGTTGAGCTTTAGGCCTCTGTGTTGGTGCTCACTGGTGTGTGTCTGCCCATGGTGCTGCCTCCAGTCTACAGCCCTTGTAGGCGGCAGGAGCTGCAGGAGGTATCCTCAACCCAGTGTACTCCCAGCCACTGGCACCCAGGATGCTCACCCCAATCCCTCTGCAGGCTCCATGCCACATGTCAAGCAGTCCTCTGGGAATGATCATTCTGCTTTCCGGTAAGACTCTTCTAGATTGTTGCTCAGCATGGCCAGTAGATCCTTTCAATCAATATTCTACAGTTGATGCAGTGATATTGTGTTCTTTGGGGTAGGGGGATCAATTCTAAGCCATGCTGAATGAACAATGGACATTCCTTTCCACAAATAGAAAATATCTTCTCTCACTGCCCCTAGGACCCTTGCCTGTCTTCCTCACTGGTGGCAATTTGTGGAAGGTGGGAGTATAGCGATCATCAAAAGCAATCAGCAATGCAATCAGTAATGCCGTGGTTTTGATCTAAATAGTTGAGGAAACACATGGTTGGAAGATGTTTATGGTATAACATTACAATCAGTAAAAATATGACCAGAAAACAAACCATCATTCACATTATCTGAAATGCTCTGGGAATGACTTGCGTTCGTGACTATCAACACCATAACAATCTTCAAGAGAGTCACCAAAGTCAGAATTCACAGGGTGCATGATAGATGATGCAGTGTCATGAGTAATCATGTACAGCATTAAGTAAATGATATTAGACAACTACAGGTGCAAAACAGTCTGTGTTGCTTAAATACACACAGTTTCCAAAGAGCTATGGTAGTAACAATAATAGCATTACTACATTTTTTCTCAGATGGGAGATGCGAAAGTAGTTAGGCATGGGGCATATGACAATAAGGAACATGAAGGTACGGTTTCTGGATCTGAACAGAAACAGTAATCAGACACTACAAAGAATCTTCATGTGCACTAATTGTACAATAAACATATACAATAAACAAATATGTATATACTGTTTATCTATTCATTATTCATATCTTCATTAATGAATCACTATACTTTGCATGAGTCCGTGAATTTGCAGTACATCCATAATCAAACTGTTTATATAGACAGGAGTCCTGCAAAAAAATAAAATATTTGCCCAGGATCTTACAAACCTTAAGGGTGGTGCTGATTGGACCCTCTCCTTTTGGGGGCATTCTTGGAGACAGAAGTCAATTTACATGTAATTGGGAGAGACATTCATTTAAGACCTCCAAAGCTGGCTTCAGAGCCCTCACCTTGGTGAGAAGGAGGGTAATTGTATCTATTTGGAAACATGCCTAGTTTTCCTCTTACATATACAAGTCCCCTCCATCTCACTAAGGTAAGGGCTCTGGAGCCAACTTTGGTGGTCTCAAATGAAGATATCTCCCATTTATATGTAAGTTGACTTCTATCACTAAGATACGCTCTGGTATGGGTTATGGTGATTTTATTTGTCCTTGTTTGATCTGAAAGGTTTGTTGAATAATGCTGGAGGGATTCAGAGTTAAATAGCTTGTATTATCCTATTGGAATTAAAACTTAAGGGCATATCCAGGTTTTTGGGGGTCAGAAGCTTATATCATTTGAGAGGTCCCCTTTAAGAATAGGATTATCATATATACATTAGGTACAGGCTCTGGAAGATGTTGGTGTAAATCAAGCATCCTGAAGCTTAAGCTTCATGACCTGTGTGGTAAATCTGCCTCTGCTGGAATGCTGACTTTTTTTTGTCTCAATGTAAAATGTTGTCTTTATTACTTAAAAATTTCACCTTATTCAATTTCTTGGTAGCCTGTATCAGTTATACACTGTATTATTTATTTCTCTTGGCATCATGTCATTTGTTAATCATAGCATTTCATCCATTTTTTGCTTAAGTCAATGGTAAAATAATGAAGTCTGTTAAAGATTTTACTAAATGGATTTTATTGAAATATTTGTTACTAAGGGAAATAATTTCTTCCTTCTTTTCCTGCCTAGTTTCTAGTTTATCCTTTAACTTTTACCTTCCTATCCTATCACTCGTCTTTTTTACTAAAAGTGGAATTTGGGAAGTCTTCTAAACATTTAGTTCCTAAGCATTTTTTACAGGCTAGGTAGAGAAAAGTCTTTTATCTGCATTAACCGTAATGAGGTAATGAAAAAAATTCGCCTAATCTTTGCAATAGATTTGACAATTTAATAGCATATCTATAACCATCCTCCAGGTTATGATAATTTTCAAACATCACTGAGATGTGCAATTTGACCCTAGTGGAAATGATAATTATTTACTCTTAAGATCAACTTGCTTTGGGTATGTATCTCATAATTCCCTTAATTAAGTCATTAAATATGAATAAAATAACAAAAGACATTTTAAAACTTAATTATTTTCATACTCCTAGACCCCTACTGGGATAAAATGTATCTTTTAGAGGTCATTGAGCTGTCTTCAGAGGGGAAATTGTAAAAATTAGCAGATAACTTGACTGCATTTATTAAGATATGGGACTATAAAAATCACCCTGAAACTTGGTAGGTAAAATACATGTTTGGAAATAAAATTTCAAGAACTTTATAGCAGATATTTTTATAAATATATGGTAAAATGTGTCAAGATAACATAAAGAAAACTGAAGTTCTTGTTTAATTTCTGCTTCCATCTATGTAACTTTGGATATGATAGACATTTAATATCTTCAAATTAGGCTTATGACCTGAAGGACTTTTTCATCTCTTCCATTTATTAGACACACTTTAACATGAAGAATTTAAATTCTCAAGTCATATTTTCTGACCTTTAGCCACGTAGTTTGGGCAATGTATTTTATGTTTCTAAACCTCAGTTGCCTTATCTATAAAGTAAGGACAATGACAGAACCCCTCTCGTAGGATCTTTTTTATGAATAGTGGATCTGAGATGATGTATGTAAAGATAATGTATAATGAAGTCTCTCAGCAGACTGGCAGGTAATTTTAACTCGTCTAATGTTGGCGGTGATTATAAGGTTTTATTGTGTCAAGTTATTTTATAGGTATAGATAAAATTGCTAAGGTTATAGTTGTCATAAAACCCCCTCCACTTTTTAAGACACCAATAGATTTTAGCAATATGCTATCTCATTTCATTAAGCTGTGTGATGTCCTTGTAATGTGTTAGGATATTGTCTACAGTGAAGTCAATTATTAGGATTTTCTTCATAATTATTTTGGATTGATAATATACTTTTAAAATGTATAATTATCTTTCCTACATGGCATATATGTTTTCCTTCACTTTCTTCCTGGCATTTGGAATTTACATAGATGCTTTCATGCATTGATATATGTACTTAGTCATCTTAATTACTTATGTGAATGTAAAGGAAATGTGAACATAAAATATAAACACAATTTAAAACTAATTTTTCCTTTGAAATTAAATGTGGTCAAATGTTCAGCATTTCCCCCATCCCCAGTGTGCTGTTACAAAATGTAAACAAATCGCGAGGTATCCCAATGATTATGTGATTTTAGAGGTTTTAATAATGCATTTATTCAATTAATTTGAAAATGCCATATAGATATTCAAATTTAAAGAGACAGACAAGATTCACTGAATCATATTGAAGCTAGTCTATTAACCAAATCATATTGATGGTATATTGACAACACTGCTAGAAGGTTGACTCCAAACTTTTCATCCGTTTGTACTTTGAACACTTACTAATTCTGAGAAATAACTTTAGAGACACATTATTAACTCCCTTTTCAACATACTTTTCCTTCTCTTCTTTCCTATGTTTAATTTTAGCTGATACAGTACAATACCAGGCATCAAGGAAGGAACAACAGCCCTGATCATAAGAAGTTGCTTAATAAAGTGTTTGAAATGAGACTTTCAAAAATAGTTTCCTTTTATCAGTTTTCTAAAAAGTACACCTAGTACTTGAGTTGTCAACTTTTTCTGTGACAACAAACCACAAAATATTTTAATTTTTTTATTTTTAATGTTTGTGGTTACATAGTAGGTACATATTATTTATGGGGTACATATGATGCTTTGATACAGGCATGCAATGGGAAATAATTACATCACAAAGAACGAGGTATCCATCCCTTCAAGCATTTATTCTTTGTGTACAAACAATCCAATTACACTCTTTTAGTTATTTTTAAATGCACAATTAAGTTATTGTTGACTGTAGTCACCCTGCTGTGCTATCAAATAGTAGGTCTTATTCATACTTTCTATTATTTTTTGTACCCATTAACCATCCCCACCTCCCCTCAGGTCCCCAGCTACCCTTCCCAGCCTCTGGTAACCATCCTTCTAGTCTTTATGTCCATGAGTTCAATTGTTTTAATTTCTAGATCCCACAAATAAGTGAGAATGTGTGTTTGTCTTTATGTGCCTGGCTTGTTTCACTTAACATAATGATCTCCAATAAACCACAAAATCTTAATGGCTTACAACAACAAAGATTTATTTCTTGCCCGCAAGTGGCTCAGAGTAGGTTCAGCTTGGCGTGGGTCAGTTGTTCTATTACACACGTCTTTTCACTGAGAGACCCAGGCTCAAGAAAACCACTATTGTGTACATGCTGTGCTTATGAAAGAGGACATAATCTTAACAAAATGATGAGAAGCATGTAGCACTTCTTAAAGCCTTTCCTGGGATTACCACACTGACTCTTTCACAATATATCGTAAGTCAAAGCACATCACATGGCCAAGCCCAAAATCAGTGGGCAGGGAATATACTTTGTCCACAGGGAAGCTGTGCTGAAGGGAAGGATGACTAGTTGTGAACAAATAATGCAATTATCTATAGTATATTATTTAGTATTAGATATTTGGCCTTTAGAAACTGCTACACTCACACTCGAATTACTCGTTCTTTTTATGTATGACGTAGAGTCAGAAGTTTAACATTTTAGAGATAGTAAGGACTTTGAAGAGCCTGTAATCCTATTAATTCATTTTACAAATAATAAAATAATGTGACCTGAAGACGTTAAGTGACTCTTGCCCATGATGAGATTCTGTTAGTGACAAAGATGGATGTGAAACCCAGCTTACCGTTCTCCACAATTAATGCATTATCCTGCCAGTCGGTTAATTATTTAGTCTAGATTAGGTATTCTCTGAGAAGTGAAAAAGAGCAAAGGTTACAATTCAAAGTAGAAAAGCTAAGAGTTTACCATAGTTTTCTTCTCAGCCTAGAAATATTTCATAATTCAATTTCAGTTCTGCTAAAATTAATTGACTGTTTAAACTGAGCTGTACTCTACAGCAAGCCCGCCAAGTGAAAACATGTAATGAAATATTATTAACACTTTACCAAAACATGGAAAGAATAGAGAAGCAAAACTGTAAAAGGTATAATTGGTATTTATATGACTACCAGGATATATAAAATAAACAGAAATAATTAAAAGTAGTTTACATTAACTAGTATCCTGCCTGAAATAAACATATAAAGGTCAAAAATACTGTTAAATGTTGATCGATACTTGAAGCATTAGTTTTCTTTGGGCATATTTGGTCAAAATGGGTTAAAGACATCATATTTTGCATTCCCCATTACAGAAGGTGAGTGGTATCTATGCAAATGAACACAATTTTCAAAGATATTATTAAGCTGATTGTATATGTAAATCATTCATTTAAAAGAATTTTTATATCATTTTTGACAATAAGAAACTATTTTCATAAGCCTCAGCACTCCTATAGAAAGAATAATTGTATTATTTTTATAAGCTTTATTTTTTATGCTCTTGGCACACTTAACTACAATATTTCTTTCAATCTTTTTAGAAAGTAATTATTTATGGTTTTATTCCAGTCACATAGGTAGTAAGCAATAAACCCTGGAGAATAATGAGTATGAATAATGAGTACGAAACTATCTACCTAAATAATAAAATACCCTACTAAATATAACAAGAGAGAAAGATAGGAAAATGGGAGCTAACATGTACATTAAGGGTAGATACCAGACATAAAAGTAGTAGACTAGTTTGTATCAAGTGCCTGAATTATAGAGGAAATGCATAAAGTTGGGTAACACAGCAATCAATATTTCATCCTGAGCTTCCAAACCAAATGAGGTACTGGATCATCAGAACAACTTGAATGAATAAATGGATGAAATATATTTAAAAGAACTTCTAAAAAGAACAGTGGGGTAGAGAGATCATTTCTTTATTTCATTATTGTCCTGATGTTTCTGCCTGGCCATTTTTTCTTCATATCTCACACACTTTAGATTTTAGTTTCATTTCATCGTCTGTGGCAAGCTTTTCTTTCTCCCCCGTGTCTGTACCAGTGGCTGCTCATAGCTTACTCTGCTTGCCCTAGGATAGCCTATCTGTAATAGAATTGCCTGCTTGTTTGTCTAGTTCTACCTCTACATATTTTTAGCTCCATAAGGGATGGGACTATGTCAGTTTTACCTGTTGTTCTATTCATGTCATCTGACACAATTCCTGGCTATGTATGAAACATTCCATAATACCTGTTGTTTGGGTGATGTGTGGTGGAGTAGAACTCTGTGCGTGTGTGTGTGTGTGTGTGTGTATGCTTGCACACACATGCACAGTGAGGGGCAGGAACTTTTCCCTGCAAGATACTAGAATGTGTTAAACTTACCAGTTAAAAACTGTGGTACTAGTAGGGTCTAGATATCCATGGAATGTAATAGAATTTAAAGACCCTACTAAATATAAACATGTAATGAATTAAACTTACCACTTTAAAAATTGTAGATACCAGTAGAATGTACAAATTTATGGAACTTAATAGAATATGAAGACCCTACTAAATATGAAAACCATAATATTTTATAGGGGAAGTATCAACATATTATGGGAAGAATGAATTATTATACAAATGATATTGAGAATAGTCACTATTTAGAGGGGGTAAAATAAATTTCATTGGATTAAATAGTTAACTTCAAGTAACATTGAATGAAGTATGGGTCTTGTGTTTACTGACTTCTACATGGGGGATAATGTCTAGTAATAAAATCATACAGCTAATTATAAAGAAAAGAATCAATATGTTTTACTACATACAAATTAAGATCACCTGAATGCCACAAAGCAGTGTATGAAAATTAAGAAGTAAATGTTAATCTATATAAGTTTCTGTCCTCTGATTAGACCCTGAATTTTATAAATTTTAATAATTTTATTATAATTTCCATCCTTTACTCTTCACTAAGAAAAGGAAAAGGATATAAATAAAACACTACAAAGGGTAGGTTTGCCACAGAGATCAAGAACTATAATTATTCAAATATAGAAAGGAGATATAAAGTATCCCAAAACATATAAAATTCCAAATAAATGCACAGGTATGTAGTGTAAGCTGAGTAAATAGTTCTTAAGTAGGGAGGGAAGAAATGTAACGTATTAAAGAAAAATATTCCCTTCTGCATTGGCAAACAGCATGAAATCAGAGCTATCAGCAAACAAGGTACTATAAAGGGACAAACTGTCAGAAGACAAAATGACAAATGTAAATGAGAAATGAAATTTGAATCTCCATGCAGAGGCCACCAAATCAGAAAGCCAAGCAAACAGAAATGAGCTTCTTTTTGCAGGGCAGTGAGGCTTATCTAATTCTGAATGATATGATTCTCCCAAATTAGTATTACTCACCTTTTAGTCAAAAGACAACTAAAAAGGCATTAAAATAACAGAATGAACCTAAACTTTGGTTAAGGAATAAATTGTGGCAGGAAAAAATAAATAAGACTGCAAATACTTCAAATTGCAGATCTGAAGTAATTGTTAAAGTGAATTGCACAGAGAAATTCACATCAAAGCTAAGGAAATAATTCTAGCACTATCCCAACCTGCACTTACCAATTATGAAACCTGAAGCACAGTTACCTTATTTAATGGGAGTTATTATCATGATTTAGCAATTCCACTCTCTTAGGTCACAGACTGTCTGGGTTTAAAACTGGGGATTCAAAGAAATGGGTATTTACAAAGATTTTGAGATAAATGTTTTATCAATTAAAGGAAATAATACATGTAAAGCATTAAGCATATTATATTGCCCAAAATAAGCACTGAATAAGTATTAGATATCATACTCTTAGTTATTAATAATAATACAGAGATCATGTTGACCTTTTATTGACATCAAACATCATATTTGTAATGCCTTTGTGTTTTTTTCTGTAAAGAAACTACTGTACTAAGAGCTGTGGAAGATACAAACACCGATGGATATGCTAATACCCTCCCAACTTTCTCTTTCCTATTCCAAAGATTGTTTGAGTCATATACTTATCTCTTACTGAACTTCAAGTCAATAAAAACTTCCGGGTGATTTTTTTCTCCCTTGTCAACTGTTATTATTCCGCAGGTCTCCTATCCTTTATTTATGCAATTGATTTTGCAACCTAAATCCACTTAGTAATCTTATCCATGTTAATATTATGTATGTTTGGCCTACTAGTCCCAGACTCAAAGTTGTTTTAGCATTTATTGTATTCGTTCTCTTTCTTAATGGTGTGACAACAGTTTATTCAATGAATATTTCTTTTGCGTATTCATCCAAATAATAGATAAATTTTTCCTATTTAGTGTCTGTTATTTGCGAGACACTATACATCCATCATGTCACGTAACACTCAACATGAGGAGATAGTGAGGCTCAGATAAGTACAACATCACTTACAAACAAAAAGTCAGAGACAAACTCTGAATTCAGATCTTTGATTCTGAAGCATGTAGTTTGACCACTATATTTACGATTTCTAGTGCCTCCAAAACCATACAAGAAACATTTTTATATGTTTTCTAGGCTTTACTCTACAGTGTGTCTGGAGTATAACCCAGGAATGAGTATCTGAGAATTTCCATACTACCCAATGTTGTCTCTAATGAACAGAAAAAGGGTCTTTGGTTCATTTCAGACCCTTGTGACATATAACTAAAGACCTCTTTCCTGGTTGTATAGACCCTTTTATTAATATTCTTTGAGGTTAGTATATACACTGTGCTATTATTTAACTTATATTTACCAGTTAGTTCATAAGATTTTTGTGATACTTCTTTTATCTTGCATGAATCAGGAGAGAACCCAGTGTGCCAATAACAAGCTTAGCTGAAATCAAGTTAATTTGCACAAACATAGATGCATCCTTTCTTTGGACTCTAATCCTAGTAACATCAATGGACAAGAAAATTACTTATTCACTAGTGGCCTCCATAACAGTGTAAAATAAATGCTTGAAGTGATAGGATTATATAGAAAGAAGAGCAGGCTGTCATAGAGAAAAATGTGAGTACATCACAGACAAATTCCATCCTTTTCCCAGTTCCTCTAAGGGACCTGGCCCTAAAGCTAGAGAAGAAAGCAATGAGCTAGTGCCATCAAGAGTCTGTTTCATAGAGGAAATGGATGGGACATGAACTAAAACCTTAAGGAATGTGAAGGTCCTGGCATAATGGAGCAAGCAAAGTGAAAGAAAGTAATAGCAACATTATTGACATGCAGGAATTGACATGCTAAGTGAAAAAGATTAAAAGAGAACTAAGTTGACCAGTTGTAATTTATGCTCTGGAATTCTGGGAGAGGAGATAAAACTGTGTCAGAATATAGAAAGCATTAAAAGCACAATAGAAGAGATTCAATTTAATTTGATATGACATGTGTATCTTGTGGTTTTTGTGTATGAAGTGACGTGAGAAAGCAGTATGGTATGATATGATAATAGTAGTAGCCACTACCATTTATTGTTTGCTTATCATATGCCAGGATTTTTACAGACACACATGTTTACTCTCCTTCATGAATTTATGAGATTGGTATTATCTCAGTTTTACAAGTAAGGAAACTGAGGCATAAGGGAGCTGAGAGATTCACCCAAGAGCTCAGAGATAAAATGAAGTGAAGCCAGCATTTCACCCATCTATATCTGATTCTAAAGACCACATCATACTGGGCTGCCTCTAATGAGATTGGTCTGGTATCCTTGTGAGATTCACACTGGGGAGAAGGAAAGATTCTAATTAGGAGAAAGGTAACCTGGGCTTGGGCTAATATGATTCAGTTTTGTGTACAGTGAAACTTGTGGGGATAAGATCCCTGTTTGGGGATGAAGAGTCAAATTGCAATTTGAATTACAATATGAAGCAGTTCATAAGGTGAAATGTACCCTTCATCAGACAATGTCATAACCAAGTTTTTAAAAGTTATTGTGAATCTTTAGTTATATCTATAATAGACTCTATAACTCGACTACTTAGAGAACTAGATTCTCAGGGAAATAGTTTTCATGTGCATTAGGAAGTGTTTAGAGGAGCAAATTTGCCAATGAGAGCTGAGAACCCAATCTCTGGATGTTTAAGTTTTTAAGTAAATAATTAATGGATTTGTAAGATCTTTCTAAGGTTTTTATAAATGGTGTGATTTTTATCTTCAGATGGGTCTTTTGCCTGATGGGGATGGCCTCTCAAGACATATTAATTTCTTTATAATAAATCTTTTTGTATTGTATGCAACACGGATTGCAAGAGATATGCAAATAAGAAAGCATGTTAAGGCAGTTTCATTACATTGATTAAAGGCAAAGTAGAATTTTTGTTGCCTGCAGTGAAGTAGTTATGCCAAAACTCAAGTCAGTGTGGTTTTTTTTTTGAAGTCTTTGGTGTTTCTCTGTCTGAGCAAGCTGTTCTCATAGCAGATTCCCCCCTCCCAGATCCTCATCAAAATGCTTGATGTTTCTGTTCTTATTTATACTTTTGTTTTAATCATTACTTCTCATGAGCATTATGAGAACATACACATTCACTTGTTCATCAAACGAGTATTTATTAAATGCTTATTGTATGCTGGGTACTATGTTAGCTGGAAAAAATTGCTAAAGGGATTTTTTTTTAATCTTAGAAGAACTTTAATTTATCAAATGTAATAGCAGGTCAGACTCAGTCTTGGAGTAAAGAACATGTTTTTATATTTTTTTTAATGAAGGGCAAGAAGGAATTGTACTTTTCATGTTTAGTATCTACTTTTTCCAAGTCACTAACAAGCAAACATTGGCAAAGCCTTCAGAAAATGTGGGTCATCTTTGGTCAAGTTTTAATCTCAGAAGGTGCATCTAAGTCACGTTTCCGAATATTCTGAGGTTTGCTTTCTCCTATGTTCAATAAATTATTTTAAACTTTCCTTTAAATAGTAGACTTCATCCCTAGTGTAGAGAGCCCAAGGGAAGGAAAAGATTGTTGCTTAAGCAGGAAACCTCAGTACTAATCTCTGGAATTATCTAGCTTTATGTCTTATTGATGTATGTCAGATCACTCTTCTTGATCCTCAGCTTCCTTCCTGGTAAAATGTAAAAACTGATCTAATTGAGGCATGAGGACTTTAATACTAATATGCTTTAACTATAAATATAAAGCCACAAATTTGAGCACCTGTTCTTTGTCATATACCATGATTGCTCCTTTATCTGTATTATTTCTAATCCTTGTGACAATGAAAACTGGACATTATCATTTTATAGAGAAGAAAACCGAAGGTAAGAAAAGACACTAATTTATCTATGCTTACATGACTTAAAAGTTCCTTGTAATTCAAACCCGGTTCTGTCTGATTTTTAAATGTGTTTTCTACTATCACAGGTTGAAACACTAACATTCCCATAACTCTCAAAAATAAAACAAAGTTAAAAACTAAAAATAGTGCAAATAAACTCCAGGATTACCACCAAAATTAAAAATTATAAAAGACCACCCCCAAAAAAGTTTAATTTAAAATTACAAGAAAATATTCATTTACAATGGCTCATTTTTTAGTATATAGTTAGTTTAGTGGGCCTTGGCCTCTGCGAGTTGATCATCTTAAAACCTGTACGACTCATTTCAAAGTCTTGTGCCTCAGGAAATAAGACTTGCATGACCAATGTCCCTTCTCTTGTTGTGTTGCTTATTTTAACTCAACCGAACTGACTCTACTGGCTGCCCCTCAGCAGACTCACAAGGCAGAAAATACTAAGATTTTTTTCTAAAACACTTACATTCTAGAGATTTTCAAAAAGGTGGAATGATAAAGCACTTTGTGATTTTGAAAATGACTCATAAACCTAGATTACTATAAGGGAGATAGTTCTCAAAATAAAATGAGAATGATTTGGGAAAAGAGAAAAATACTTGAGAGCTGTGATTGAGACTATTAGATTTGGAGTGATTGCTATTAAGACAGACACAAAACCAATGCAGAACTAAGTAACCGTAGCTGAATACATTCAGAAAGATGTGGATGTGACCCAATCATTTTGATAATACTGAGCCTAAGAAGTGAGTATGGTTTTTCCTACACTACATTTGAGGGTTGAAGTGTTTAATTAATTGATGTTTGCATTAATGTTAAACATCGGTTGGTGTTAAAACAAGTCAGGCATTCACACAGTTTAAAGCCTTAAATCATTTTAGAATTCTTCATTTAAAAAGCAGTACCTTTGTACCCCAATCTCATTTCTTTCTCACACAGAAAACTTTTTCATGGTTTTCCACTTTTTAACTCTTGCTTTTATTTTCATATGGGCTACTAATTTTTAGCAGCTTCTTTTTTCTTATACCCTCCTGCCTCAGAACTGGGATGTCTACAGTTGTCTTCTGTTTGCAGAAGTGATGGATTTATTAAGTTAAATAATTTGGTGTTCATTTTTGCTCATAGTTTTTAATTCCTTCTAATAATGCATTATTTCCTTGTGAGTGTCCATAGTTGTATTACTCCACTCTTGCACTGCTATAAAAAAATACCTGAGCCTGTGTAATTTACAAAGAAACAAGGTTTAATTGTCTCGTGGTTCCACAGGCTGTACAGGAAGCATAGCTGGAGAGACCTCAGGAAAGTTACAATCATGGCAGTAGGTGAAGGGGAAGCAGGCACATCTTACAGGGCCAGAGCAGGAGGAAGAGAGAGAAGGGGGAGGTGCTACACATTTTAAACAACCAGATCTCATGACAACTCACTCACTATCATGAGAACAGCACTAAAAGGCAGATCTGTGCCATGATCAAATGACATCCCACCAGGTCCCATCTCCAACGTTGAGGATTACAGTTTGACAGAGGTTTTGGTGGGGACAGAGATCCAACATATCAATAGGTAAGCATTTTTTATTGTGATAAAATATACGTAACATAAAAGGTACCATTTTAAACATTTTAAAGTATACAATTCATTGGCATTCAGTATATTCACAATGTTGTATATCCATCATCCATATGTAGCTCCAAAGAATGTCCTGTATTTGTCTATTAGGTCTAGTTGGCTTACAGTATCATTGAAGTCATTTATTTTCTTATTTATCTTCTGTATAGTCATTTTATCCATTATTGAAAATAGGGTATTGAAATCTCCTATGATTACTGTAAGCTGTTTATTCTGCCTTCATTTCTGTCAAATTTGCTTTATAAATTTTGGGACTCAGTTGTTAGGTGCATGTATGTTTTTAATTGTCACATCTTCTTGATGGATTGACCCTTTTATTAATATATAATGCCTCCCTTTTTCTTTTATAACAACTTTTGACTTAGTACATTTTGTATGATATTAGTATAGCCACTCCAGCTTTTTCTTTTTTTACTCTTTGCATGAAATATCTTTTTCTATCCTTTAACTTTCAACCTATTTGTGTCTTTGGATCTAAAATGAGTCTCATGTAGACAGTATATATTTGAATCATTTTCTAATCTCTGCCTTTTAATTGGATAGTATAATTCGTTTACACTTAAAGTAGCTACTGATAAAGAACTTATGCCATTTTGCTATCTGTTTTCTGATGTCTTATAACTTTTTTGTTCCTTAATTCCTCCATTACTGTTTTTTTATATTAGTTACTTTTTTGTTATTAATTTAATTTCCTTTTGTAATCTCTTTTGGTTCCCTTCTCATTTACTTTTCTGAACATTTCTCACTTGTTCTTTTAGGTTACTTTTGGGATTACAGTTAGTATCTTACATTTATAAGTAATCTAGTTTGAATTAATACCCACTTAGCTTCAATAGTATATAAAACTCTGCACTCCCAGGCTGGAGTGCAGTGGCACGATCTCTGCTCACTGCAAGCTCCGTCTCCCGGGTTCACGCCATTCTCCTGCCTCAGCTTCCCGAGTAGCTGGGACTACAGGTGCCCGCCACCATGCCCGGCTAATTTTTTGTATTTTTTAGTGGAGACGGGGTTTCACCGTGTTAGCCAGGATGGTCCCAATCTCCTGACCTTGTGATCCGCCTGCCTCAGCCTCCCAAAGTGCTGGGATTACAGGCGTGAGCCACTGCGCCCAGACTAAAACTCTGCTTTAATATAGGTCTCTCCCACCTGTTTATGTTGTTACTGTCATAAATTCCATCTTTACACACTGTGTCCCCTTTAGCATAAATTTATAATTATTGTTTTATGTTTTTGTCTTCTAAATGACATAGGAAAAAGAAGAGGAGTTACAAACTGAAATTACAATAATACTATTTGTTATATTTACCTATGTAGTTACCTTTACTGGTGATTTTTATTTCTTCATATAGCTGCAAGTTATTGCCTAGTGTGTTTTTGTTTCAGGGTGAAGAACTCCCTTTAACATTTCTTACAGTACCAGTCTGTTAGTGAAAAACTCCTTCACTTTTTGTTTATTTGTGAATGTCTAAATTTCTCCTTTACCTTTAAAGGATAGCTTTGCTTAATATAGGTCTTAATTTACAGTTTTTCTCTTTCAGCAATTTAAATAAGTCATTTCACTGTCTTAAGTCTTCTACAGTTTAAATAAGCTGTTCTTCTTGTTGATAATTCCTTGTACATGATGAGTTACTTCTCTCTTGCTTCTTTCAAGATTCTTGCTTTGGTTTTTGATGGTTAGATTATAATATGTCAGTTTAGATCTGTTTGAGTTTATCTTACTTGGTATTTGTTGAGCTTCTTGAATAAGTAGATTTATGTCTTTTATTAAATTTGCATTTGGGGAAGTAGCCATTTTTTTGTTTTGTTTTGTTTTTTTCTTTTTTTAAGGAAGACTTTGTTCAGGTGGGGGTAACTATCAAGAAGAATATATAAGAAAAGTGAGCCAAAATATAGAAATATTGTGAGCCATTATTTGGTCAAGCATTCTTTTTGTCTTTTATTCTGTCTCCTCTCCTTCTGGGATTCTGATAGCTAGATAGGTAGATATGCTTAATGATATCCCAAAGGTTGCTGAGGTTGTGTTCATTTATCTTCATTTATTTTGTTTCTGTTCTTTAGAATGGATAATTTCAATTCATTTATCTAGACGTTCTCTATTCTTTTTTCTACTTGCTCAAAAGTGCTGTAGAAACCTTCTAGTAATTTCTTTATTTCAGTATTATACTTGTACATTTCAGTTTCAGAATTTGCTTCCTTTATATCATTTCTGCCTTCTTTATTTGGTGAGACTTTGGTTTCCTATATTCCTTTGGTTCTTCGTCTATGGTTTTAAACATATTTAAGACAGTTGATTTAAGTTCTTTGTCTAGTAAATCTAGTGTCTAGGATTCCTCAGGGACAGTTCATATTCGTTTCTTTTTTTCCTCTAAACGGGCCATACTTTATTGTTTTTTGTTTTTTTTGCAAGTCTACTATCTTTTTGTTTAAAACTGGCATTTTAAATATTATAATATAGTAACTGGAAATCGGATTCTCCTTCTCCCCAGGTTTTTGTTATTGCTACTCGTTTTGGATTGTACTTGTGTTTAGTGACTTTTCTAATTTTTTACTGACAGTATTTTTTATCCTATGTGGTCACTGAAATCTCTGTTCTACTAAGTGAATGGTCAGCTACTGATTTGACAAAGATTTCCTCAAATGCCTGGATAAAACAAAAACTCTCTCAGTCTTTGCAACTGGGCTCTGTGTGTATGTTGGGGCATGCCTTTAACACTCAGCTAAGCAGTTTACAACTCTGCCTTCAACTTCATTTACTGCTTTCACAGAGCCTGAAGTTCAGCCAAAGATGAGACTTTAGGATCTTCTCAAGATCATTTCTGATCATGTGGCCTGCCCTGTGCATGTGTGTGACCTTCTAGATACCTGGGAATATGTGGAAGCTTCTCAAAACCCTTACTCCCCAAGCATCTCACTTCCCAGCCTTCTTCTCAAGTTTTTTGTTTTGTTTATTGTTTACCCCACCTAATATTCTTTGTCTTATGAGGGTGACAGTGGCTGGTTGATTTGCTATCAAGTATTTATATAGATGCTGTCTGTGCAGCCACGTTTGTGCCCTGAGAGAGTTCTGAGATAGGCGAAATAAAGACAAGTCCCTTGTGTTAGTCCTTCAGGAAGCCACCTGATAGGTCAAAACAGGCAACCACAATTTTTTCAGAACAAATTTTTGTTCTGCTCCCTCTGGTACTGGGACCCACACTGGTAGAACAGGGTGCTGTCTTCAGGACCACCATTAAGCCAGGAATGGAGGGGATGGACACAAATAAAATACTATAAACCTCTCCCACTGGGTTTCAGTGGTCCTTTCTCTTGATTAAGAATTCTCTTGGTTACTGCAAACCTTTGACTGGCAGTAGGTGAAGGGGAACAGGCACGTCTTACAGGGCCAGAGCAGGAGGAAGAGAGAGAAGGGGGAGGTGCTACACATTTTAAACAACCAGATCTCTGATAACTCATGAAAACAACACCAAAGGAGAAATCCGCCCCATGATCCAATAACATCCCAGAATTTCGCAGACATCCCATTTTCCAGAATTCCAGTAAGTTTGTTTCTGACAGTTTTGCCAGAATTTTTTTTTTTTTCTTTTCGGTGGAGAGTAAGGCTATTGGAGTCTCCTACTCTGACATTCTCATTGATGCCTTTATAACGTATTTTAAGTTGGCTTGTGCACGTTTACAACTCCTGGTCTTCTCCGGACCTCTCACAGGCTTCATACCTCTCCATTTGGGAAAACTGCTTTTATGATTTTATGTGTGTGGTGGTGGGGAGGGGGGGAAGAGAGAGAGAGAGAGAATGAGAGAGAGAATGAATGTATACATGCGTTTAGGGAGGTGGATAAGTTAAAAAAGAAAAGGAAGAGTTAAATTGTTTAGGCAGGGGGATAACTATCAAGAAAACATATAAGAAAAATGAGTCAAAATGTAGAAATCCTATAAGCTAAAACCAAGGAGTTCAAAGTGAATTTGTGGAATTCATATGATATCCCAATCAGCATTGTGGAGACTGTCTCTTGAAGCAAATATACACTAAAGAAAAGGATAATAAATTGGATACCTTTGGAGGAAAATTGAAGTTGAGTTATAAGGCATGTGGCACCCAAATCAGTAGGAAAAAAATTGTTCTCTAAGCTAAGTAAGGGAGTGTGCTCCTAAAAATAATGCCAGTAGCCCAATTTTATAAACCCTATGTAACTCTTAGGACATTTTCGCCCAGGAACGATTAGGACAGGTGCAAAGTAATTTAAAAGCAAGCATGGACTAATTTTGTGAAGGTTATCCATGCACAAAGAGAAATTTTACAAAGAACACTTTTTTTTTGGCTCAGGCTGGATACCAACCACAGCATTTGGCTCAGCTCCGCAGGTGATGCCAGCTGTTTTTTAAAAAAGGTCTGCCTACCCTTTTAAAGGATTTGCGTTTCTGGATCAGAATGAAAAGAGACCCACTTCCTTTCTTCCCTTACATGTTCTTCCCTATCCCCACCATGGGAACCCATAGACACTATTTTCACTAACTCTCTGTGCAACCTGGGTCAAGTGATTTAACCTTTTTAAAGGTCAGTTTCCTCCTCTTTAAAAATGAAAGGATTGAACGAAAATGATGTGTCTCTAAAGTCCTTTATGCTTTTAAAGTTCCATGATTCTTTCTGATACAGTTTAGAATCTTTATATTCTTCTCTTCTCTTTATCTATATTTAACAACTGAAACCACTACCTCATAAACTATACTAACATCACTTTCCATTCTTCCTCTAAACTATCTCTTGCATTAGAATCCACTTCCTAAACTATTTTGTCTTCCTTTGAATTGATATGACCATGCCTAAAAGAATTACCCTGCATTTTCTCACATTCTTGAGTGTCTATCATAGAGAGGGCTGGAAAGAAAGGAGTTTTTTCTCAGGTCTCTAGATCTTGTCCACTGACAATTCAGACTCCTTTACTGAGTGATTGGCATAGTAACAATTTGACTGCACCCCAACCAATGTCACTGCCCAGTACCTTTGATATAAGATGAATTAGGATCATTTTATCTGACACCTAAAATCAGCTCCATTTTAAATCACCTCTAAAGTTATTAAAATTATTTGTTCTAAACACAAAAGTTCCCAGGTTGTCTTTTTCAGAACTGGAAAGGACATGGTCCAAAGCCGACAAATGTCAAAATAAATAGTTTCATCTATTCTTGGAGTTAGCTTAAATGCTTTTCTTCTTTGCAAGCCATTTGAAAACAGCAGTGATTACCATGAGAAAAGTGCTGCCTATTTAAGAGGTAATTATAAGGATATGAAATTGACAACAAAATTAGTGCTCTTAGTTGTTTTTTAAAATTATATTAGCACTTCCACAGCAGACTAGATAAATCTCTTTCCTATTGCTTCTAGCTAATTGAAATATTAATACATTTGAAATACAAAAAATGTGACTGATCATATGCAAATATAATTTGCAAAAGATAATTCTTTTATGCATAGAATATCACCTCTAAGGAAATTAGAAACAAAGGATATTTGATTCATGTATTTGTTGCCCAAAAGTAGGCAAGATTTTATTTTTAAGAAATTATAAATTTTTGATAACTAGGGTTTAACTAAAGGGAAACAAAATATAAAACCACAAATTCGTTCTTCTTTGTCAGAACCTGATGTTCTTACAAAATTTTATGTAAGGGCCCAGTGTTTATCATTTCAACCTTGTTTTGATAAAGCATGCCTAGAAATCCTATAATTTACGTATTCCAAAAACCTAAGAATCCATTCTTAAGGGACAGAAAACAATTATGATACAATATCATGAGTGCTACAACAGAAAGATATATGAGGTGAAATTGAGTAAATATGCTTGTCAGAAACAGGGAAGCTTTCTCAAAGGCTATAAGTGAGACTAAAAGAATGTGTCAACAAATAATAGGAAGAAAGGAATTAAGAATAGCATGGACAAACACTCACACATGCATATACACACACAGTGGTTTGTGTGGCTAAGGCATAGAGTTCACAGCAGGGGAATAGATGGTAATCAGGGAGACAGATTAAGAATGACCTAATAAGATTCATGTGTTTGTCAAGGTAAGTAATGCTATGTGCTAGAACAATTATGTGCAGAACAATTTTATAAATCCCATTGGTTTAACACAATGCAGGTTTATTTTGTGCACAAAGAATAGTTTAATTGAGTGTTAATTGGGTGCCCTTCCATGTGGTGATTCTGGGAACATGGCTTATTGTTCCCCGCAGTTCTATATGCTCCAGGAAATTTCTGGTTAATAATATCAAATGCTTCTGAGGGATCAACCCAACTTAAAAAGTGCCCACTGCATGTAACAACTAAAAGGTCACTGTGATGGTTTCAGGATTAATTTCATTGGAGCATAAGGGTAAAAGCCAGATTGCAGTGGAGGTGAGTGAGAGGTGAGAAAGACGATAGATACCAATGACTCTTCAAAAATATTGGATGTAAATAAAAGAGAAGACAAGAATTACAGATGAGGAGAGAATACTTGAGGGGTTGTTTTATTATTTGTCTTTGATTGTTTTTGCCAGCACAGAGATTTTAACATGGTTATATGATGAGAATAAAGATTTAGTTGAGAGGAAAAGGTTGTAGATGCTGAAAGGAGAGCAATAATTAAGTGAGGTCCCTGAAAAAGCAGCTGGCAATGAGATTCAGAGGACAGATAAAGGGATTAACCTTATGCTGGAAGCCCTAAGCTTTGCCCACTGACCTGGGAGAGAAGGCAATGAGATAAAGAAAAGTAATGTTAAAGCTGTTTCAGGAATGTCAAAGACAGTGTTTGAAGTTCAAATATATGTCTAAAAAAACAAACTTCAAATAATAGAGAAATAAACCATGTATTTAAAAACAATTGTGAATCATGGGCTATTGGATCTATTCTCATGTAGTCTAGAAAGGCTGGACTGCTACTTTATTTTCTTCATTGAATGTGGCTCCTGATCGTCACTAAATGTGTTTCAATGGTCATACATTTTATTGGTAGACTTAAAAGATATATGTGTAAGTTAATATATGATTTTAGCTGTTACTTTGGAATACATAATGTAAATCTTTGAAAGATTTGAAAACTTGTATTTGATATTAGTTGAGTAATTTTGAGGATTCTGCCTACTGATTATAGATGGAATATATTCGTGTTTTTCTTTTGACAGAAATAGGGCAGTTTGATTTTTTCTATTTGATTAAAAATATATTAAAAATAAATTTTAGTATTCTTGATGTAAGCATTCTGTACATTTATTGTTTTGAGAAGGAGCTTTAGGCAAAGTTCTAAAGATTTTTATTAGTAAAGACAAAACTATCTCAAAGGTCATATAAAGAAGAAGAGAAAAAACTAATCTACTTAATTTTAATTATTCTAAATTATTCTGTTGGTCTTTCTCATTTTACTTTTAGGTGTTAGACAAATGGATCCATTCTACTTTTCTCCTTGCAGAATCTGTAGCATCCACAAAAGTGATTTGTTCATTCTAAAGTGTCAATATAGACTATCAATATATTTTGATGATTTGGGGACAGTTTACCACTCTGGCCTCGCCTTTTCTTTTCTAAATATACAAAGATATACTGCCTCTTTTGGAATCATAGAATCTCAGTGGAAGCAGGAAGTTTAGAAGGCATCACAGCTTCCATGTACTAGAGATTGCACACCTTTATTCATTCAGTGAATGTTGGTTGAGTTCCTACCTCTTTAACCTTATTGCAGGGTCGGTTTTTACTTACTGTCTATGATTAGCCACACTTGACTTATTTCAATTCCCTGACCTCCTTTCAACCTCTAGGACATCTCATACTCTATTTATTCCATGTGCCTACAATACTCTCTTCCCAGAACCTGTCCCTTAGTCTAGCTGATACTTACTCATCTTACGGGTTTCTATAACTCAAACAGCTTCCCTAGGAAATCTTTCTCTGCCTGCACCTGCTAGCTTAAATCTCCCATTTAAATGCTCTCTTATTTTTATATATCTTTTTAGTCATAATTAATGCATACTTTTTCACCTGTAACTCTAACACTAAATGCTAACCTCCATGATATCAGGAACTATGCACGTTTTGTTCACCACCATATTCCTAGGTCCCTAGAAGAGTGCTGGCACATAGTAGGTATTTAATTAAAAGTCTTGAATGACTGAATGAAGTTTTGAATGAAGGAAGGCCCCAGAATTTGATACTGGAAAGTGCTTACTGAATCAGAAAGAATTATCATTCTTCAGACATTCATTTTCTTCTAAGGAGAAGTCATGTAATTAAGTAATTATTAAATATTATAGTAGCTAAAAAGGTGAATGTTGATCAGAATACCTGGGTTGACATCCTGGCTTCCTTCTATATATATTTATTATTGACCAAATAACATAATCTTCCTAAGGCTCAGTTTCCTTATCTGTAAAATGGGGGAAATTATAGTGCTTACCTGTACCTACTTACAGTACTTACCAGATACTGCAGACTGGCTTATTGATTACCTATTCTGGCTCCATTATATCTTACCATCCTACCATAGAGCCTTAAAAATTAAAACAAAACAAAGCAGAACTTTAGTTCTAGATTTCCTTGAAGCTACATTTCTACTTGGAATTTGGTTCCACTGAGCAAATTTAGAAGTAGAAGGAAACAGAGAAGGCAGTAGCCACATGTGGCAAGCATGGTGATAGAGATGTCTGGTTCTTTAGGGACAGTTTTAGTGAAATCTCTTAAATCTAGGTGTAGGTACTGGTACTCGTGTGAAACCAATGCGCAGTTCTTCTAAAATAGTCAAGTAGTGTGCATGGATATTTCTTCTGTTGGCTTTAATGCTGGATGCCTTGTTTCTGGTGAAACATCTGAGCTTGATTCTTTAGCCCTCCAAAAGATTCCATGAGCTAATTAATACCTAGAATGATTCATTTCTGCTCCAGATAGCTAGAGAATTCTCTAGCTTGCAACCATGAAATATGGAAGATTAATCCACAAATAGTTTGTTCCATCTAAATGGAAGCTTTGTCCTTGAGACTTGAACACAAAGACTGTGACAAATCAAGGTAAGACAATTAATACTACATTTGGCAAATAACCTAATGTTACTTTACCTGATTTTGTGTCAAAACCCTTCCCAAAAACTTCTTGAGGAGCCAGTTTCATGATTTATTACCGTATAGATGGATATAGATAAAATTTTGACAAGTGCGCTTGATTCAGTTGCTAATTTAAATATATATAGAAATAAATCTAGAAGAATACAATGCTAAATTACATTGCAAACAATTTCTTTCCTTCATGCTTATCTGTATTTTATTATTTCTCAGAAATAAATACACATTATTTATGTATCTTTAAAAAGACAAATCTTTTAGCTGTTAAAACTTTCATGTGTATATAGTGCTTTCCATTTTTTTATAAAAATTCTCACATGTATTAATTTTATGACCACTGTGTAAGATAATTGGTAGTGTAGTCATTTGTCACACAACAATGTTTGGGTCAATAATGATGGTCTCATAATGTTAAAATAGAGCATATCTAGAAACCTGATATCTGGCACTTGATATTGGCATTGCAGATCAAGTAGGGGAAATGATTGATATTTACTAATGGTACTGGGGCTTTTGGTTTTCCATATGAAAAAAATATATATATAAATAAAAATATATACCATCTAGGTTTGTATAAGTAGACTCTCTGATGTTTGCATAGTGATGAAATTGCCTAATGATGCATTTCTCAGAACATATCTTTGTTGTTAAGTGATGCATGACTGTATTGCTGTTATACAATATTGCAAACTGAGGCCAAGAGAGAGTAGTAATTGTCAGAGTGAGAACTTGAGTTCAGGTTCTCTGACTCTACATTATTTACTTTCTTGCTTTATCACAGCTGATCAGCAGTTCACTGAGAGCAGCTCTCTGTAAAATGAAATACATTTTGATCATCAGAGCCAAGTGAAAGACTTAAATGGTAGCCCAGACTGTACCATGGATTAGGTTTGCAACTTGAAGCAGGCTAATGAACCTTTTTCAGTTCATTTCTATCTGTAAAATGAGGTTCAGAACAAATGTCTCTGAGGAAATACAAAAATAAATAAAATAAAAATTAATAAATAAAATGAGGATGCCACAAACTTCTGGTCAATATGACCCCATAAGTTTATAATACATAACAATGGGAAATAAATAAAGTGTAAGACTAAAAATCTAAAAGACAAGGCCAAGCTCAAAAACAAGATAGAACATTTCAGTGGCCTTCAAATGGAATAGAAACCTAAGAAGTATACAGGATTGGGGCTTAGGAACTACTATGCTCTGACCCAGAGTATCAGTTTCTGTTTGGTAGAGGACTAAAAGTGTTTTGTGCCAAAGTGGAGACTGGATCTAGGATTACTGTCAAAAGCCAAGGTCAGGGGCAAGGCAGAAGTAGGTAGGATGGGCGCCTGAAAACCAGAATTCAAAAAAAAATAAGGAAATCTAAAATTGAGTAATGCATCTAACAAAATCAACTTTCAAAAGCTAATTCATTTCAGGTGAAATTAATTTTATGGAACATCCTAACAGATATTTTCTAAAAGCTTGAAGAAATAGGAAGAAAAGTAGAACAAAGTGGATGAATAGAATCTTCCAGCTATTGTACTCCCCCACCTCAGGAACACCATATTGAACAACTATCCACACAAGACACCACTTTTATAACAACCAAAATTTAGGTGAGCAATCACAGTACCTGATTTTAATGTCATATCTAGGAAAGAGAAGGTAGGAAAGACAACCTTGAATTGCCTACACCTACCCTGCCCCATTCCCTGGCAGTGCAGTGTGGCATGGAGAGAGAATTTGTGTGTTTGGAAGAGGAAGAATGCAGTGATTGTTGGACTTTGCATTGGAACTAAGTGCTGCCCTGTCATAATGGAAAGCAACACAGGGGAGAAGTCAGCAAGAGCCTAAGAGGGAGCACTTAGAGCATCCCTAGTCAGAGGGGATTATCTATTCCAGCTTGTGGATCCCAAGTTCTGGCTAGCCACACCACTGTGGGCTAAAGTGCTCTTCGGTTCTAAATAAACCTGAAAGATGGTCTAGGCCACAAGGACTGTAATTCCTGGGCAAATCTTAGCCCTTTGCTGGGTTCCGAGCCAGTAGACTTGGGGTGTACATGACCTAGTGAGACACCAACCAAGGAACTGCTTGCACCACTCCTCACCCAACCCAAGACAGTGAAGCCCACAGTTCTGAGAGAGACTCCTTCCTTTTACTTTAGGAGAGGAGATGGGAGAGTAAAGGGGACTTCATCTTTCAACTCAGAAATAACAGCTCATCCACGGTCAAATAAGGTCTTAGGCAGACTCCTGAGGCTCCCATTCCAGGCACTATCTCCCTGTCTTTCTAGGCACACCCTGCACCAGAAGGGAACCCGCTATCTTGAAGGGAAGGAGATTGTCCAGGCAAGATATGTCACCTGCTGGCTAAAGAGCCCATGGGCCTTGAATAAACATCAGTGGTAACCAGGCAGTACTTGCCACAAGACTCAGAGACATGCTGGCTTCTGGCATGGCCCAGTACATTCTGAGCAGAGCTGGCCATGAGGGGAGACTCCTGCTTGAGAAAGGAGAGGGAAGAATAAAAGAGACTTTGTTGTGCAGCTTAGGCACCAGCTCGGTCACGGTGAAGTAGAGCACAAAGCAGGCGCTTAAGGTCCCGGATTCCAGGCTGTGACTCTTAGATGGCATTTCTGGACCTGCCCTGGGCCAGAGGGGAGCCCACTGCCCTGAAAGGAGAGACTCAGGCCTGGCAGCATTCACCACAGCTGACTGAAGAGCTCTTGGGCCCTGAGTGAATATTGGCAGTGGCCACACAGTACGCAACATGGGCCTGGGGCAGTGGTGCCCATAGGGGAGACTACTTCTGCTTGAGGAAAGGAGAGAAGAGAATGGGAAGGACTTTGTCTTGTGGCTTGCATGCCAGCTCAGCTGCAGTAGAATAGAAGAATAGAGTACCAAGTGGATTCCTAAGGATTCTGACTCCAGGCTGTGGTTCCCGGACAGCATTTCTGGACCCATCCTGGGACAAGTGGGAGCTTACCACCCTGAAGGGAAGTACACAAGCCTGTCTGGATTCACCACCTTCTGACTGAAGAACACTTGGGCCTTGAGTGAACATCATCAGTAGTCAGGCAGTGGTCACCACAGGCCTTGGGCAAGATCCAGTGCTATGCTGGCTTCAGATCTGACCCAGTGCAGTTTCAGTGGAGGTGGCCACAGGAGTGTTTGTGCTCTCCAGGGAGTGCTCCCCTATCTCCAGGCTGCTCAGTGCAGAGTGAAAGACTATGTTTGTTAGTGGAAAGTAAAAGAAGACAACAAAATTCTGTGCCTGATAATCCATGGAATTCTCTCAGATCTCACCCGATTCTCTCTTAGGTCCACCAAGGCTGGACCTCTGTAAGTCTTTAAAAGTCTCAGTGTTAGTGGACTTGGGGTACCCCCTAATGCTGATATGGCTGCAGTAACTAAAGACTTAAATTACAGTACTCAATTTCCATTGAATACTTGGAAATCCCTCCCAAGAAGAATGGGTACAAACAAGTCTAGACTGAGAAAACGATAATAAATACCTAACTCTTAAATTCCCAGACATGGATGAGTATCCACAAGCATCAAGACTATCCAGGAAAATGTGACCTGACCAAATGAACTAAATAAGGTACCAGTGACTATCCTGGAGAGACAGAAATATGTAACCTTTCAGACAGAGAATTCTAAATAGCTGTTTTGAGGAAACTCTTTGAAATTCAGGATAATACAGAGAAGGAATTCAGAATTCTATCAGATAAATTTAACAAAAAGACAAATATTTTTTAAAAATCAAGCAGAAATTCTGGAGCAGAAAAATTCAGTTGACATACCGAAGAATGCATTAGATTCTCTCAACAGCAGAACTGATCAAGCAGAAGAAAGAACTACCAAGCTTGAAGACAGTCTATTTGAAAATACACAATTAGGGAGACAAAAGAAAAAACAATGAAGCACACCTACAGAATCTAGAAAAATAGCCTCAAAAGGTAAATCTAATGGTTATTGGTCTTGAAGAGGATGAAGAGAGCTTGAAATAGGAAGCTTATTCACAAGGCATAATAAAAGGGAACTTTCCAAACCTAGATAAAGAGATCAATATTCAAGCACAAAAAAGTGATAGAACACCAAGCAGATTCAATTCAAATAAGTCTACCTCAAGACATTTAATAACCAAACTCCCAATGGCCAAATATAAAGAAAGGATCCTGAAAGCAGCAAGAGCAAAGAAACAAATAACATTCAATGGAGTTTCAATACGCCTGGCAGCAGACTTCTCAGTGGAGACCTTATAGGCTAGGACAAAGTAGCACGACATATTTAAAGTGCTGAAGGAAAAAATCTTTTACCCTTGAATAGTATATCCAGGGTAAATATTCTTTACACATGAAGGAGAAATAAAAGACTTTCTCAGACAAACAAAAGCTGAGGGATTTCATCAACAGCAGACTTGTCTTACAAGAAGTGCTAAAGGGAGTTATTCAATCTGAAAGCAAAGGATATTAACAAGCAATAAGAAAACATCTGAAGATACAAAACTTACTGGTTATAGTACACAGACAAACACATAACATCTTAACATTGTAATTGGAGTGTGTAAGTTACTCATATATTGAGTAGAAAAACTAAAAGATGAGCCAACCAAAAATAAGAACTACAACAACTTTTCAAGGGATGCTATAAGAAGATATAAATAGAAACAACAGAAAGTTAAAAAACAAGGGATGTGAAGTTAAAGTGAAGAGTTTTTATTAGTTTTCTCTTTGCTTAGTTGTTAGTTTGGTTTTGCAATCATTGTTAAATTATCATCAGTTTAAAGTAATTGGTTATAAGATGATATTTGCAAGCCTCATGGTAAACTTAAATCAAAAAACCCTACAACAGATACACAAAATATAAAAAGCAAGAAATTAAAACATACCATCAGAGAAATCATCCTGAAAAAAAGGAAGACAGGAAGGAAAGAAATAAGAAAGAGAATACCGCAAAACAACTAGAAAACAAATAATAAAATGGCAGTGGTAATTTCTTATTGTAAATAATAGCATTGAATGTAAATAGACTAAACACTACAATCAAAAGACAGAGAGTGGTTGAATGGATAAAAAAAACTGTACCCAAGTATCTGTTGTGTACAAGAAACACAGTTCACCTATAAAGACACAGAGAGACTGAAAACCAATCAGAGAGCTCACTAAAATGCTAATTAGGCAAAAACAGGAGGTAAAGAAATAGCCGATCATCTATTGCCTGAGAGCACAGCAGGAGGGACGAGGATCTGGATATAAACCCAGGCATTCGAGCCGGCAATGGCAACCCCTTTGGGTCCCCTCCCTTTGTATGGGAGCTCTGTTTTCATTCTATTTCACTCTATTAAATCTTGCAACTAGAGAAAAAAACAAAAAGATATTCCATGCCAACAGAAACTGAAAAAGAGTAGGAGTAGCTGTACTTTATATCAAACAAAATAGATTTCAAGACAAAAACTGTAAGAAGAGACAAAGAAGGGCATTATATCATGATAAAGAAGTCAATTCTGAAAGAGAATATAACAATTGTAAATATATATGCACCCAACAATGGAGCACCCAGATATATAAAGAAAATATTACTAGAGCTAAAGAAAGAGATGGTCTCCAATACAATAATAGCTGTAGACTTAACCACCCCATTTTCAGAACTGGACATATCTTCCAGGGAGAAGGTCAACAAAGAAACATCAGCCTTAATCTGCACTATAGACCAAATGGACGTAATAGATATGCACAAAACATTTCATTCAACAACACAGAATACACACTCTTTTTCTTAAAATATGGATTATTCTCGGCCGGGCGCGGTGGCTCAAGCCTGTAATCCCAGCACTTTGGGAGGCCGAGACGGGCGGATCACGAGGTCAGGAGATCGAGACCATCCTGGCTAACAGGGTGAAACCCCGTCTCTATTAAGAAATACAAAAAACTAGCCGGGCGAGGTGGTGGGCGCCTGTAGTCCCAGCTACTTGGGAGGCTGAAGCCGGAGAATGGCGTGAACCCAGGAGGCGGAGCTTGCAGTGAGCTGAGATCCGGCCACTGCACTCCAGCCTGGGCGACAGAGCGAGACTCCGTCTCAAAAAAAAAAAAAAAAAAAATATGGATTATTCTCAAGCATAGATCATACTTGAAGCCACAAAACAAGTTAAAAATTAAATATATATACATATATGAAGTATCTTCTCTGATCACAGTGGAATAAAACTAACAATAACAAGATAAAGTTTTGAAACCATACAAACACATGAAATTTAAACAATATGCTCCTGAATGACCAGTGGATCAATGAAGAAAATAAATAGGAACTTAAATGATTTTTGAAACAAACAAAAATAAAAACACAATGTTCCTAAACTTATGGATAGAGTGAAAGCAGTACTAAGAGGAAAGTTGAAGTGCCTACCTCAAAAAAGTAGGGAAACTTTACACAAACAACCTAATGATTCATCTTAAAGAACAAGAAAAGCAACAACAAACCCAAAATTAGTAGAAACAAAACCCAAAATTAGTAGAAAAAAACAAAATTAGTAGAAAAAAAAATAGCAAAAGATCAGCGCAGAAATAAAGGAAATTGAAATTAAAAAGCAATGCAAAAGATCAACAAATGAAGTTAGTTTTTTGAAAAGGTAGACAAAATGGACAAATCTTTAGGCAGACTAAGAAAAAAAAAAAGAGAAGACCTAAATCAGAGACAAAAAAGGAGACGTTATAACTCCTAACACAGAAATTCATAGGATCATTACAGACTACTGTGAGCAGCTATATGCCAATAAATTTTAAAAACATAGAAGAAATGGATAAAGTCCTAAACACAAACAGCCTACCCAGATTGAACCATGAAGACAGCCAAAACCTGACTAGATCAATAATAAGTAATGAGATCAAAGCTGTAATAAAAAGTCTCCCCACAAAGAAAAGCCCAAGGCCTGATGGTTTCACTTCTGAATTCTCCAAACATTTAAAGAAAAACAAATACCAATTCTACTTAAAATATTCTGAAAAACTGAGAAGTAGGGAATACTTCAAAACTCATTCTATGAGGCCAGTGTTACCCTGGTACCAAAAGCAGACAAAGACACATTTAAAAAAGGAAAACCACAACCCAATATCCCTGATGAACTTTGATGCAAAAATCCACAATCAAATAGTAGCAAACAAATTCAACAACGCATTAAAAAGATCTTTCATTATGACCAAGTAAGATTTATCCTGGGGATGCAAGGATGGTTCAATATACACAAATCAAACAAAATAATAGGCAAAATCCATATGATCATCTTGATTGATAATGAAAAAGCATTTGATAAAATCCAACATCTCTTCATGATAAAAACCCTCAAAAAACTAGGTATAGAAGGAAGATACTCCACTCCACCTCAATAAAAACTGTATACAACAAACCTACAGAAAATGTCATACCGAATTGGAAAAACCTGAAAGCCCTTGATATAAGATCTGGAACAAGACAAGAATGTTACCATTCACTACTGTTATTCAACATATTACTAAAAGTCTTAGCTAGAGCGATCAATTAAGAGAAATGAATAAAAGGCATCCAAATTGGAACAGAAGAAGTCAAATTATCCTTGTTTGCAGAGGATATGATCTTATGTTTGGAAAACCCTAAATACTCTACTAAAAAACTGATAAATTCAGTAAAGTTATAGGATACAAAATCAACATACAATAATCAGTAGCATTTCTATATGCCAACAGCAAACAATCTGAAAAAGAAATCAAGAAAGTAACCCTGTTTACAGTAGGTACAAATAACATAACTAGGAATGAATGGACTTAAACAAAGAAGTGAAAGCTCTGCAATGAAAACTAGAAGTGTTGATGCAAGAAATTGAAAAGTACGTAAAAAATGGAAAGATATTCCATGTTCATGGATTGGAGTAGTCAATATTGTTGAAATGTCCATACTACCCAAAGCAATCTACACATTTAATCCAACCTCTATAAAAATAGCAATGACATTCTTTGCAGATATAGAAAAAAAAAATCCTAAAATTTGTATGGAACTGCAAAAGACCCAGAATAGCAAAAGCCATCCTGAGAAAAACCAACAAAACTGGAGGAATCATGTTACCAGGATTCAAATTATACTACAGAGTTACAGTAACCAAAATAGCATGGTACTGGCATAAAAATTGATACATGGAACTGAATAGAGAGCCCAGAAATAAATCCGTACATCTACAGTGAACTTATTTTCAACAACGATGCTGAGAACATACATTTTGGAAAAGACAGCCTCTTCAATAAATGATGGTGGCAAAACTGGATATCCATATGCAGAAGAATGAAACTAGACCCCTATTTTTCATTGTATACAAAAATCAAATCAAACTGGATTAAAGACATACATCTAATGCCTCAAACGTGAAACTACTACAAGAAAATATTGTAAAAAACACTCTGGGACATTCATCTGGGCACAGATTTGTTGAAAAATACCCCACAAGCACCAGCAACCAAAGTAAAAAGGGATAAATGGGATTACATCAGATTAGAGAACTTCTGCGCGGCAAAGGAAATAACGGTTAAGAGGCAACCCACAGAATAGGAGAAAATATTTGCAAACTACTTATCTGACAAGGGATTAATAACCAGAATATATAAGGAGCTCAAACAACTCTACAGGAAAAAAATCTTATGGTCCATTTAAAAAATGGCAAAAAGATATGAGTAGACATCTCTCAATAGAAGACATATAAATGGCAAAGAGGTATAAGAAAAGGTGCTCTCAATGTTATTGATTATCAGAGATATGCTAATCAAAACCACAATGAGAAATCATCTCACCCCGATTAAAATGGCTTTTATCCAAAAGACAGGCAATAGTGAATGCTAGGAAGGATGTGGAGAAAACAGAACTCTTGTACACTGTTGGTGGGAATGTAAGTTAGTACAGCCACTATGGAGAACAGGATGGAGGTTCTTCAAAAAATTAAAACTAGAACTATCATTTGATCCAGAAATCCCACTGCTAAGTATATACCCCAAGGAAAGGAAATTAGTATATTGAAGAGATATCTACACACTCCCATGTTTATTGCAGCATTATTCACAATAGCCAAAATTTGGAAGCGACCTAAATGTCCATCAGCAGACGAATGGAAATGAAAATGTACTACAGAAAATGTGGCACTTATACACAAATGGAGTACTATTCAGCCATAAAAAGAATGACATCCTGTCATTTGCAGCAATATGGATGGAACTGGAGGACATTATGTTAATAGAAATAAGCCAGGCACAGAAAGATTAACTTCACATGTTCTCATTTATTTGTGGGAGCTATAAATTAAAACAATTGAACTCATGGAGATAATAAAATGGTGCTTACCAGAGGCTGGGAAGGGTAGTTGGGAACCAGGTGGGAGTGGAGATGGCTAATGGGTACAACAAAAAAATAGAATGAATAGTATCTAGTATTTGATAGCAAAACAGAGTGACTGTAGTCAACAGAAATTTATTGTACACTTAAAAATAACTAAAAGAATGTAATTGGAATGTTCGTAATACAAAGAAATAATAAATGCTTGAGGTTAGGGACACCTCATTTACTGTGATGTGATTATTACACATTGTGTGCCTGTACCAAAATATCTTATGTACCCCATAAATATATGTACCCATGAAAATTAAAAATGAAAAAAAAAATTAAAGCTTAAAAAATTAAAACCGAAGAAGAAAACTAGGAAGAAATAAAAATGCAACAGGTAAATAGAAAAAAGAAAGTAGAACTCATAGAAGTGGAAAATATGCTTATTAAATAAATATAACATCTGCTCTATGTGTTTACAAAATTACAAGACCATCGTGAGGACTCAATAGGATTGTGTCAGCCTGTGTTTTGTGAATTGAAACCCTTTGTAGTAAGAGACGGGAAATTGGGAGATTAGCCAAGAGATTTCTTCAATAGAGATCTCTCAGCTGGCTGGCAAAGAATTGGGGTAGCCATAAGAGAAGGAAAGACTGTCATAAAAGGAAGAATATATTGACAAATTTCACTTCACCCTCGAATTTGCATGAGGAACTAGTCTCCTGGGACACCTTACCTTAATCTGTAGTTAAAGGAAAAAAAAAATTATGCTTTTTTAAGTTGCTCATAAAATAATCGACTCTTATCTCTTGTAAAGGGAAGAGAATGGAAAAAATGTACTACATAAAATTAAGGCTATTATTATTCTTTCATTTTAGAAAAAAAAATCACTCTCTAGGGAGGAAAACGTCTGGACATTGACATTGCATGCTTTTTCAAATGTGCATTTCTATGGTGGTGTGCATTTGGAATTGGGCATGCAAACCTGAATTTGTGTATGGTATATTTTTATGCAAATGTGTACATGCATATCATAATGCTTGTTCTGTTCCACTCGAAAGTGGGTGGAGATATGAATATTATTGAGCAAGTATAATTTTTTATACAAGCATTGTGTGGGCAGCTTCCATTCTGGCTAAGCATCTTAACAAAAATGCAAAGCTCAGATAAGAACAGGGAGATTTTGTAAGTGTTAATATTAAAGCATGAATGTTTCTAATCACTCTCTAGGCCTGGTGGGTCTTGAATTAGAAAGAATGAAGCCATCCAGTACCAGGAAAATTGATTACAGGAGAGAGATATACTGTGCTTTATCTATCTATCTACATTTTATATATATATCTGTGTGTGTGTATGTGTGTGTATGTATATGCGTGTCTGTGTGTGTGTATGTGTGTCTGTGTGTGTGTATATATATATATGTGTATATATATATATATAGAGAGAGAGAGAGGCAGGCAAATAGCCATTTGGAATTCTGTATCTTGGAAGTCAAGCAAAACATGATGCCTGACCCAGAATTATAAATATTCTTGATGTGAAACTGAAACACTTGAAGGAGCTTTCTGAATAAATTCAAAATAACCTCACACCAGCCGTAAAGCTCCATAACCACAAATCATACAAAAAACCAATCTGGCAGTAGTTGAGATATATGAAATGCAATCATCGTGTACCTACCCTACAACTTACTCACATTGTTAAAAACAACAACAACAACAACAAAAACTGAGAACTGGAAATGTGACTTTGATCTCCCTACCTACCACTTAGTGGAATCAGTGCTTCTAAGTGAAAAAAAATGTGGGACTAGAAAAGGGGCTGGAGATGGGAAAAGGGAAGGCTATTTTCTTGAAAGTGAATAAAGAATAACCTAGAAGCCTCCCTAGAAACATATTCAGGATTGAGAAACAACCAAAGAGGCAAATAGAGAACAATTCTGTAACAAAATTTTTATTTTGGGTTTCGGTGACTTAGAGGTATGCAGCAGCTTCCACATGGAACCGAGATACGGACCTGCAAACTAAATCAACAGGAAGGAGGTTTTGTCCTTAGTGACCCAAAGAATTTTAAGAGTATCTCACCCAGTGATTGGTACAGAAGTAAGTGCTATATTAGGATGTGAAAATGAAGACATTTATAAAGATCTGATTTATGTATGAAATTGTGGTATCCTAAAATGAGTAATGAAACGGTGCTTATAATTGTGCACCTGCTTCTTGAATCTATCCCTTAATTTCTATTCTCGGAGTCATCAGGTTCTTATTACCTCTTGCCTAAATTATTGCAATAACTTTCTAACTGGCCTTCTGTCTTTAGTCTCTTCCTGGTCTAAAGCATTCTCTTGCACAGAAATTTTCAGTGTGTCCCCACTGCCTACAAAGCACAAAGCATGGCAGTAAGTATCCTCTATGATCTGGATCCAAATTTACATTTCCGGCCTTATCTGCCATTACTTTTCTCTATGTACTTTGTGCTTCAGCCAAATTGGCTAATCACCATTCCCCAAACATCGTCCAGAGTGATGTTTCTAAAACACAAACATGATCTTGTTATTGCCTTACTGGAAACCCTTCAGTGACTTCTTATTGCTGTTCTGTAGGATCAATCCCAAAGTGCTTAGGCTACAATACAACCCTCTAAATCTGGCCCCTGTCAAGCTCTCCAGCCTTATCTCTGACCACCAGACCCCAATCCACCCTCCTCAAAACCTATAATCCAGCCATATGGAATTACTTAAAGTTCTCTGAATAGGCCAACCTGTTTCTTGCCCTTGAGCCTTTGTTAAGATTGTTTCCTCTGCCTTGTACACTCTTCCTTCTAACCCTTCCTTCATCCTGCCCACAATGCCCCATGGTCCAGCTGGAAAAAACAAAAAAAGCTTTTTTTTTTTTTTTTTCTAAAACTCAGCTCACCTCTATAAAAACTTTTCCATTTCTAAAAACCTGATTACCACCTTCCTTATATGTCTCCACTACTTGTTCTCCCGTAATCCCAGTGCCAGGTACACGTTTTTAGCATTAAAACCATGACACTTTTTTGCATTAATAATTTCCTAATATATCTGTGACCTAATTAAGGGCAGGGACAATGTCATATTTATCCTTCTAGCCTTGACACCTCACGTAATGCAGAGAACGGAAGAGAGTTCGGTAACTGGTATGAAAGTGCCAACTCCTTGAGAATAGGGCCTGTGTTTAGTGAGTATTTGTTAAGAGAATGAATCAATGATGTACAGTTGTAGTCTATCTGCCTATGTTTTGATATGCAATAAAAAAGTCTTTTAGACAGCACATCGTATGTGTTGTAGAGCAGTGCATCTCAAACTTTAATGTGCACATGAATCATCTGCAGATCTTGGAAAAATTGTGTTCAGTTTCAGTAGATTTCAGTGGAGCCATAATTCTGCACTTCTAATAAGCTCCTAGGAGATGCCAATGCTGCTGATCCTCAGACCACACTTTAACACACTATACAGCATACCGAGGGAAAGGATTTCTCATGAGAGGTTTAAGGGAGGAACAAACTGCGGAAGAAACTCAGTAGAAGGGAAGGACTACTTAGTGGTGCCTGCAGAGGTTAAACCCAGCTGTGAATGTATTGTCAGGCTTTTTTGAGGCAGTGTTAGGGACTGATATTTAATCTTTACTGCCTTTATTCCCTCTATAATCACAGCTCCCAGAGTCAGGTTTTCCCTCTATTCATTCCCCATGTATGATTCAGTCTGTGTGATTTTTCTCTATATAAGCTCCCTCCAGATTCCTTTTTTAGACTAACCTGAAGCTGTTCTTCTGTCTACTTTCCATAAATTTAAGTAGTCTCTGCCTCATTGCCGAAACCCTGGAAATTCCATCTTTCCAGATTTCAGAAGCCTCTCCAGCTGCCTGAATTGTTTTGCCTTCATTTTAACCCAAAACAGTTTTTCCTTCCCCCCTGAATGAACCACATTCACCCCTACAAAGGCCATTTCCCTGCTGCTGCTGCGATTGATAAGTACGGATCTCATTCTGAAAGACTTGCTGCTCTCCCCGCCCCACTTTCAGAAGAACATGAAGTAGTCAGGATTTTAAACTGCAGGGTGGCTTAGGAGAACTCCGGCGTTCATATTGTTGACTGATTAAATGTCATGAAGGAAAAGCAAATGTAGAAGAGAAAAGGAGATTTGGCTGGCAGCTGCAGGAGGTTGTAAAGCATGTAATATCATGGAAACTGCCAGTGCTTTGCTAGTGTCAATTTATAATTAGAGATGCCATTTTAAGGTGAATTTTGACATTTACTGCTACTAGTTGACTTTTTCAGTAATATCTAGCTCCATATTAGAGCACCGTTTCTTTTTTTAGGACGTTAAGTAAACCCAGAGGTGTCACGTTCAATCCAGGAATCATGAGCATATTGTAAAACCATTTTATGTCTTAAAACACAAGTTGTTATTAACACTAACACATGCACAGTTATATACATGAATATAATCATAATCATAGTTTATAAAAATAAAATATAAACTTGTATTATTTGGATGCAAGTGATTACAAAGCTTTTTTCCTACCCCTAGCAATATCCAATGGATTCATCAATGCATTGTTTAAATAACCACACTTGAATGTATAAAAATGATGTATTTTAAGTCTGTTTGGTCACTCACTTTCATGTTTCCCAAGACTATGCACATAACCTAGGACACTAAGCATTAAATCGTTTACATGCTGTTTAAAAGATAGACTTGTTTGATTTATTTTTCATTAGTGGGATAAAAATTGACCCAATTTATCTGTTAGTTATAAGCTGGCACATTAGATGGGTTTAGAGCTTCCACTGATTTCAAAGGAAGCATTAGGTTCTATTAGCTCCTTGAAGCATGAAAGACCAAACAGATTCACTATATAAATGCTGGAAACTTCTAACTATGCATTTATTTTCTCAAGATTTTAAACCCAGCTATCAGTGCAAGCAATGTATCTTTGACATTTGTAAAACACCTGTAGCCATTAAAAATTGACCCCTTCCCACCTCCAATCTTTCTAAAACAGATACAAGTAATCCCAGAAGATCCTTTGGAGGGAAATGTAATATTTGTTTTATAGAACAATCACAAAGTTGTCAAATTTCAGAGCTGGATTGATTCCTAAGGATCATCTGGTTTGACTCTCATTTTGTAACTGGGAAGGAAATCAAGTTCTAGAAAGATGGCAGAGCCATATCTAAACTGCATTTCCTGGCACTCAGGCTAGGAATCTTCCATTTCTCTTATGTACTGGATATGTGCATTAAGTAAGTATAGCTGGATTTACTTGAATCTATAATAGACATATTTTAGAAATAAGACATTAACTCTTTCAAGAACAATAGGCTCAAATATAACTGATAGAACTCCTAAGGAAGAAAATATTTATTCCATTAAGTTGTACCACAGGCTTTATTTACCCTAGTCCATAGCCACTGGATTGGATCTTAATTACTTTTAATTCTCTTATGACATGAAAGAGAAATTACTTAGATAGGGCGAACTGAAGAATTAAGCAAAACAGATTCTGTTATAAATGAAATTACTGTACACTTAATTCTTAGGTTTAGGCTCTGTAACCAGAATAGAAAATACCAGTTTAAGGGAGAAATAGATGCAAGTTTACGACATAAGAACAATGATAAATGTGAATGCACTTCAAAGAGGGTGGGAGCTCTGGAAGTTATTAATATATCATATGATGTATACATGCAGATTTTGTCTAATCTTTGAAAAATATTCATCACAAGTATAAAAGCTTAATATCCTTAACATATAAACAGCTGATAAAAATTGATGTAAGAAAAACACTTAAAACTAATAGAAAAATGGCCTAAGGACATGAAGTGGCATTTGCAATGAACATGAACAATATTTTAGCTATTAATAATATAAGAAATGCAGTTTTTTAAGGCTTATAATATTTACCTACAAAAGTAGCTAAGTTTCTTTTTTTTAGTAATATCTTTTTATTCTTTAATAATGACATTTGTTGACCAGAATATGGTAAAATATACAATGCATGCTACATATACTATACAAATGTACAAGTACTATATGATCTTTCTGGAAAGTGGCTTAAAATTATGTATCAAGACTCTAAAAATGTATGTAGAACCTTTTACCCTGTAAACTCATTTCAAGGAATATATCTCAAGGATCAGATGCAGATCAACATTTATGAGTGTAAAGATTCATTATAGCATCATTTATAATTATGAAAAATCATAATAAATCAAAATGTACAGGTGCAAATGGCTAAATAAATCATAAAATATCCATGGGAGATAATTTTGTAGTCTTCAGGAATTGTGTTTTCACATGATACATAGCAAGGAAGAATTCTGACAACATAATGTTAAATGAAAAATAAGGATTGTTTCCATGAAATTTGGAAAAATTTCAGCTATTATCTCTTCAAATATTTTTTTCTGTCCCCGTACCCCAAACCTTTTTTCACTTACTCCAATTACACATATATTAGGCCACTTGAAGTTGCTCCACAGTTCACTGAGGCTCTGTTCATTTTTCTTTGGATTCCATTTTTTCTGAGTTTTATTTTGGATGTTTTCAGTTGCCATGTTTTCAAGTTTTCATTAATATGTTTTCTTTTGCATTGCTGAATTTACTCTTTATTCTAGCCAGTATGTTTCTCATCTTAGACTGAATTTTTATCTCCAGAAGTTTTTTCAGTCTTTTTTTTATATCTTTCAAGTCTCTGCTTATCTTTTAAGATATGGAATACAGTTTTGATGTATGTTTCAATATTTTAATGTTCTCATATGCCAATTCTTTTTTTTTTTATTATTATACTTTAAGATCTAGGGTACATGTGGATAACGTGCGGGTTTGTTACATATGTATACTTGTGCCATGTTGGCGTGCTGCACCCATCAACTCGTCAGCACCCATCAACTCGTCATTTACATCAGGTATAACTCCCAATGCAATCCCTCCCCGCTCCCCATGATAGGCCCCTGTGTATGATGTTCCCCTTCCCGAGTCCAAGTGATCTCATTGTTCAGTTCCCACTTATGAGTGAGAACATGCGGTGTTTGGTTTTCTGTTCTTGCGATAGTTTGCTGAGAATGATGGTTTCCAGCTGCATCCATGTCCCTACAAAGGACAATAACTCATCCTTTTTTATGGCTGCATAGTATTCCATGGTGTATATGTGCCACATTTTCTTAATCTAGTCTGTCACTGATGGACATTCGGGTTGATTCCAAGTCTTTGCTATTGTGAATAGTGCCGCAATAAACATACATGTGCATGTGTCTTTATAGCAGCATGATTTATAATCCTTTGGGTATATACCCAGTAATGGGATGGCTGGGTCATATGGTACTTCTAGTTCTAGATCCTTGAGGAATCGCCATATTGTTTTCCATAATGGTTGAACTAGTTTACAGTCCCACCAAAAATGTAAAAGTGTTCCTATTTCTCCACATCCTCTCGAGCACCTGTTGTTTCCTGACTTTTTAATGATCGCCATTCTAACTGGTGTGAGATGGTATCTCATTGTGGTTTTGATTTGCATTTCTCTGATGGCCAGTGATGATGAGCATTTTTTCATGTGTCTGTTGGCTGTATGAATGTCTTCTTTTGAGAACTGTCTGTTCATATCCTTTGCCCACTTTTCGATGGGGTTGTTTGTTTTTTTTCTTGTAAATTTGTTTGAGCTGTTTGTAGGTTCTGGATATTAGCCCTTTGTCAGATGAGTAGATTGCAAAAATTTTCCCCCATCCTGATACCAAAGCCTGGCAGAGACACAACAAAAAAAGAGAATTTTAGACCAATATCCCTGATGAACATCGATGCAAAAATCCTCAATAAAATACTGGCAAACCGGATCCAACAGCACATCAAAAAGCTTATCCACCATGATCAAGTAGGCTTCATCCCTGGGATGCAAGGCTGGTTCAACATATGCAAATCAATAAACGTAATCCAGCATATAAACAGAACCAAAGACAAAAACCACATGATTATCTCAATAGATTCAGAAAAGGCCTTTGACAAAATTCAACAGCCCTTCATGCTAAAAACGCTCAATAAATTCGGTATTGATGGAACGTATCTCAAAATCATAAGAGCTATTTATGACAAACCCACAGCCAATATCATACTGAATGGGCAAAAACTGGAAAAATTCCCTTTGAAAACTGGCACAAGACAGGGATGCCCTCTCTCACCACTCCTATTCAACATAGTGTTGGATGTTCTGGCTAGGGCAATCAGGCAAGAGAAAGAAATAAAGGATATTCAGTCAGGAAAAGAAGAAGTCAAATTGTCCCTGTTTGCAGATGACATGATTGTATATTTAGAAAACCCCATTGTCTCAGCCCAAAATCTCCTTCAGCTGATAAGAAACTTCAGCAAAGTCTCAGGATACAAAATTAATGTGCA
The DNA here is from genome assembly GCF_008728515.1 of Papio anubis. Classification (NCBI taxonomy): domain Eukaryota; kingdom Metazoa; phylum Chordata; class Mammalia; order Primates; family Cercopithecidae; genus Papio; species Papio anubis. The sequence continues at coordinate 93,704,344 of NC_044984.1, read as the reverse complement.
AAAATCACAAGCATTCTTATACACCGGTAACAGACAAACAGAGAGCCAAATCATGAATGAACTTCCATTCACAATTGCTCCAAAGAGAATGAAATACCTAGGAATCCAACTTACTAGGGATGTAAAGGACCTCTTCAAGGAGAACTACAAACCACTGCTCAGTGAAATAAAAGAGGACACAAACAAATGGAAGAACATACCATGCTCATGGATAGGAAGAATCAATATCGTGAAAATGGCCATACTGCCCAAGGTAATTTATAGATTCAATGCCATCCCCATCAAGCTACCAATGACTTTCTTCACAGAATTGGAAAAAACTGCTTTAAAGTTCATGTGGAACCAAAAAAGAGCCCGCATTGCCAAGACAATCCTAAGTCAAAAGAACAAAGCTGGAGGCATCACGCTACCTGATTTCAAACTATACTACAAGGCTATAGTAACCAAAACAGCATGGTACTGGTACCAAAACAGAGATATAGACCAATGGAACAGAACAGAGTCCTCAGAAATAATACCACACATCTACAGCCATCTGATCTTTGACAAACCTGAGAGAAACAAGAAATGGGGAAAGGATTCCCTATTTAATAAATGGTGCTGGGAAAATTGGCTAGTCGTAAGTAGAAAGCTGAAACTGGATCCTTTCCTTACTCCTTATACGAAAATTAATTCAAGATGGATTAGAGACTTAAATGTTAGACCTAATACCATAAAAACCCTAGAAGAAAACCTAGGTAATACCATTCAGGACATAGGCATGGGCAAGGACTTCATGTCTAAAACACCAAAAGGAATGGCAACAAAAGCCAAAATTGAGAAATGGGATCTAATTAAACTAAAGAGCTTCTGCACAGCAAAAGAAACTACCATCAGAGTGAACAGGCAACCTCGTATGCCAATTCTAACATCTGTCAATTCTGGGTCAATTTTGATTATTATGTCTCTTAATTGGGTTATATTTCCTACTTGTTTTCATGCTTGTAATTTTTGATCAAATACCATACATGATAAATTTTACCTTACTTGTTGTTGGATGTATTTTTATAAATATTTTTGAGGTGGTTTTTTTTTTTTTTTTGGATGAAATTGACTTACTTGGAAACATTTTGATCTTTTGGGGTCTTTTTAACTATGTTAGGCCAGAATACTAAATCTAGGGTCAATTATTTCCTGCTACTGAGGCAAGAGCCTTCTGTGTACTCCACCTAATTCTAATCTGGCTAATGGGAGCAAGCACTGTTCCTGGTCCTGTGTGGGCACTGGTCACTCTTGCCACTAATTCTTTTAGGTGTTTTTTCCTCCAGTATTGGGTTATTTCCTCACATTCCTGCACTGAATATTTGAGGGAGTTCCTGTATGGATCTTTGACGTTTTGCTCACCCCATTGGATACTATCTGGACAACTCTATGTACCTTTGTCTTCTCAGACTGTCAAGTTCATCTCCTGGGTACCCTCCTCCCGCACTACAGCCTAGAGACTCTCTTAAGGCAATAAACTGGGGCAATGATAGGACTCAACTTGTTTGCTGTTTCTCAGAGATTTTGGCCCTTCATTTCCTGGTTTCCAGTGTCTTGCAAATTATCATTTTATATATTTTCACTTGTTTTTTTAGGAAGGAGTGCACATTTGGTCAGTTACCCCATTTTGTCTGGAAGTAGATGCCCTTACCTGTATGATGTTCTTCATTTTCCCCAAAAATTATTAAAAATTGATTCATCTGTATGTAGCAAAGTATCAGGAGGAGCCTCACCATACACAGAAAATAGGAGCATATAAATAATCCCAAGCCAGTTTAAAAATAGATATATGCAGAATACTAGCACATGCATATATGTTCACATTAAGAGAAAAAATATAAAAATATTAGCAACAGTGCTGATCCCTGGAATTATGGATGATTTGTGTTCATTTTAATACTTTTCTCAATTATCTTCTATGAAAAGATATTAATTTTACGAAAATGAATATTATCTATTATATAAATATATACAACTTTTGGAAAAAGAAAACTGACTTTTATTTCGCTTGAAAATAACAAATTAAGACCAATGAGTGGCACATATATATATGGGGGGGATACATACACCCTCCCTGAACACACAGAGTCATGCATTGCTTAATAATGGGGATATGTCCTGAGAAATACATCAGCAGGCAATTTCATCATTGTATGAACATCATAGAGTATATGTATACAAACCTAGATTTTATATATCATATATAATTATATATTTATATAATTTATATTTTATACTTATATAAATTTATATATAATCATATATAATTAATTATATATGATTTATATTTATATATTTTTATATAAATATATATTTTATTTATAAAATATTAATATATTATATATTATATTGTATATATTATATTTATATATTATATATACTATATAATATATATTTTATATAATATATAAATTATATATTATATGTAAAATCTAGATTTGTATACATATACTCTATGATGTTCATATAGTATTTGTGAACTTTATATTTTATATATGTTTCATCTACATCAAATATACAGAAAAATATATTTTTCATATGGAAAACTGTCTCAGCACAATTACCGCATATCAATTATTTTCCCTACTAGATCTGCAATGCTAATATCAAGTGCCATATATCAGGTTTCTTTAAACAAGGGGACTTCAAAAAGTTTGAAAAAAAAATTAAAATATAAAAGTAAGAAATATATAAGCTTGCCAGGCACGGTGGCTCAAGCCTGTAATCCCAGCACTTTGGGAGGCCGAGATGGGCGGATCGCGAGGTCAGGAGATCGAGACCATCCTGGCTAACACGGTGAAACCCTGTCTCTACTAAAAAATACGAAAAACTAGCCGGGCGAGGTGGCAGGTGCCTGTAGTCCCAGCTACTCGGGAGGCTGAGGCAGGAGAATGGTGTGAACCTGGGAGGCGGAGCTTGCAGTGAGCTGAGATCCGGCCACTGCACTCCAGCCTGGGCGACAGAGCGAGACTCCGTCTCAAAAAAAAAAAAAAAAAAAGAAATATATAAACTTTCTCAACATAAGCTCCATTAAGTCTCAAGGCACTTTTTATGTAATAATATCACATTTAGTTCATCCCTCAAGTCCTGTACTGGGAAGTTAACAATGTTAATGTAGTTTCTTTTACATTATTAACTGAAGAAAAACAGGTGTCCTTAAAGAATTTTTAAGATTAGAAAACAAGGAGAAGGAGTGAAATTAGAATGGTAAGGTGGATGCCTAATGATTTCTGATTGAAACTCTCACACAATTGCCCTTGTTTGATGAGAGGAGTGAGCTGGAGCATTGTTGTGGTGGAGGAGGACTCTCTGGTGAAGCTTCTGGGCATTTTTCTGCTAATTCTTTGGCTAGCTTTCTCAAAACACTCTCATAATAAGCAGATAATGTCATTCTTTGACCCTCCAGAAAGTCAACAAGGAAAATGACTTTAGTATCCCAAAATCCTGTTGCCATGACATTTGCTCTTGACTGGTTGATATGGTTAGGTTTTGTGTCCCCACCCAAATCTCATCTTGAATTGTAATCTCCATAGTCCCCATGTATCATGGGAGAGACCAGATGGAGGTAATTGAATCACGGGAGCAGTTTCCCTCATGCTGTTCTCGTGATAGTGAATGAGTTCTCATGAGATTTGATGGTTTAATGATGGACTCTTTTCACACTTCACTCAGCACTTCTTCATGCTGCCTTGTGAAGAAAGTGCTTTGCTTTCTCTTTCCTTCTGCTATGATTGTAAATTTCCTGAGGCCTCCCAGCCATGCTGAATTGTGAGTCAATTAAACCTCTTTCCTTTATAAATTACCCAATCTTGGGCAGTTCTTTATAGTAGTATGAAAACAGACTAATACACTGGTCCACTTTTGCTTTGACTGGACCACTGCCACCTCTTGGTAGCCATTGCATTGATTATGCTTTGTCTTTAGGATCATACTGATAAAATCATGCTCCATCTCCTGTTACAGTTCTTTGAAGAAATGCTTCAGAATCTTGATCCGACTTATTTAAAATTTCCATTTGTCTGCAGCTGATCTGGGCATAACAATTTTAGCAACCATCAAGTGTATAGTTTGTTCAGCTTTAATATTTCAGTCAGAATTGTGTAACCTGAACAAATTTAGATGTCTGTGGTATTGGCTGTTGTTTCTGCTGTTAATCGTTGACACTCTTCAGTTAGAGCATGGACAAAATGAATTTTCTTCCTTGGAAATTGATGTGGGTGGTCTGCCACTGCAGGTGCTATATTCAACATTTCTAACTCCGTTTTAAAATGAGCTATCCATTTGTAAACTGCCAATTTCTTTGGGGCATTAGCCCCATAAACTCTTCATAAAGCATCAATGATTTCACCATTCTCCTACCCAAGCTTCAGTGTAAATTCAATGTTTGTTCTTGCTTCAATTTTAGCAGGATTCATGTTGCTGTGATAGGGGCTCTTTTCGAAGTGATGTCTCATCTTTCTTGGAGACTTAACTAGATCCTGTTCAGTGTGAGTTTATTTTGTGTAAAAAAAAAAAAAGGAAATTCATGCATACTTTTTCATAATATGCATTTTCTATGAATTTTTTGAAGATCTCATTATAATCTTATGGGACCGCCATTGTATATACAGTCCATCATTGACTGAAATATCGTTATGTGGTACATGACTGTACATAGTGGCATATCTGATACTGGGAAGGGAATGAGGTGTATTTACCAGTGAATGGAACACCTAATAATGGAGACAGTAGTTTCACTTTCTGAAGATTCTTCTCCAAAAGGTAAATGACCAACATTCAGGGAGTCTAGGCAGGGATATTTCAATGTTTGGTGTTGGGATCACATAACAGCTAAGCTCCTTTCAACTCTAAATTTCTGTGCATGCTATTTCTTTTTAGAAAAAAAAAGTGATGGTTAGTAAATTATTAAATTCCAAGGGCAGACTGACTCTCTTGGAAAGAGGTAACTTTATACAGCCGCTTCATAGTCAAGAATAAATGTTTTTTATAGTACTTTTAGATAAAGTGATTTCTGGGACTGCAATGAAATTTGACTTCTGCATTGTGCATAACTGGCTAAGTGAACAATTTTATGTAATTGTGAGTAGATAAAAGACAGTGAAAAGGCTAAAAATCAAATACAGTCTAACAAAAACTCTATTTGAAAGGAACTTATTAAGCTAAGTAGAAATAAAATATACTCTTAGGAACTCAGAAGAGTGTGCTCCAGAGAAAAGCAAAATCAGAGGGTCATGGTGCTGGAAAGGACCCTAGATGTCTTCTAGTTCATTGTTCCCAAGTGTGACTACAGACTACCTGAGTTTGAGTCCTGACTTTGCCACTTACAAGTTGCACGACTTTTTATAAACCCTTAAGTTCTCTGTGCTACAATTTCCCACCTGTAAAATTAGTATTACAATGAATGTTGTGAAGATTATATGACTAAATACAAATAAATAGCTTAGAACAGCACATGGCACCCAGCAAAATTTAGATAAATGTCAGCTGTTGTTATTTTAGGTGTATAAGATGGACTTAAAAAATTAATGTCCATGTAATTAATGTACACACAAAAATATATAACTAGCTCATTAACTTGCTATTATATAGATATCATTGCTTATGATTATTGTGGGAATGGCATAAAGTTAAGAACACTAGTTTAATTTTTATTTAAGCAAATACTAATACAATTATGTGTGGATATTGCAGAATCATACTGGTGCTATACAAAAGACTTAAGTATATTCCCCTCACATAACAAATGAGAAAAATGAGGCCCAAAGAGGAAAAAAAATATTATACAAGAAGTTGAAAGCAAAGCAAGATGAGAATTTAAATCGCTTGAGTCTCAGTTCACTACCTTTACAGTCTGTTCTTCTCAGTCTTCCTTCCTACCTCTAACCTATATATTGATTTCTACTTTGGTAGGGACACAGTCAATAGCTCACTTTCTTCAGAGTTCCCTTTTTCTCTGTCCCATCTTACTCATGCTGTACAATGAATTTGCTTTATTTCAATAACAAGCCATAAGCATTAACACTGACTGACAAAATGAAATGATTATTTAGTCCAAATGTGACAAATAAGGCATGTGATAGTCATTAAAGGTTAAAAAATAAAGCAAGTAACATGTTTAAATAAGACATGAAAGTAAGAAAGAGCTCTATTCAATATTCTTCATGCATGAAAAGCATTCCAGTCAGTACTGGAATTGAGCCTCTGTTGGGGTTGAGAAGAAATGATGCCAGGAACCTATGCTGGCTAAGGAAGTAAAATTGCAAGAAATGAAAATCACTGACCATTAATTTTAACTCTTGATAGTAAAATGATAGACATAAAATGAATATGGCTGCATGAATGCCATGCAGAAATTAATTACTCATAGGTATTATGTATTTTTCACTCAAGGAACTCTGTTGTAATGGAAGTGGATATTCACAGTTCAGTGACACTTGCTGTGATAGAAATATGTGGGCTCAAATGAAGCATAATAGAGCAGATACACAACTCTCTCCAGAAGTTAGCAGAGGATATATCAGTAGGCTGACTCTTCAGTTGAACCTTACAGAATATGTAGAAACTTTTTGGAGGATAATGTAAAGGAAGAGCAACTGAAGCTGAGTGTATTAGTTCATTCTCACACTTCTGATAAAGACATACCCAAGACTGGGTAATTTATAAAGAAAAAGGGGTTTAGTGGACTCATAGTTCCACATGGCCAGAGAGGCCTCACCATCATGGCAGGAGGTGAAAGACACATCTTACATGGTGGCATGCAAGAGAGAATGAGAACCAAGCAAACAGGGAAACGCCTTATAAAACCATCATCTCTTGTGAGACTTACTCACTACCATGAGAACAGTATGGGGGAAACTTCCCCCATGATTCAATTATCTTCCACTGGGTCTCTCCCACAACATATGGAACTTATGGGAGCTATAATTCAAGATGAGATTTAGGTGGGGACACAGCCAAACTATATCACTGAGAGAAAGGCAAATATGAAAAGTGAAATTTGGGTGACTTCAGAGCATGGCGAATCATTTGATATAACTGAATCATAGGGTGCTCATAGCAAGGAATAGCAAGAGATGCAGAGGTAAAAGTAGATGCAGGCAGGTGGAGATACAAAGCCAATATTGTTTTTTGTTTTGTTTTGATTTGGTTTGGTTCCTGTATGAGACATATCTTTTGTACTGAATTTTTTTTCTTTTCTTTTTCTTTTTTTTTTTTTTAACTTTGATTTCCAGGATACATATACAGAGTGTGCAGGTTTGTTACATGAGTATACGTGTGTCATGGTGGTTTGCTGCACCTATTGACCCATCGTCTAAGTTCGCTCCCCTCATTCCCCACCCTGCAACAGGCACTGTTGTGTGTTGGTCCCCTCTCCCTGTGTCCATGTGTTCTCATTATTCAACTACCCCTTATGAGTGAGAACATGCAGTGTTTGGTTTTCTGTTCCTGTGTTAGTTTGCTGAGGATGATGGCTTCCAGCTTCATCCATGTCCCTGCAAAGGACATAGTCTCATTTTTTTATGACTGCATAGTATTCCATGGTGTATATGTACCACATTTTCTTATCCAGTCTATCATTGATGGGAATTTGGGTTGGTTCCATGACTTAGCTATTGTAAATAGTGCTGCAATAAACATATGTGTGCATGTATCTTTATAGTAGAATGATTTATATTCCTTTGGGTATATACCCAGTAATGGGATTGCTGGGTCAGATGCTATTTCTGCTTCTAGATCTTTGAGGAATCACCATACTGTCTTCCACAATGGTTGAACTCATTTATATTCCCACCAACAGTGTAAAAGCATTCCTATTTCTCCACAGCCTCACCAGCACCTTTTGTTTCTTGACTTTTTAATAATCACCATTCTGGGTGGTTCCAAGATGGCCAAATAGGAACAGCTCCAGTCTACAGCTCCCAGCGTGAGTGACACAGAAGATGGTTGATTTCTGCATTTCCATCTGAGGTACCAGGTTCATCTCACTGGGACTTGTCAGACAGTGGGTGCAGCCCATGGAACAGGGTGGGGCATCGCCTTACCCAGGAAGTGCAAGGGGTCGTGGAATTCCCTTTCCTAGCCAAGGGAAGCTGTGACACACGGTACCTGGAAAATTGGGACACTCCCACCCTAATATTGTGCTTTTCCAACAGTCTTAGCAAATGGCACACCAGAAGATTATATCTCGCACCTGGCTTGGAGGGTCCCATGCCCATGGAGCCTCACTCACTGCTAGCACAGCAGTCTGAGATTGAACTGCAAGGCAGCAGCAAGGCTGGGGAAGGGGCGTCCACCATTGCTGAGGCTTGAGTAGGTAAACAAAGTGGCCGGAAAGCTTGAACTGGGTGGAGCCCACAGCAGCTCAAGGTGACCTGCCTGCCTCTGTAGACACCATCTCTAGGGGCAGGGCATAGCTGAACAAAAGGCAGCAGAAACTTCTGCAGAGTTAAGCATACCTGTCTGACAGCTTTGAAGAGAGTAAGGGTTTTCCCAGCATGGAGTTTGAAATCTGAGAACGGACAGACTGCCCCTGACCCCCAAGTAGCCTAACTGGGAGACGCCTCCCAGTAGAGGCCGACTGACACCTCATACAACCGGGTGCCCCTATGAGACAAAGCTTCCAGAGGAAGGATCAGGCAGCAACATTTGCCGTTCTGCAGTATTTGCTGTTCTGCAGCCTCCGCTGGTGATACCCAGGCAAACAGGGTCGGGAATGGACCTCCAGCAAACTCCAACGACCTGCAGCTGAGTGTCCTGATTGTTAGAAGGAAAACTAACAAACAGAAAGGACATCCACACCAAAACCTCATCTTTATGTCACCATCATCAAAGAACAAAGGTAGATAAAAACCACAAAGATGGGGAGAAACCAGAGCAGAAAAGCTGAAAAATTCTAAAAATCAGAGCACTTCTTCTCCTCCAAAGGAACGTAGCTGCTCGACAGCAACAGAACAAAGCTGGATGGAGAATGACTTTGATGAGCTGAGAGAAGAAGGCTTCAGACAATCGGTAATAACAAACTTCTCCAAGCTAAAGGAGGATATTTGAACCCATCTCAAAGAAGCTAAAAACCTTGAAAAAAGATTAGACAAATGGCTAACTAGAATAAACAGTGTAGAGAAGACCTTAAATGACCTGATGGAACTGAAAACCGTGGCATAAGAACTCCGTGATGCATGCACAAGCTTCAGTAGCCAATTCGATCCAGTGGCAGAAAGGGTATCAGTGATTGAAGATCAAATGAATGAAATGTAGCGAGAAGAGAAGTTTAGAGAAAAAATAGTAAAAAGAAACAAACAAAGCCTCCAAGAAATATGGAACTGTGTGAAAAGACCAAATCTGTGTCTAATTGATGTGCCTGACAGTGATGGGGAGAATGGAACTGAGTGGGAAAACACTCTTCAGGATATTATCCAGGAGAACTTCCCCAACCTAGCAAGGCAGGCCAACATTCAAATTCAGGAAATACAGAGAATGCCACAAAGATACTCCTGGAGAAGAGCAACTCCAAGACATATAATTGTCAGATTCACCAAAGTTGAAATGAAGGAAAAAATGTTAAGGGCAGCCAGAGAGAAAGGTCAGGTTACCCACAAAGGGAAGCCCATCAGACTAAGAGCAGATCTCTCGGCAGAAACTCTACAAGCCAGAAGAGAGTGGGGGCCAATATTCAACATACTTAAAGAAAAGAATATTCAACCAAGAATTTCATATCCAGCCAAACTAAACTTCATAAGTGAAGGAGAAATAAAATCCTTTACAGACAAACAAATGCTGAGAGATTTTGTCACCACCAAGCCTGCCTTACAAGAGCTCCTAAAGAAAACACTAACCATGGAAAGGAACAACTGGTACCAGCCACTGCAAAAACATGCCAAATTGTAAAGACCACTGATGCTAGGAAGAAAGTGCATCAACTAACAAACAAACTAACAACTAGCAAAATAAACAGCTAACATCATAATGACAGAATCAAATTCATACATAACAATATTCACTTTAAATGTTAATGGGCTAAATGCTCCAATTAAAAGACACAGAGTGGCAAATTGGATAAAGAGCCAAGACCCATCAGTGTGCTGTATTCAGGAGACCCATCTCACATGCACAGACACACATAGGTTCAAAATAAAGGGATGGAGAAAGATCTACCAAGCAAATGGAAAACAAACAAAAAAAGCAGGTGTTGCAATCCTAGTCTTTGATAAAACATACTTTAAACCAACAAAGAGCAAAAGAGACAAAGAAAGCCATACATAATAGTAAAGGGATCAATTCAACAAGAAGAGCTAACTATCCTAAATATATATGCACCCAGTACAGGAGTACCCAGATTCATAAAGCAAGCCCGTAGAGACCTACAAAGAGACTTAAACTCCCACACAATAATAATGGGAGACAGCATCCCACTGTCAACATTAGACAGATCAATGAGACAGAAAGTTAACAAGGATATCCAGGAATTGAACTCAACTCTGCACCAAGTGGACCTAATAGACATCTACAGAACTCTCCACCCCAATTCAACAGAATATACATTCTTATCAGCACCACATCACACTTATTCCAAAATTGACCACATCGTTGGAAGTAAAGCAATCCTCAGCAAATGTAAAAGAACAGAGAAATTATAACAAACTGTCTCTCAGACAATAGTGCAATCAAACTAGAACTCAGGATTAAGAAACTCACTCAAAACGGCTCAACTACATGGAAAGTGAACAACCTGCTCCTTAATGACTACTGGGTACATAATGAAATGAAGGCAGAACTAAAGATGTTCTTTGAAACCAATGAAAACAAAGACACAACACACCAGAATCTCTAGAACACATTTAAAGCAGTGTGTAGATGGAAATTTATAGCACTACATGCCCACAAGAGAAAGCAGGAAAGATCTAAAATTGACACCCTAACATCACAATTAAAAGAACTAGACAAGCAAGAGCAAACACATTCAAAAGCTAGCAGAAGGCAAGAAATAACTAATATCAGAGAAGAACTGAAGGAGATAGAGACACAAAAAACCCTTCAACAAATCAATGAATCCAGGAGCTGGTTTTTTGAAAAGATCAACAAAATTGATAGACCGCTAGCAAGACTAATAAAGAAGAAATGAGAGAAGAATCAAATAGATGCAATAAAAAACTGATAAAGGGGATATCACCGTCGATCCCACAGAAATACAAACTATCATCAGAGAATACTATAAACACCCCTATGCAAATAAACTAGAAAATCTAGAAGAAATGAATAAATTCCTGGACACATACACCCTCCCAAGACTAAACCAGGAAGAAGTTGAATCCCTGAATAGACCAATAGCAGACTCTGAAATTGAGGCAATAATTAATAACCTACCAACCAAAAAAATGTCCAGGACCAGATGGATCCACAGCTGAACTCTACCAGAGGTACAAAGAGGAGCTGGTACCATTCCTTCTGAAACTATTTCATTCAATAGAAAAAGAGGGAATCCTCCCTAAGTCATTTTATAAGGCCAGCATCATCCTGACCTGACAGAGACACAACAAAAAAAGAGAATTTTAGACTAATATCCCTTATGAACATCGATGCAAAATTCCTCAATAAAATACTGGCAAACCAAATCCAGCAGCACATCAAAAAGCTTATCCACCATGATCAAGTGGGCTTCATCCCTGGGATGCAAGGCTGGTTCAGCATATGCAAATCAATAAATGTAATCCAGCATATAAACAGAACCAAAGACAAAAACCACATGATTATCTCAATAGATCAGAAGAGGCCTTCAACAAAATTCAATAGCACTTCATGCTAAAAACTCTTAATAAATTAGGTATTGATACGATGTATTTCCAAATAATAAGAGCTATTTATGACAAACCCACAGCCAATATCATACTGAATGGGCAAAAACTGGAAGCATTCCCTTTGAAAACTGGCACAAGACAGGGATGCCCTCCCTTACCACTCTTATTCAACATAGTGTTCAAGTTCTGGCCAGGGCAATCAGGCAGGAGAAAGAAATAAAGGGTATTCAGTTAGGAAAAGAGGAAGTCAAATTGTCCCTGTTTGCAGACGACAGGATTGTATATTTAGAAAACCCCATCATCTCAGCCCAAAATCTCCTTAAGCTGATAAGCAACTTCAGCAAAGTCTCAAGATACAAAATCAATGTGCAAAAATCACAAGCATTCCTATACACCAATCACAGATAAACAGAGAGCCGAATCATGAGTGAACTCCCATTCACAACTGCTACAAAGAAAACAAAATACCTAGGAATACAGCTTACAAGGGATGTGAAGGACCTCTTCAAGAAGAGCTATAAACCACTGCTCAATGAAATAAAAGAGGACACAAACAAATGAAAGAACATTCCAAGATCATGGATAGGAAGAATGAATATCGTGAAAATGGCCATACTGCCCAAGGTAATTTATAGATTCAATGGAATCCCCATCAAGCTACCAAGAACTTTCTTCACAGAATTGGAAAAAACTACTTTAAAGTTCATATGGAACCAAAAAAGATCACGCATTGCGAAGACAATCCTAAGCCAACAGAACAAAGCTAGAGGCATCATGCTACCTGACTTCAAACTATACTACAAGGCTACAGTAACCAAAACAGCATGGTACTGGTACCAAAACAGAAATATAGACCAATGGAACGGAACAGAGCCCTCGGAAATAATAACACACATCTACAACTATCTGATCTTTGACAAACCTGACAAAAACAAGAAATGGGGAAAGGATTCCCTATTTAATAAATGGTGCTGGGAAAACTGGCTAGTCACATGTAGAAAGCTGAAACTGGATCTCTTCCTTACACCTTATACAACAATTAATTCAAGATGGATTAAAGACTTAAATGTTAGACCTAAAACCATAAAAACCCTAGAAGAAAACTTAGGCAATACATTCAGGCCATAGGCATGGGCAAGTACTTCATGACTAAAACACCAAAAGCAATGGCAACAAAAGTCAAAATTGACAAATGGGATCTAATTAAACTAAAGAGCTTCTGCACGGTGAAAGAAACTACCATCAGAGTGAACAGGCAACCTACAGAATACGAGAAAATTTTTACAACCTACCCATCTGACAAAGGACTAATATCCAGAATCTACAAAGAACTCAAACAAATTTACAAGAAAATATCAAACAACCCCATCAAAAAGTGGTTGAAGGATATGAACAGACACTTCTCAAAAGAAGACATTTATACAGCCAACAGACACATGAAAAAATGCTCATCATCACTGGCCATCAGAGAAATGCACATCAATGAGAGTGGCCATCAGAGAAATGCAAAACAATGAGATACCATCTCACACCAGTTAGAATGGCGATCATTAAAAAGTCAGGAAACAACAGGTGCTGGAGAGGATGTGGAGAAATAGGAACACTTTTACACTGTTGGTGGGACTGTAAACTAGTTCAACCATTGTGGAAGACAGTGTGGCAATTCCTCAAGGATCTAGAAGTAGAAATACCATTTGACCCAGCCATCCCATTACTGGGTATATACCCAAAGGATTATAAATCATGCTGCTATAAAGACACATGCACACGTATATTTATTGCGGCACTATTCACAATAGTGAAGACTTGGAACCAACCCAAATGTCCATCAATGACAAACTGGATTAAGAAAATGTGGCACATATACACCACGGAATGCTATGCAGCTGTAAAAAACGATGAGTTCATGTCCTTTGCAGGGACATGGACACAGCTGGAAACCTTCATTCTCAGCAAACTATCACAAGAACAGAAAACCAAACACGCATGTTCTCACTCATAGGTGGGAATTGAACAATGAGAACACTTGGATACAGCAAGGGGAACATCACACACTGGGGCCTGTTGTGGGGTGAGGGGAGGGGGGAGGGATAGCATTAGGAGATATACCTAATGTAAATGACGAGTTAATGGGTGCAGCACACCAACATGGCACATGTATACATATGTAACCTGCATGTTTGTGCACATGTACCCTAGAACATAAAGTATAATTTAAAAAAAAAAAGATATGTGTACACTTTGTCCAATTTCCCCCAGTTGGAATGTTTTGCAAAACCGTAGTGTAATATCATAACTGGGTTATTCACATTAATATAATCCAGCTTGTAAAAGAAATACTTATTCAGATTTGCTCAGGTTGTTATACGTGTGTGTGTATTAAGTTCTATATAATTTTTATCATCTGTGTAGGTTCGTATTTCCACCACTACAGTCAAGATACTGAATAGTTCCAACACCATAGGATCTCTTTTGTTAATCTTTGATAACCAAAACTGCATCCCTATTATTTCCTACCCCCACCCCATGCCCAACCCTTGGCAACCACTAACCTATCCATCATTTCTGAAATTTTGTCATCTCAAAATTGGTATACAATGTAACCATAGAGAATATTCTGAAATTTTGTCATCTCAAAAATGGTATACAGTGTAACCATACAGAATGTCATCTTTTGGGATTTTTTTTTTAAACTCAGCATAATTTTCTGGCGAGTCATCCAAGTGGTTATATTAATTGATATTTTTTTCCTTTTTATTGCTGAATTGTATTCCATAGTATGTATGTACTACAATTTATTTAACCATTCACTTGGTGAATGGACATCTGGACTAATTATAGTTTTTGGTTTTACAAACAAAGCTGCTATGAACATTTGTGTGCAAGCTTTTGTGTGAGCATACGTTTTTATTTCTCTGAGATAAATATCAAAAGTGTAATTGCTAGGTTCTATGATAGGTGCATGTTTAGTTTTTTTCATAAATTGCTAAATTCTTTTCCAAAGTGGCTGTATTCCTGCCAGCAATGTGTGAGTGATCCAGTTTCTCTGCATACTCACCAACTTTTGGTCTTGTTAACTATTTTTCATTTTAGCCTTTTTGATAGGTGTGTAGTTGATATGGTTTGGATTTGTGTCTCCACGCAAATCTCATGTCAAATTGTAATTCCTGGTGTTGGAGGAGTCGCCTGGTGGGAGGAGACTGGATCGTGAGGAAAGATTTTCCCCTTGCTGTTCTCGTGATACTGAGTGAGTTCTCACGAGGTCTTGTTGTTTAAAAGTATTTAGCACCTCCCTCTTCTCTCTCTTCCTCCTGCTCTTGCCATATAAGGTGAGTCTGCCTCCCCTTCACCTTCTGCCATGACTGTAAGTTTCGAGGCCTCCCCAGCCTTGCTTCCTGTAGAACCTCCAGAACCATGAGACAATTAAACCTCTTTCTTAGTAAATTAAAAAAAAATGTGGCATATATACACCATGGAATACTATGCAGTCATAAAATCGGATGAGTTCGTGTCCTTTGTAGGGACATGGTTGAAGCTGGAAACTCATTCTGAGGAAAGTATTGCAAGGACAGAAAACCAAACACTACATGTTCTCACTCATAGGTGAGAACTGAACAATGGGAACACTTGGACACAGGGTGGGGAACATCACACACTGGGGCCTGTCATGGGGTGGGGGGATGGGGGAAGGATAGCATTAGGAGATATACCTAATGTAAATGATGAGTTAACGGGTGCAGCACACCAACATGGCATATGTATACACGTGTAACAAACCTGCACGTTGTTCACATGTACCCTAGAACTTAAGTATAATTAAAAAAAAAGTAATTAGATCGTGGTCGTGCTTGCACGACTTTCTGAATATAAAAAAATCACCAAATGGCATATTTTAAAAGGATGAATTTTATGTTATGTGAATTGTATTCAAATATTAATAAAACTTATAAAAAATAATAATTACCATTCTGACTGGCATGAGGCGGTATCTCATTGTGGTTTTGATTTGCATTTCTCTAATGATCAATGATGTTGAGCTTTTTTTCATGTTTTTTGGCCACGTAAATGTCTTCTTTTGAGTACTGTCTATTCATATTATTTTCCCACTTTTGATGGGGTTGTTTTTTTCCTGTAAATTTGTTTAAGTTCCTTGTAACTTTTGGATATTAGACCTTTGTTACATAGGTAGATTGTAAAAATTTTGTTCCATTTTGTAAGTTGCCTGTTTGCTCTGATAGCAGTTGTTTTTTGTTTTTTTGTTGTTGTTTTTTTTTTTTTTTTTTTGAAGTCTCACACTGTCACTTGGCTGGAGTGCAGTGGCACAATCTCGGCTCACTGAAACCTCTGCCTCCTGGGTTCAAGCAATTCTCCTGTCTCAGCCTCCTGAGTAGCTGGGACTACAGGCATGCACCACCACGCCTAGCTAATTTTTGTATTTTTAGTAGAGAGGCAGTTTCACCACGTTGGCCAGGATGGTCTTGAGCTCTTGACCTCATGATCCACCCACCTCAGCCTCCCAAAGTGTTGGGATTACAGGCGTGAGCCACCACACCCACCAATGGTAGTTTCGTTTGCTGTGCAGAAGCTCTTTAGTTTAATTAGATCCCATTTGTCAGTTTTTGTTTTTGTTGCAATTGCTTTTGGCATTTTCGTCATGAAGTCTTTGCCCATGCCTGTGTCCTGAATGGTATTGCCTAGGTTTTCGTCTAGGGTTTTTATGGTTTTAAGTCTAACATTTAAGTCTTTAATCCATCTTAAATTAATTTTTGTATAAGGTATAAGGAAGTGGTCCAGTTTCAGTTTTCTGCATATGGCTAGCCAGTTTTCCCACCACCATTTATTGAATAGGAAATCCTTTCCCTATTGCTTTTGTTTTTTGTCAGGCTTGTCAAAGATCAGATGGTTGTAGATGTGTGGTGTTATTTCTGAGGTCTCTGTTCTGTTCCATTGGTCTTTGTGTCTGTTTGGTGCCAGTACCATGCTGTTTTGGTTACTGTAGCCTTGTAGTATACTTTGAAGTCAGATAGCATGATGCCTCCAGTTTTGTTCTTTTTGCTTAGGATTTTCTTGGATATATGGGGTCTTCTTTAATTCCATAAGAAATTTAAAGTAGTTTTTTCTAATTCTGTGAAGAATGTCAATGTTAGTTTAATGGGAATAGCATTGAATCTATAAATTAGTTTGGGCAGTATGGCCATTTTCACAATATTGATTCTTCCTATCCATGAGGATGGAATGTTCTTCCTTTTGTTTGTGTCCTCTCTTACTTCCTTCAGCAGTGGTTTATAGTTCTCCCTGAAGAGGTCCTTCACATCCCTTGTTAGCTGTATTCCCAGGTATTTTGTTTTCTTTGTGAATGGGAGTTCACTCATGATTTGGCTCTCTGCTTGTCTATTGTTGGTGTATAGGAATGCTTGTGATTTTTGCATGTTGATTTTGTATCCTAAGACTTTGCTGAAGTTACTTATCAGCTTAAGGAGTTTTTGGGTGAGATGATAGGATCTTATAAATATACAATCATGTCATCTGCAAACACAGACAATTTGACTTCCTCTCTTCCTATTTGAATGCCCTTTGTTTCTTTCTCTTGCCTGATTTCCCTAGCCAGAACTTCCAATACTATGTTGAATAGGAGTGGTGAGAAAGGGCATCCTTGTCTTGTACCAGTTTTCAAAGGGAATGCTTCCAGCTTTTGCCCATTCAATATGATATTGGCTGTGGGTTTGTCATAAATACTTATTATTATTTTGAGATATGTTCCATCAATACCTAGTTTATTGAGAGTTTTTAACATGAAGGGATGTTGAATTTTATCAAAGGCCTTTTCTGCACCTACTGAGATAATCATGTGTGTTTTGTCATTGGTTCTGTTTATGTGATGGATTACATATACTGATTTGTGTATGTTGAACCAGTTTTGCATCCCAGGGATGAAGCCGACTTGATCGTGGTGGATACGTTTTTTGTTGTGCTGCTGGATTCAGTTTGCCAGTATTTTATTGAGGATTTTTGCATCGATCTTCATCAGGGATGTTGGCTTTAAGTTTTCTTTTTTTGTTGTGTCTCTGCCCAGTTTTGGTATCAGGATGATGCTGGCTTCATAAAATGAGTTAGGGAAGATTCCCTCCTTTTCAGTTGTTTGGAATAGTTTCAGAAGGTTTGGTATCAGCTCCTCTTTGTACTTCTGGTAGAATTCAGCTGTGAATCTGTCTGATCCTGGACTTTTTTTTTAGTTGGTAGGCTATTACTGCCTCAATTTCAAACATGTTATTGGTCTATTCAGGGATACGATTTCTTCCTGGTTTAGTTTTGGGAGGGTGTATGTGTCCAGGAACCTATTCATTTCTTCTAGATTTTCCAGTTTATTTGCATATAGTGGTTTATAATATTCTCTGATAGTAGTTTGTATTTCTGTGGGGTCAGTGGTGATATCCTCTTTATCATTTTTTAATGTATATATTTGATTCTTCTCTCTTTTTTTCCTTATTAGTCTAGTTAGCAGTCTATCTATTTTGTTAATTTTTTCAAAAAAACATCTCCTGGATTCATTGATTTTTTGAAGGGTTTCTCATGTTTCCGTCTCCTTCAGTTCTGCTCTGATCTTAGTTATTTCTTGTCTTCTGCTAGTTTTTGGATTAGTTTGCTCTTGCTTCACTAGCTCTTTTAATTGTGATGTTAGGGTGTTGATTTGAGATCTTTCTAGCTTTCTGATGTGGGCATTTAATGCTATAAATTTCCTTGTTAACACAAAGCCAATATTCTATGCCTGTCTCATGTCATGGATGAGAAAGATGATCTTAAATAGAGGGTCATAATACCCTTACCCTTGACTTGTCTGTGGTAAAAATATTTACGTATCCATTGATTCATTAGGTTAATCTTTATTCTTCCATCTATTTTATAATGTTGTTAGTTAACTCAATGCTAATACAAGATAGGAAAGTTGCTTGGCACAGGTTTTAGGAATATATACTTGGTCTATGTCGTCATTTTGGAAGAGCATTTCATGAAAAGTCAGACAAGCAGACTTACAGTTCTCACTGTAACTGTAAGGAACACACTGATCTTCTAAAAAGAGACTGTTTGAAACAAGTCAACATTTATTTCACCACTTCCTATTCAGGTACTGTGTAGGTCTTCTTGTGCCCACCTCACCATTCAAGGATAGCAGATAATAGTTATGTGAATACTTTCATATTATAAAATGAAAAGAACAATGTTGTCCACTGCTTGTAAGTCCCTAAATGTTGCCAGTGCCTTTTGTTAATTAGCCAGCACTTCTGACATCATTTCTTTTAAAAACAAGACTCCAGGTTGCTGGCCCTAAGAGATAGCCCTTTGTACAAAAATGTGCAGCTATTACAGAAGGGCAGATCTAATGGCTGAAGAAATGACTTGTTTAACCTAGATAGCCTTCTGCCTAGAAACTGTAGAAATCATTCCTAAGATTTAGTTCAATGCTATTGTGAAATTCTCTTTCTAAAATTTCTCCAAATGCTTCGAGTATACTCTCTAATAAAACTCGTTATCGTACTTTTTTCATTTTTTCTTGTAATGGGGAATTGAATCGTATAGTTTGCTTTGAGAGAAAAATAATGCTCTAAGATTTTGCACCTGTCGAGAGGGAATCATTCGTTTCTGTCATTCTATTTAAATATAAGCCTCCTCAATGCTATAAAAAGATGAAATATATATAACAATAAAAGTACCACATTCCTCTTTCCTTCTCACTGAGCTCTTATTTTTGGTATGGTTCCAACTAGTACATTGAATGTACTTTCAAAATATTTTGTGATTATAAAATATAATCAAAAGTTTCTGAACATTTTTGACTTCAAAAATGCCTGGCACTTCTTAAAAATGTAGATTATTAATCCAGCTTCCTGGGCACTTTCCAGTTTGGGTAATTGTATTCCACCTACCTAGGTTCCCTCTGGTGGTTTCAATTTGCATACAGAATTGTTCTTCACTTCGATTTCTGAATTCTGATGGTGTTTACTTCTATACTGATACTTGTGACATCAATCTCTCTTCATACCCAGGTTTTATGAAGCTGAAGAAATTACATTTTATACCTTCATATATATGCCCTTCTTTTGATACAAATGCACTTAAGACATATATCCAGTGTTCCATTTAAACCGTCCCCCTTTCTCTTTAATTCCATGGATGCACCCACTCACCCACAGAGTCTACATTTGTTTCTTTCTTTTTCTGTATATTTTTTTCAACTTGCTGGGTTTCTGGCAATGTTATAGGAAACCCATTTAGCAAAAGAATGTAAATTTCTCACTGGGCTATCCATCTCTAGATTAATATTGGCAAGAGTAAATTCTGTTTGCTTAAGAAGTTTTGAGAGTGTAAGAAATGGTGACATTTGTAATACTTCCACCTGAAAATACATTTTGTAATACAAGAATGACAACAGCAACCACACAGTAATAATAGGTAACATTTATCCAACATTTATTATGGTCAGACTTCCTACTAAGTGTCTTGTATGTAATAGCTCATTTAATTCTCACAAAGTTCCATTAGGCAGGTGCTATTGTTTTCCTTGTTTTAAAGATGAGGAAAACAAGGCACAGAGATTTTAAATAACTTGCTGAGTCACATAGGCAGTAAGTGACAAAGCTCTAATTCAAACCTAACCAGTCTGGCTATAGAGTTTATATTTGTATTAGTCAGGATTCTCCAAACAAATAGAAGCAATAGGATGTAGATAGATAGATAGGTAGGTAGGTAGGTAGATAGATAGATAGATAGATAGATAGATAGATAGATAGATAGATAGATTTATTATAAGGAATTGGCTCACATGATTATGGAGGCAGGAAGCTCCCAAGATCTATAGGGTGACTCGGCAAGTTGGAGACCCAGCATAGCTGATGGTTTAGTCCCAGCCTGAGTGTGAAGGCCTGAAAACCCAAGAGCCAATGATGTAGTTCCTGTCCTAAGGTAAGCAAGCTTGGGACCCAGAAAGAGCCAATGTTTCAGTTTGTGTCTGAAAGCAGGAAAAGAGCTAATGTCTCAATCCAAAGGTAGTCAAGTAGGAAGAATCCTCCCTAATAGAAAGAGGGTCAGCCTTTTGTTCTATTCAGGCCTTCAGCTGATTCGATGAGGCACAAACATTAGGGAGGACAAGCTGCTTTAAGTAATATACCAATTCAAACATTAATCTCATTCAGAAACACCCTCACAGAAACACCCATCATAATGTTTGATCAACTATTGGGACACCCTGTGGCCCAGTTAAGCTGACATGTAAAATTAATCATCACTATAGTTTTAACCACTATTCTGTTACTTCAGTTATGTGATATCCCGGTAATGAAAGATAATACAGTGTATACTTTCCTATTTTTGAGCATGAGTTGAAAACATGTTATTATTTCTTAAGGGATGGTTGATCATGAAACATAATTTGTGGTTATCCAAATATTTTGAAGCCAACTAATCTCCAAACTCTCTTAAATCACATCCATGATAGAGATTTCTATGGCCAAAAGAGGTAAGAAGCTTGGTTTTCTAGCTTTCCAAATGCTAAGAAACCATGTTTCCTAGCAACACTATGTGGATCCACATAAGGAATATTCAAATACCATTTATAGTAAGTTCTTTTTATTCCCTGCATTGCCACTTCACTCCAAACTCGTGATTACTAAAGAGAAAATGAGCTTTAAAATCTTTAAGTAATGTTCTTAAGAGGACATCATAGTGTTTAGCCAAAATGAATACTGTTTGTAGTACTGCTTAGGCTTATTTAAAATTCCGTAGAGCTTCACTTTATTTTGTTCTCATTGCTACACCAATTATAATATATGGCTATCACAAAAGGTTATTAGGATTAAACAATGACAACTTTCATGATTTTCCTGAAATAAAATGGACAAAGTATAGGCACCATTATTTATATTTTATTTTATATGCATGTATATTTATGTATTTATGTGTGACTAGATGTATGTGTGTTTATGTAAATTAATGTGTATACATCTGTACACATACACATCCATTAAGATGCACGACTTGATTCCTAAAGACAAGACTCACACTTAGTGATTTTTAACCTTGAAAATCCTGTGGCAAGCATGACTTTCAGCTGATAATATCAGAATTTATAGGGCCATAAAAATTAATGAAAATACAAGAATGTTTCAATATGTGGAGAACTATTAATGTCAATCGATTAAAGGGAAAAAAAAACATAACATTAACTCAGTAGGAGCTTGAAATATATTTGATAAAATTCCACACTCATAAAATTGAAAAATAAACCAAATTAGCAAACAGTAAATGGAAGATAAATTTTTAAATTGACAAAAATTATCTGTCTAAAACATAACTGCTCGTATTCAAAATATAATGGTGCCCTGGCCAATGCAATGTGATAAGAAAAAGAAATACAAGGCATAATGGTTGAAAAGGAAAACATAAACTGAAATTACATGGGATTTATAAGGTTGCAACCATAGGAAACCTAAAAGTAACTACAAACTATTAGGGAGTTTAGCAAAGTTCCTAGCTGTAGGATTGATACATGAAAACTGATAGTATTTGTAAATACCTGTAGTATACACATATATTACATACAGTGTACATGTTATATATGTTATATATAGCACACACATATACTACATATACAAATATAGTATTCTTCCTACGTAATAACAATAAATCTACAAATTACCTAGGCATAAATCTAATAAAATATGTGAAAGACATTTGTGGAAAAAATACAGAACAGTTTTGAAGGATATAAAAATGGAAATAAATGATATCATAGGCCATTTCCAAAAATGGCCTGACTCAATATCATAGAGATATTATTCATCTCTCAATTTACAGTATAAAACCATTATCATATTCCAACAAAGTTTTTCATGGACCTTAACAAGCATATTCTAAAATTAATGAGGAAAAACAAGGAGCCAAAATTAGTGTGAAAATATGGGAGAAGTTGCTTTGTCAGGTATCAAATCTTATGAAACTATTAGTAATTAAGATGATGCGGAATTAATACAGAAATAGACAAATGATAATGACACGGAAAAGAGAGCGTAGAAGCAAATCCATTCATAAATGGAAATTGAAGGACAAACATTTGTGTACCAGACCCTATTCATATAATCAAATATTACGTTGCAGTATTTTCTTTATTTTAAAAATAAAGCCCCTTGTCAACTTCTTTACCAATCTAATTCATGGAAGATTATAATTAATACATTTAAAGATGAAGTATGAGAAATAGATTACAAAGTAATACATAGGGTGCTTCAAATCTATCTGATATGTTATGTCTTAATTCTCTGCAGCAAATTCATAGAGCTATGTAGTGATTGCTCTGATTCTTGATCTCTATACTTTCTATATAATTATAATATTTAAATCTGCTTTTTAAAACCTAATATAAAAACAAATAGTTACCTCCAGGTCCAGATACAGTTAAACAAGTCACAATCATTCATTTGCTGCTGTAATTATTTGTTTAATCAGCTTCCAGCAGAAGGTAGATTAGGTTGATAGAGAACAAGATTTGATGCTGTGTTGTTTGAACTATTAGTCAAGGGAGTCCTCCATAGAAAAAACTACTGAACTAGTGATTGGGAGACATGGATTCTCTTGTCTCAACTCTGAAATAAATTGGCTGTGTGACCTCCAGCAAGAATTAGCCTTTGGAGAATTGTTTTTTTCACTACAGCTAAATAAAAATGTTGGGCTAGATCACATTTGATGTAGCAAACCTCATTAGAAATTATTGGTTTTTGAGCTGTTATATCAGCATGTCAATTCTTGGAAGGAAAAAAAAAAAAAAAGAGACGTTCAATTGAGCTAAGCTCCAGAAAGAATCAAAAAGCACAAAGCAGGATTTTTTTCCACCACAACTCTCACTACCCAACTCCCTCCCCTATCTCTCATGCACATACACAAACTTCTTCGCCTCTTCCTTCTCATTTTCCCATAAAATGACAAGGAAGTGTCTTTCTCTTATTATAATCTTCGTCTTTGTCCAGGCTCTCCAGGACTGCCTGTTCACTGCGTTTTTCTGTTTCTTTTCCTGCAAACCTTTATATATAGTGTGAACTCAAGATTCAGGGAGAGTTTCACTCACTCTTTTGGGACCTTTATTTGACTCCGGATTATTCACCCTTTCTGTATTCCAGTGTCAAGCCATTTTCCTTGGTCTACATTGCTTTCGTTCCTACTTGTCGAATTTTTGTCAGATACGTATAATGGCTACATTTTTGCATATAAACTTGGATTTTCCTCCCTGAAAAGAGAGCTAAGAAAATTAGAGGCCATTTGAAATATTATATCATGCAATCCTGAAGAATCCAACAATCACAATTATACAGTTTTTCCTGTGCTAAAATATGATTCTAAATTCATTCTGTCCCTTCCTTCAGTCTAATAAACAGAATTGATCCCGGAAGGAAAGACTATTTTGAATTAATGCATTTTAATTGACCTTAACTGCAAAAGTTAGAAGAAGGCAGAGTCAGGGACCACGAGGACCATTACATTGTTCTTTCCAAAGTTGTGGATGCTACAAACCTGGGAGGGGAGTAATGGCTTACCTGGTTGATGACAAAATCAAGATGCAGAATAATCTCCAGAGGCTATAACACTGGATAAAAACCGTTAGAATGAAATTTACTAAGGATAAATATAAAATCCTTCCTTGAGGTTAAAAAAATCAACTGTATAAGAAAAGATCACTAGATATGTAAAAATGAACACTAGATATGTGAAAATGAAATAGGAAATTTAACTGACCTGGTTTGCAGAGAAATGCAGCTTTAACAAAGTGCTCATAAAATTATACTGCATTGGGAAAAGAACAGTGACCAGATCACCAGAAGTGGCAGCCTCTTTGGACCTGGTTAGCACATATTTATTTAAGAGTTTTAAAATGTCTTTGATATGCTAGACAGCATCCAGTGGATAAAAACCTGGATAATCTAGAAACCATCTGTCATGTAAAACCATCCTCAGAAACTATCCCCCTATTCGATTACATGAAGGACTCCAAATACCCGTATGTGTTGCTTATCTAGTAAAGGATTCAGTGGTGAAAGTTATGGGGTGGGAGTAGGGAGACACACAAGGTAACACTTTCTAAATATTTAGCTTGTTCAGTGATGGAAAAACCTGCCTAGCAAAGTCTTTGCTATGGGTTACAACAGAGAATTATTAGTATTTGATGGCATCGGGTCTAAAGACCCAGGAATGGCTGAATGCTGCCTTCTCAGTCATCCCCTACCCCACTTGCACCTTGTGAGGTTGCTGAGGGAGCAGTACACAAGAAACAATAACAGTGAACGTTTAACAATGACTTTATTAACAACTCCTCCAATAATTGTTGGTGATGAACTTCAGGAATTTCTGGATTGAAGCATAACACTAAGACCTTCTTTTCTTCCTGCCTTGCCCCCACCATATCCTCCCAAAACCTAAATTATAGGTCCAGAAAACTCCTGGAGTTCAAATTCTTGTGCATAGTCAAAATGCTGTATGAAAGTAAAAACCATCCCCCAAAGTGTAGTTAAATTTCTGTTATGGAAATGGAAGTTAAAGAAAAACAGATTTCAGTTCATAAGGGAGGACATTTTACCATTTATGTAGGTTTCCATTAAAGGAGTTCACTGCTTTAGAAAGAAATGGGTTCTCCATTACTGGAGTCTGAATATTGTATGGCAGAGAAGTTGCTGGATGATTCAAGTCTTAAACGAAGTATAGAGCCAGGTGATTTTAAAGATGCCTTCCTACCCTGGGCTTCTTTGATTCCAAGCTCCTTTCTGTGGTTATTCAAGCTTTCTTGACCATTGCTATGTGTAGAGAGAATCCCCTATTTGACTACTGATATTAACTGCAGTAACTTCACAAGAAGAATTTTGAAGAAACAAGATTTCTTGTTGTATTTGTGTTTCTAGGGATTCTGAGAGTCAGAATCTTTATGTTCCTTTCTAGAAATACTGAGTTTTTCTTTGTCCTTGTAACTGTAAAGAACCACTTTTTTTCAGAACTAAAATATTCCCACTATCCTCTATCCTATTGCTAGACAGCATCACTATGCTAGGTAAACAATATTTTGAGATAGTTCCCCTATCCAAAGCTTTTGTCATCAATTTAGTGATAATTTCTGACACTAGTCAAATAATTATGAAATAATATAATTTTATTTAAATTGATATCAGCACAAAATATACAATTTGTAAAATAGGTACTGATATAGTTTAGATGTCTGACCCCTCCAAATCTCATGTTGAAATATGTTCCCCAGTGTTGGAGGTGGGACCTGGTGGGAGTTGTTTGGGTCATGGGGGCAGATCCCTCATGAATGGCTTGGTACCCTCCCCACAGTAATGACTTCATGTGAGAACTGATTGTTAAAAAGAGTCTAGGACCTCCCTCATCTCTCTGTCTCTCTTGCTCCCTCTCACACCATGTGATACACCTGCCACCCCTTGGCCTTCCGCTATGATTATAAGCTTCATGAGGCCTCACTGGAAGCAAAATGCTGGTGCCATGATTCCTGTATAGTCTGCAAAACCATGAGCCAAGTAAACCTCTTTTCCTTATAAATTACCCAGTCTCAGGTATTCCTTCGTAGCAATGCAGAACAGACTAATATGGATACATTAACCTTTTTTATGAATTCAAGGGAATCTCAAAGTACACATTCATTGCTAAAGATTCAGGATGACTTCCTACCAAATTCAGAGATGAACAAATTACAATGGACTACTAAAATATAATATTTAATGTGTTGTAACAGCTCACTGTCAAACATATTCCCAGAGCCTGCAATAAGCTGAGATCACTCAGAAAGCCAGGCAATTCTCAATTGTTTATTGATATATGAGCTCAGGGTGGCAGAGAAAAAGTACATCATTAGAATCCAAGAATATCTCATTTTATCCCTTATTTTCAGCCTTCTTTTCAATCAAAACTCTTTGTAAAGCTGTCAGCAGGAACAATGTTGTCACAAATGAGTTTCACCTCCTAACTCACGCTCTCTGAGAGGCAAAAGCTAGTAAAAGAAAACAGTAGAAGGGGGAGAGGAAAGCCAAGAATCAGCACTGCACAAAGAGTGCACAATTTTAAATTATAAGAAAATATAATAGATTAGAGAGAGTGAAACAGAACCTTCTGCTCAAATGGAAACTACCTAGTTAAGAAGGCCCTCCCAGGCCCCTCTATTTAAAACAGTCTCCTGCAAGAATGGTCATAATTTTAAAAAATCAAAAAATAATAGATATTGGCGTGGGTGTGGTGAAAAGGGAACACTTTTACACTGCTGGTGGGAATGTAAACTAGTATAACGACGATGGAAAACAGTATAGAGACTTCCTAAAGAACTAAAAGTAGAACGACCATTTGATCCAGCAATCCCACTACTGGGTATCTATCCAGAGAAAAAGAAGTCATAATATGAAAAGGACACTTGCACATGGATGTTTATAGCAACACAATTTGCAATTGCAAAAACATGGAAACAGCCTAAATATCCATCAACCAATGAGTGGATAAAGTATACTGTGGAATACTGCTCAACCATAAAAAGGAATGAAATAATAGCATTCTCAGCAACCTGGATGGAGTCAGAGACCATTATTCTAAATGAAGTAACTCAGGAATGGAAAACCAAACATCATATGTTCTCACTTATAAGTGGCAGCTAAGCTATGAAGACGCAAATGCGTAAGAATGATATAATGAATTTTGGGGACTTGTGGGGAAGAGTGAGGTGGGTAAGGGATAAAAGACTATACATTGAGTACAGTGTATACTGCTTGGGTAATGGGCACACCAAAATCTCAGAAATCACAACTAAAGAACTTATCCATGTAACCAAACACCACCTGTTCCCTCAAAACTATTGAAATAAGTAAAAATAAAATAAAATAGAATAGTCTCTATGTTCTTCTACTTTGCCTTGTTTTTCTTTACACAATTTATTAATACTGAAATATTTATTGTTTGATTTTTTTTTAATTTGTCTACCTCTCTAGGATGAGTACAGGCACCTTGTCTGATTCACCACTGAAACCCCAGAGTTTAGAAGTGTTGGGGCATAGTACATCCTCAATAAATATTTGTTTTAAGTACATAGATATAGATAAATGATTGATTGATTGATTGATTGGTCACTAGAGCCTCAAAAGGGAGGTTAACTAAGAAAATATTTAGAATAGACTGTTTTTCTCCTTGAAACAGAAATGTAAATATCTGGAACAGATGGCCAATTGACTGACCAAACCTGCATTTCATCTACGATAGGTTTATAAATTTAGATTTGTAAGGCAAGTCCATGACTTCCAATAATATACACACCTTCCCCATGTAACAAATGTAATTTTTTAGGTCAGCAGTACTGCTGTGTACATTTCTAATCACATGGCTGTCTTAGAGGTTGCTTTATTGCTACATATAAGTATTATGTGCCTTTTGTTCAGATGTGACTATTCTGACCAGTGTGTGCATTTGCTAAGGTTACTTAATCACGAGGTGGCCCTTGTACACATTTCATAAAAGCCAACATTTGAACTCAATTAGCCTAAAGAACATAATAACTAATCTTCTGGACCTCTCATGGCACTATATTTTAAGTTCTTTTGAAATTTAGTTTTATAATCGGCTTTTAATGTCATCTCTATTTCCAATGTGCTTTGGATTATGTAGAATGTGTTTTATTGATTAGATGATGAACAGCAAGTGAAAACTAAATTTGTTTGTATTCCTAACTTTATACTTGCATAAGAGAGGAAAAGCCAAATCTGTGTTACCAAATTTTATTCTTTATGTTACTTAATTTAACAATATGGTCCTTTTTATTTGAAATATTTGATAGATGATACTGAGAAAGTCAGTGAATAAAGGGGAATTAGGAAGATTCTTAGATGAATTTTTTTTCTTTCAAGCCACTATAATAATTCATGTGCCTAACATATCACTGAAGCACAATGTCATCTGAATCCCCCATTCATTTCTTGTCTAAAAATCTGAATGACATTATCTCTATTGACCTTGGATGACTATTTTCAAGGGGAATCAGAGTTTTTTCAACTCTGGAAAAGCATTTCCTTTCATTGAGCTCTCCTGACATTAGTAGCTAAATAAAATGAAATGGTAATGCTACTGCTGTTTTGTTTAAAGGCAAATGGATACATTCTTTCATGTAACGCATGTGTCCTGGGAGGAGAGTGCATAAAGCACATTTTAGTAAATAGCATCATGTTTTAAATATATGGAAGAAATTTACTGCTTAGATCACACCGCGGCAAAATCCCCCTGTAAATCAATTCTTTTGTCATGTACATAATTGCACATCATTTATTCCAAAAAATCTGATTTTCATGTAAAAAATCTTTTCATATGAACTAAATCAGTATTGTTATCCCATTGGAAGGAGAATATCTCCATCTGTGAACACTTTGTGACCCTCTTCTTATTAGAATGAGGCCAACTTAAGAATTGGTGATATTTCCCACACCTGTTTTATGTGTTTCTGCTAAGCAAACCTTCTACTGTACACACTTATCCCACCTAGAATTGCTTGGCCTTCCTGATACACCATTCCCACTTAACTGGAGCAAATTATATCCTCCACCCGCTTTTAAATGCAATCTCCTGGTTGACCTTTTCAAAAATGAACCTCATTTGACCCCAATCTCTCCAATGCCTTACCTTTGCTTTATGCCTTTTTTATATAACACTGTACACTTTTTATACAAGTATTATTTAACAGCTGTAATTATGTTTATGAATTTTGCTATTTCCTATTGATTTCATGGTTATGTTTTTCATTTTTGTATATTTTTTCCTAAGAGTTCACCTTTTTCTGACTTTGGGAAACCAAGTCTATTTTACTCACTCTGTGCCTGGTTCATAGCATATACTGAATGTTTTTGAATGAACCAGTGAATAAGTAAATCTATTGTGTACATTTAATACATCAATGTATTTTGAATGAATGCATGAGTGGTAAAGTTCTTTTGATCACAGATTTTTCCCTTTACTCCATTTCTGTATTCTAAAATGGTACACTAAATGCATTATAATACATAATATCTGTTCAACAGCTCTTCGTTTCTTTACTATGTGAGTGGCAATTCTACCCATGTATTAAAAAGATAACTTGGTTTGTCAAAGTTTTTTTCTCCTCTGGTGTAATGGTTAATTTGGTATGTCAACTTGACAGACCCAAGAGATCCTAAAGAGCTGGTAAACATTTCTGTGTATGTCTATGTGGGTCCTTTTGGAAGAGATTAGGATTTGAATCAGTACACTGAGTAAAGACAATCTGCCCTCACCAATGTGGATGGGCATCACTTAATCTGTTGAGAGCCCGGATAGAATGAAAAGGTGAATGAAGGGCTAATTTGCTCTCTTCTTTTGCTGGGAAATCCATCTTCTCCTGCCCTTGGACATCAGAGCTCCCGGTTCTTGGGCCTTTGGACTCTGGGACTTATACCATTGGCTCCCCGGTTCTCAGGGATTCGGACTTAGGCTGAAGTACACACCAGCTTTCCTGGTTCTCCAGCTTGCTGATGGCACCTCATGGGACTTCTCAGCCTCCATAATCATGTGAGCCAATTCCCGTAATAAATATCCTCTTAGATATCTCTATATGGCCTACTAATTCTGAAACTGAATACATCTAGTCACCAAATAGCACTTTAAAATTTTTTTTCTAACCTTTACATGTACATCAAACTACTACCCAAACTGCACAGCCAAAGTATGCCTCTAAACCTTCACATTTGTGCACCAAACCAAATCAAGGCTGAACCTTAGAAAGAATAAGCAAAAGTGAAGTTATATGCATTTTATCCACCTTTTACACCACTGCATTTTGAACACAACGTTTTACTTGCTTAAATTCTCCAGAACAGGTGGGCATGAGCCTTTTTATTAGTCTCTAGTTCCCTGTTGATGGGAAAGTGATTTGTAAATATGTAAACAAAATTGTACTGCAAGCAAAAATGTAGATGCTCAATGGAGTTTATTATAATGGACTTTGGTCTATGTTTTCTGTTTTGTTTTTTTTTTTTTCTCATTTGCAAATCTGAACTTCTGTGATGTTCTAAACTTAGTGGATATTCAATAAGTGTTGTGAGAGAAAACAAAAGGCCCAGCATAACATGTCATCTACATCACATGTAGCATTGGGATGATAGTTTACCTGTAATTATCTATAATTTACGTCCTTCTAAAATGATAATGAGCTACATTTGTCCTATTTAGCAACCATTCATTAGATGTATCTGTAGGTCTGTATGAAATCATTGGTACATCTTTTAGATATCCTTCCTTTAAGCCTAATTCTTTGGGGATTTTAACACCCTTGATTAGATTTCCAATTTTACTCCTTTTAATATAGATTTTTGTCATTCCTGTAATTAATTAAAACATTTTTATTTTTCTAAAGCATAGTAATTGGTTGGCAGTGGCATAGATTCCATCATCTTTAGGCCATACTATTCAAATCAGGCTTTTAGCATTCAATGTGGCTTGTCCTAAAATTGATTTGATTACAGCCATCTGTATTGACCATGAAGGCAAACTCAATGTGATTTGCCCACCAACTGGAAGAACAGCAATAGGTTCAGACCATTCATTGTTCCTTTCCAGGAAAGGCAAAAAATCATTAAAGCAAGCGTTTATCACTGGAAATGTGCAGGCAGGGGCATGTCAATACCTAATATCAAAAATAAAATACAAAGGGCTTAACAAAATGGAAAAAAAGAGATTTTTTAAAAATTGCTTATTTGGAAAACTTGTATTCATTGATAAATCTGTTTCTCGAATATGGTATGCGTATAGATATGTCCTAACTTCTATTGTCAGAGTGTGATCTTTGGAAAATAGGACAACTGTTTACTGTGAAAGTTAGATCATTGAAAGTTAAGATTTTATAGTTACAACAGCAACCACAAGCACATTACTGAAAAGTAACAGGATAGAAGCTTAGGACTAAGAAAAATTTTAAAGTGATTATGTTTATTATAGTTTTCATTTTTATTACAGTTCAAAAGGAATAAAGAAAGAAAAAGCGTAAAAGTAATTTATAGAAAGGTTTGCTATGAAAAGTATGCCTTTATTTCATGATATTGACATCTTAATGTGTCATATTAACTCACAAGCTCTCGTTCCTGCTCTTCAGAAGCTACAAGGCTAGGTGCAGTGGCTAACGCCTATAATTCCAATGCTTTGGAGGCTAAGGCAAAAGAATTGCTTCAGGCCAGGAGTTCAAGGCCAGCCTCGGCAACATAGTGAGACGTCATCTCTACAAAAAATAGAAAACTTAGCCAGGTGTGGTAGTGCACACCTGTAATCCCAGCTACTTGGGAGGCTGAAGTGGGAGGATTACTTGAGTCCAGGAGTTCAAAGCTGCAGTGAGCTATGATTGTGCCATGACACTCCAGTCTGGGTGACAGAGTGAGACCCTATCTCAAAAAAAAAAAGCAACAAACATGAAATAGGATAAATGGCCTGTGGCCAAAATTGCAAAAATATAATAACTGAAAGGTCAGCTATAGCCTTGTGTTTCCAGATTCACAGAGACAGAAATTTTGTGCTAACAACTTGTTTTAAAAAACAGAAATGTCTATAAAAACAGAAAATGAACAATTTCAGTCTCATTGCCCTGATTACTGAAATATTGGAAAATTGGGTTGTAAAAAATATAGAAACCATTCTTAGTTTTTAATATTAATATTTTATAACTTAATAGTATACCTTAGTATTTGTATAGTGACTAAGTATATAGGCTATGACAAGATTGACAGGATTAAGCTGAAATCCTATTCTCTTCACTTACTGATGTAATCTAGGCCAAAGTACCCTAGCTGAGCTTTATTGATAAAATGAAGAAAATAAGACTCCTTACCTCATAGGATTGATACAAAAATAGAATAAGGACATGCATATTTCCTGGTTCCCGGTTGTATTACTCTGTTCTCACACTGCTAATAAAGGCATACCCAAGACTGGGTAATTTATAAAGGAAAGAGGTTTAATGGACTCACAGTTTCACATGGCTAGGGAGGCTCCACAATCATGGCAGAAGGCAAAGGGGAAGCAAGACACATCTTACATGGTGGCAGACAAGAGGACATGTGCTGGGGAACTCCCATTTATAAAACCATCAGATATCATGAGACTTTTTCACTACCATGAGAACAGTATGCTGCTCCCATGATTCAATTATCTACACATGGCCCTGCCCTTGACACGTGGGGATTATTACAATTCAAGGTGAGATTTGCGTGGGGACACGGCCAGACCATGTCATTGGTACACAGGAAACATTCAATAAGTGAAAGCTACTATAGTTATTCAAACCATGAATTATTAGTTGTTATGCATCCCATTAGCTTTATTCCTGACATGTACAGGCATCTGACAGGTATGGACAGATGACAGATACAGGCGGAGTATACGGAACGAGGAAGTTTGACTAAAGTGTCAGTGATCTTCATTCAAAGTGTTTCTGTCTAAGGCCTTAATGCAAAAGGCCACACATACAGACACACACACCCCTTACATGTTAATGTCACATAGGATTATAAAAACGTGGATTAATTAAAAACAAAGCAAAAAAAAAAAAAAAAAAAAAAAGGCCTCTAAGCCACAGGGAAACTTGGTTAAAATCTGGAGATTTAAATTGATCATGAAGAGTTATATTTAAACATGATTACCATGTTGCCAGTGGGAAGTGATTCTTAGAATAATCAGGTTTGAGAAGGCTAATAATAGAACACTAGATCTGGAGTTGCCTGTGAGTCACTTGGAAGGGGAAAGCTAAGCCCACCATGAAGCCTAGGTATTGAATGAAAGCCACATAAGGACCACAATAGAACAAAATCAGGGAAAAGAAGCTGACCATTTCCACGATTTCCAGTCTTTTCAGTTGTGACTTTTCCTTTAAGCAATTGAAATTGTAAAACCTGTGACTTCTTGAAGGATTGAGACTCTGTCTTATTCATTTCTTATTTCCGTTGCCTAGCACAGTTCCTAACATGTAGCTGGTGCTCAACACAAGTTTGGTGGGTTCAATTAATGAAGGTTCTCAGTGAGGGAAATAGCTCGGTGAAGAAAATTCTATGTTTATACTACTACAAAACATTTTGAAACAGCCTTAGGTTTTATATCTGTGTTGTATGATCTCATTAAGGATAAAATCTTATTTATACATTTGCAACATGGATAAGGCTCAAGAAATTTATTTCATTGTTTGCTACTTTAAGCAATCAAGGACAAAAACAAAGTATGTTTTAATTGCTGCCTCTGTGTATTGAAATTATGACTAGTATATATTTTTAAATTAAATATTATTTAGGAAATACCTATAATTTCTCATGAACCTGAAACTTTCTGCTTTTTATCTGTGTAATGTTTGGGGAAAGATTTTATTTGTTCTAGAATATTCATATTCCTAAAGTCACCAGGAATAACTCTAATGTGAGACCTATTTAAATTCTGCTAACAAAGCTAATGAGCTCAGTTAATAAGCTAATGAGCTATTTTTGTTTTAAAAACCAAAAATCTGTGTTTCTGAAATGCCATAATCTAGCTCAACACAATTCATAATCTTCAAAAGAACTACAGCTTTAAGTCACAGCCGAGTCCCCACAATCTTCCCGAGAAGTATCATTTCATAAATAAGTTAACATATTCTAGTTAATATTACATATTTTCATACTAGTTGAATCTTTACTTAAATGCACATTTGTCAAATAGTCAATCATTCGACAAATATTTAGTATCTGCTTATCAAAGGCACTTTTTGGTTTCAGGGATACAAACTGAATAAGAGAAGCAAGGTCTCTACTCTTTTCTCACTTACATTCTAGTTGGCTAGACAGATAATAAGCAACAAAATAAGCAAATAGGCAAGATTAATTTCAGATGATAATTAATGCTGTAAGTCAACAAAACAATGCTTTGATATAAAGAGATGAGGGATATAAATTTAAATTGGGTAATCAAGGAAAGATGTCTCTAAGGATGTTACTTTTAAGCTGAAATCCGAATGGTACAAAGGAGCCAGCCATCGAAAGATCCCTGTAAAGAGAAAAGAAAATAAATGAACCAAGGAACAAAATACAAAGGTCTTAAAGTGATGATAAGCTTTTAATTTTAAAAGACCAGAAAAGATGCCAAGCCAATCAAAATCCCAGCAGGCTTTTGTAGAAATTAGCAAACTGATCCTCACATTCATGTGGAAATGCAGAATAATTTAAAAATAACTTTAAAGAAAGTTAAAGCTGGGCCGGGCGCGGTGGCTCAAGCCTGTAATCCCAGCACTTTGGGAGGCCGAGACGGGCGGATCACGAGGTCAGGAGATCGAGACCATCCTGGCTAACATGGTGAAACCCCGTCTCTATTAAGAAATACAAAAAACTAGCCGGGCGAGGTGGCGGGCGTCTGTAGTCCCAGCTACTCAGGAGGCTGAGGCCGGAGAATGGCGTGAACCCGGGAGGCGGAGCTTGCAGTGAGCTGAGATCCGGCCACTGCACTCCAGCCTGGGCGACAGAGCGAGACTCCGTCTCAAAAAAAAAAAAAAAAAAAAAGAAAGTTAAAGCTGTAAGACACACCAACTGACTTCAAGATGTAGTATGAAGTCATGATATTTAAGACTATGTGGTATCAGTGTAAAGAGAAATAGATCAGTGAAACAAAATATAGAGTCCAGAAACAGATCCACATTTATATGGTTAATTGATTTTTAACAAAGATTTAACTCAATGAATAAATGAAAGTCTTTTCCACACATTTTCTGGAAAAATTGGATATTGTTTTCAAAAAAAAGGATAAAAGAGCACTCATCCATACCTTATACCATATTAAAAATTAAATATTTTACAAAGATAAATGTAAAGCCTAAAACTCTAAAACTGCTAGCAGAAAACATAAGAGAAACACTTTGTGACTTTGGGTTAGGCAAAGATTTCTTAAAAATGACACCTTAGCAAACTAACACAGGAACAGAAAACAGAATACCACATGTTCTCACTTATAAGTGGGAGCTAAATTATGAGAATATACAACTCATAGAGGGGAACAGCACACACTGGGGCCTTTTGGAGGCTGGAGGGTGGGAGGAGGAAGAGGATCAGGAAAAATAGCTAATGTGTACTAGGCTTAATACCTGGGTGATAAAGTAATCTGTACAACAAACCCCCATGACACAAGTATACCTATATAACAAACCTGAACATGTACCCCTGGACTTAAAATAAAACTTTAAAAAAATGACACTGAAAGTATAATCCATAAAAGAAAAATTTGATATATTGAACTTAATCAAAATTAAGAACTTCAGCTTTCTGAAAAACATTGCAAAGACAGTGATGACAAACCACTGACTGGGAGAATATGTTTCTAATTATCATATATCATAAAGGACTTAATATGGAAAATATGAAGAACTGTCAAATCCAGTAATAAGGAAACAAATGACAATTTTTTTAAAATGAGCAAAAGATTTAATGAACATCTATTCATAGAACAATTGCAGATATTCAGATGGCAAATCAGCATGTGAAAAAAATACTTCCTATCATTAGCCATTGGGCTAATACATACCTGTTACAAAATTTAAAATTAACAACTGATCATACCAAGTGTTAGTGAACATGTGGAGCAACTGGAACTCTCATACATTGCTGGTAGAAATATAAAATGGTATAATCACTTTGGAAAATGGTTTGGCAGTATTTTTAAATGTTAAACATCTACCTACCACATGACTCAGCCAATTTTTTAATGAGTGCATAGTAAATGTATGTATTTATGGGGTAGATGAGGTATTTTGATCCAGGCATACAATGTGTAATTATCATATCAGGGTAAATAGGCTATCTATCCCCTCAAGCATTTATTATTTCTTTGTGTTACAAACCTTCCAATTACATTCTTTTAGTTATTATAAAATGTGCAATAATTATTTGGGAGGCCAAGGTAGGCGGATCACCTGAAGTCAGGAGTTTGAGACCAGCCTGACCAACATAGAGAAACTCTGTCTCTACTAAAAATACAAAATTAGCCAGACATGGTGGCACATGCCTGTAATCCTAGCTACTTGGGAGGCTGAGGCAGGAGAACTGCTTGAACCCAGAAAGCGGAGATTGTGGTGAGCCAAGATTGCACCATTGCACTCTAGCCTCAGCAAAAGGAGCAAAACTTTGTCTCAAAAAAAAAAAGTGCAATAATTTATTGTTGACTGTAGTCACCCTGTTATGTAATCAATTACTAAATCTTATTCATTGTTCATAACTATTTTTTTTTATCCATTAACCATCCCCATTTCTCCTCCTGCCCCCACTACCCTTCCCAGCCTCTGGTAACCATCATTCTATTCTGTCTCCATGGATTCAATTGTTCTAAATTTTAGCTCCCACAAATAAGTGAGAACATGTGAAGTTAATCTTTCTGTGCTTGGCTGATTTCACTTAACATGATGTCCTCCAGTTCCATCCATGTTGTTTCAAATGACAGGATCTCATTCTTTTTTATGGCTGAATAGTACTCCATTATGTATACATATATCAGATTTTCTGTATCCATTCATCTGTTGATGGACAATAGGTTGCTTCCAAATTTTGGCCATTGTTAACAGTGCTGCAATAAATGTAGGAGTGCAGATATCACTCCTGTATACCTATTTCATTTCATTTGGGTATATAACTAGCACTGGGATTGCTGGAACATATGGTGGTTCTATTTTTAGTTTTTGAGTAA
The DNA here is from genome assembly GCF_008728515.1 of Papio anubis. Classification (NCBI taxonomy): domain Eukaryota; kingdom Metazoa; phylum Chordata; class Mammalia; order Primates; family Cercopithecidae; genus Papio; species Papio anubis. The sequence continues at coordinate 93,666,779 of NC_044984.1, read as the reverse complement.
CCTACATATTTTTCTCCGTAGTCCTGTACAAATTTGCATTCCTACAAACAGTTTAGGAGGGTTCCCTTTTCTCCACATCCTCGCTAGCTTTCATTATTACTTGTATTTTTTGAAAAACATCATTTAAACTGGGGTGAGAGGATATCTCATTGTAGTTTTAATTTGCATTTCTCTGATGATCAGTGTTGATGAGTATCTTTTCACATACTCGCTTGCTGTTTGTATGTCTTCTTTTGATAAATGTCTATTCAGACATTTTGCCCATTTTTAAATCAGAGTATTAGGATTTTTTCCTATAGAGTCGTTTGAGCTCCTTATATGTTTTGGTTATTAATTCCTTGTCAGACAAATAGTTTGCAAATACTGTATCCTATTCGGTAGGATGACTCTTCACTTTGGTGATTGTTTCCATTGCTTTGCAGAAGCTTTTTAACTAGATGTGATCCCATTTGTCCGTTTTTACTTTGCTTGCCAGGCACATGGGTGTTACTCAAGAAACCTTTACCCAGTCCAATATCCTGGAGAGTTTCCGCCTTTTCTTTTAGTAGTTTCATAGCTTGAAATATTAGATTTAAGTCTTTAATCCATTTTGATTTGATTTATTTTACTTTATTTTATTATTGTACTTTAAGTTATAGGGTATATGTGCTACATAGGTATACGTGTGCCCTGTTGGTTTGCTGCACCCATCAACTTGTCATTTACATTAGGTATTTCTCCTAAAGATATCCCTCCCCCCTCCCCCCCCCCCCCTCCCCCTACCCCACTACAGGCCCTGGTGTGTGATGTTCCCCGCCCTGTGTCCAAGTGTTCTTGTTGTTTGGTTCCCACCTATGAGTGAGAACATGCGGTGTTTGTTTTTCTGTCCTTGTAATAGTTTGCTGAGAATGATGGTTTCCTACTTCATCCATGTCCCTGCAAAGGACATTAACTCACCCTTTTTTTATGGCTGCATAGTATTCCATAGTGTATATGTTCCACATTTTCTTTATCCAGTCTATCATTGATGGACGTTTGGGTTGGTTCCAAGTCTTTGCTATTGTGAATAGTGCCGCAATAAACATACATGTGCATGTGTCTTTATAGTAGCATGATTTATGATCCTTTGGGTATATGCCCAGTAATGGAATTGCTGGGTCAAATGGTATTTCTAGCTTTAGATCCTTGAGGAATCACCACACTGTCTTCCACAATGGCTGAACAAATTTACACTCCCACCAACAGTGTAAAAGCATTCCTATTTCTCCACATTCTCTCTAGCATCTGCTGTTTCCTGACTTTTTAATGATTGCCATTCTAACAGGTGTGAGATGGTCTCACATTGTGGTTTGATTTGCATTTCTCTGATGACCAGTGATGATGAGCATTTTTTCATGTGTCTGTTGGCTGCATATATGTCTTTTTTGAGAAGTGACTGTTCTTCACCCACTTTTTGATGGAGTTGTTTGTTTTTCTCTTGTAAATTTGTTTGAGTTCTTTGTAGATTCTGGATACTAGCCCTTTGTCAGATGAGTAGATTGCAAAAATTTTCTCCCATTCTGTAGCTTGCCTGCTCACTCTGATGGTAGTTGCAGTGGTGTGATCTCAGCTCACTGCAAGCTCCTCCTCCCAGATTCACACCATTCTCCTGCCTCAGCCTCCTGAGTAGCTGGGCCTACAGGCACCTGCTACCACACCTGGCTAATTTATTTTTATTTTTATTTTTATTTTTAGTAGAGACAGGGTTTCACCGTGTTACCCAGGATGGTCTCGGTCTCCTGACCTCGTGATCTGCCCGTCTCAGCCTCCCAAAGTGCTGGGATTACAGGCGTAAGCCACTGTGCCCAGCCAATCTGATGGTAGTTTCTTTTGCCATGCAGAAGCTCTTTAGTTTATTTAGATCCCATTAGTCTATTTTGGCTTTTGTTACCATTGCTTTTGGTGTTTTAGTCATCAAGTCCTTGCTCATGCCTATGTCCTGAATCATATTGCCTAGGTTTTCTTCTAGGGTTTTTATGGTTTTAGGTCTAACATTTAAGTCTGTAATCCATCTTAAATTAATTTTTGTATAATGTGTAAGGAAGGGATCCAGTTTCAGCTTTCTACATATGGCTAGCCAGTTTTCCCAGCACCATTTGTTAAATAGGGAATCCTTTCCCTATTTCTTGTTTTTGTCAGGTTTGTCAAAGATAAGATGGTTGTAGATGGGTGGTGTTATTTCTGAGGCTTCTGTTTTGTTCCATTGGTCTATATCTCTGTTTTGGTACCAATATCATGCTGTTTGGGTTACTGTAGCCTTGTAGTATAGTTTGAAGTCAGGTAGTGTGATTTTTTGTATGGTGAGAGATAGGTTCTAGTTTTGTTCTTCTGCATAAGGATATCCAGTTTTCCCAGAACCGTTTATTGAAGAGATTGTCCTTTCCCCAATGTGTCTTCTTGGCACCTTTGTCAAAAATAAGTTCACTGTACATGTATGAATTTATTTCTGGGTTCTCTGTTCTATTCCATTGGTCTATGTGCCTATTTTTATGCTAGAATCATGCTGTTTTTGTTACAATACTTCTGTGTATAATTTGAAGTCTGGTAATGTGATTCCTCCAGTTTTGTTTGTTTTGCTCTATATGGCTTTGGCTAGTCTAGGTCTTTTGTGGTTCCATATAATTTTAGGAATTTTTTTTCTATTTCTGCAAAGAATGTCATTGATATTTGATAGGGACTGCATTGAATCTGCGCATTGCTTTGGTTAGTATGAACATTTTATTATAACAATATTGATTCTTCCAATCCATGAACATGGAATATTTTTCCATTTTTTTTGTGTGTGTCCTCTTCAAGTTCTTGCATCGGTGTTTTACAGTTTTTATTGTAGAGATCTTTCACTTCTTTGAGTTTATTCCTAAGTATTTTATTTTATTCGTAACTATTGGAAATGGGATTTGATTTCTTTTTCATATTTTTTGCTGTTGGCATATAGAAATGCTACGGATTATTGTATGTTGGTTTTGTATCCTGCCACTTTACTGAATTTGTTTAGGTTTTTCCACATATAAGATTCTATCATTTGTAAACAAGGATAAATTGGCTTCTTTCTTTCCCATTTGTTTCCCTTTAATTTCTTTCTCTTGTCTGATTACTCTAGCTAGGACTTCCCATATTATGTTGAATAACCGTCATGAAAGAGGACATCCTTGTCTTGTTCCAGATCTTCAAAACTGAAGGGTTTTCAGTTTTGCCCCATTAAGTATGATACTAGCTGTGAGTCTGTCATGTATAGCTTTTATTATTAAAGTATGTTTTTTCTATCCCCAGGTTTTTGAGAGTTTTTACTATGAAGGAATGTTGAATTTTATCAAATGCTTTTTCAGCATCTATTGAAGTGATTATATGTTTTTTTCCTTCATTCTGTTGATATGATATATCACATTGATTAATTTGTACATGTTAATCCATCCTTGCATCCCAGGGATAAATCCAACCTGGTCATGATGAATGACCTTTTTAATGTGTTGTTGAACTTGGATTGACCTTATTTTGTTGAGGATTTTTGTGTCAATGGTATCAATGTTCAGCAGGGATAATGACCTGCAGTTTTCTTTTTGTGATGTGTCTTTGGTTATGATATCAGCATATTACTGCCTTCATAGAATGAGTTTAGAGGTAGTCCCCTTATTTTTCAGAATTGTTTGAGTAGGATTGGTATTAGTTCTTCTGCAAATATTTGGTAGAATTTAGCAGTGAAGCCATCAGGTCCATGCCTTTTTTTATTATTTGCTGAGAGACTTTATAATATGGCTTGATCTAATTACTTGTTACTGATCTATTCAGGTTTTGGATTTCTTCATCCTTCAATCTTGGTAGGTTGTCTATGTATACTCATTTATCCATTTCTTCTAGATTTTCCAATTTATTGGCATAGAGTTGCTCATAGAATTCTCTAACAATCATTTGAATCTCTGGAGTACCAGTTGTAATGTCTCCTTTTTCACCTCTGATTGTATTTATTTAGGCCTTTTTACTTTTTTTCTTAGTTTGGCTAAGAGTTTTTCTTTTTTTTTATCTTTTCAAAAAACCAACTTTTCATTTCATTGACCTTTTGTATTATTCTTTTCTGTTTCTGTTATATTTCTGCTCTAATCTTTATTATTGCTTTCTTCTAGTAATTTTGTGTTTGATTTTTTCTATCTTTTCTTGTTCTTTAAGATGCATAATTAAGTAGTTTATGTAAAGTTTTTCTACTTTTTGATGTAGGAGCTTATTGCTAGAAACTTTTCTCTAGTACTGCTTTTACTATAACCCATAGATTTTGATATGTTGTGTTTCCATTTTCATTTGTTTCAATAATTTTTGAAACTTTTTTTAATGTCTTTATTTATTCACTGGTCATTCAGAAGCATATTGTTTAATTTCCACGTGTTTGTATAGTTTCTAACATTCTTCTTGTTATTGATTTCTAGTTTCGTTCCATTGTGGTCAGAGAAGAGACTTAATATGATTTCAGTATTTTTAAATTATTTAATACTTCTTTTGTGACTTAACATATCATCTATACTTGAGAATGATCCATGTGCTGAGAAGAAGAATGTGTATTCTGTAGCCATTTGATGAAATGTTTTGTACATATCTATTAGGTCCATTTGTTGTATGGTGTAGATTAAGTGTGATATTTCTTTGTTGATTTTTCTGTCTGGATGACCTGTCCAATGTTGAAAGTAGGGCATTGATGTCTCCAGCTGTTATTGTATTGGGGTCTGTCTCTCTCTTTAGCTCTGATAGTATTTGCTTTACATATCCAGTCCTCCAGTGTTGGGAGCATATATATTTACAATTGTTATATTCTCTTACTGAATTGACACCTTTACTATTATATAATAACCTTCTTATCTCTTTTTGTTTTAGTCTTGAAATTTATTTTGTCTCATATGAGTACAACTACTACTACCCTTTTTTGGTTTTCATTTGCATAGAATATCTTTTATATCTTTTTATTTTCAATCTCTGTGAGTTTTTATAGGTTAAATATTTTTCTTGTAGGCAGCAGATCAATGGGTCTTGTTTTTTCATCCGTTCACCCACTCTGTGTCTTTTGATTGGAAAGTTCAGTCCATTTACATTCAATGATATTGATAAGTAAGGACTTACTACTACCATTTTGTTATTTGTTTTCTGGTTGTTTTGGGGTCTTGTTTTCCTTTCTTCCTCCCTTTGTCTATTTAGTGAAGGTGGTTTTCTCAGGAGGTATATTTTAATTTCTTGCTATTTTTGTACCTGTTGTAGGTTTTTTTTTTTTTTTTTTTTTTATGATTTGAGGTTACCAGGAGGCTTGCAAATAACATCTTATAACCCATTACATAAAACTGATGGCAACTTAACCCTGATTGCAAAAACAAATTAACAAACAAGCAAAGAGAAAACTAATAACTCTACACTTTAGAGTTTATCACCCTATTTTTTTTTTTATTATACTTTAAGTTCTAGGATACATGTGCACAACATGCAGGTTTGTTACATATGTATACATGTGCCATGTTGGTGTGCCACACCCATTAACTCATCATTTACCCTAGGTATATCTCCTAATGCTATCCCTACCCCCTCCCCCCACCCCACAACAGGCCCCGATGTGTGATGTTCCCCTTCCTGTGTCCAAGTGTTCTCATTGATCAATTCCTGCCTATGAGTGAGAACATGCGGTGTTTGGTTTTTTGTCCTTGTGATAGATTGCTGAGAATGATGGTTTCCTGCTTCATCCATGTCCCTGCAAAGGACATGAACTCATCCTTTTTTATGGCTGCATAGTATTCCCTGGTGTATATGTGCCACATTTTCTTAATCCACTCTATTATTGATGGACATTTGGGTTGGTTCCAAGTCTTTGCTATTGTGAATAGTGCCACAATAAACATATGTGTGCATGTGTCTTTATAGCAGCATGATTTATAATCCTTTGGGTATATACCCAGTAATGGAATGGCTAGGTCAAATGGTATTTCTAGTTCTAGATCCTTGAGGAATTGCCACACTGTCTTCTACAACAGTTGAACTAGTTTACAGTCCTACCAACAGTGTAAAAGTGTTCCTGTTTCTCCACATCCTCTCCAGGACCTGTTGTTTCCTGACTTTTTAATGATCGCCATTCTAACTGGTGTGAGATGGTATCTCATTGTTTTGCATTTCTCTGATGGCCACTCTCATTGATGTGCATTTCTCTGATGGCCAGTGATGATGAGCATTTTTTCATGTATCTGTTGGCTGCATAAATGTCTTCTTTTGAGAAGTGTCTGTTCATATCCTTCACCCACTTTTTGATGAGGTTGTTTGTTTTTCCTTGTAAATTTGTTTGAGTTCTTTGTGGATTCTGGATATTAGCCCTTTGTCAGATGAGTAGATTGAAAAAATTTTCTCCTTTTCTGAAGGCTGCCTGTTCACTCTGATGGTAGTTTCTTTTGCTGTGCAGAAGCTCTTTAGTTTAATTACATCCCATTTGTGAATTTTGACTTTTGTTGCCATTACTTTTGGTGTTTTAGACATGAAATACTTGCCCATGCCTATGGCCTGAATGGTATTGCCTAGGTTTTCGTCTAGAGTTTTTATGGTTTTAGGTCTAACATTTAAGTCTTTAAAGTTCATATGAAATGAAAAAAGAGCCCACATTGCCAAGACAATCCTAAGCCAAAAGAACAAAGCTGGAGGCATCACACTACCTGAGCTCAAACTATACTACAAGGCTACAGTAACCCAAACAGCATGGTACTGGTACCAAAACAGAGATGTAGACCAATGGAACAGAACAGAGCCCTCAGAAATAATACCACACATCTACAACCATCTGATCTTTGACAAACCCAACAAAAACAGGAAATGGGGAAAGGATTCCCTATTTAATAAATTGTTACCATTGCTTTTGGTGTTTTAGTCAGGAAGACTAAAATTGTGCTGGGAAAACTGGCTAGCCATATGTGGAAAGCTGAAACTGGATCCCTTCCTTACACCTTATACAAAAATTAATTCAAGATGGATTAAAGACCCATTATTATTTTTGATTGGTTCATCTTTTAGTCTTCATACTCAAGATATGGGTGCTTTAAACACCACAATTAAAGTATTCTAATATTATGTGTTTGTCTGTTTACTTATTATGACCAGTGAGTTTTGTACCTTCAGATGTTTTCTTATTTCTCATTAACATTCTTTTCTGTCAGATTGAAGATCTCTCTTTAGCATTTCTGGTAGGACAGATCTGATATTGATTAAGTCTTTCAGCTTTTGTTTGCCTGGGAAGATCTTTATTTCTCCTTCATGTTTGAGGGATATTTTCACCTATATTATCCTAGAATAAAAGCATTTTTTGTCATCCCTTTAAATATATCATGCTACTCTCTCCTGGCCTGGAAGGCTTGCACTGAGAATTCTGCTCCAGACATATTGAAGTTCCTTTGTATGTTATTTCTTTCTTTTCTCTTGCTGCTCTTAAGTTTCTTTCTTTATACTTGACCTTTAGGAGTTTGATTATTAAAAGACTTGAGCTAGTCTTATTTGGGTTAAATCTGCTTGGTGTTCTAGAACCTTCTTGTTCTTGTATATTAATTTCTTTCTTTAGGTTTGGAAAATTCTCTTTTAATATCCCTTTGAATAAACTTTCAACCCTGATCTCTCTCTCTTGACCTCCTCTTAAAGATTAAGAACTTTTAGATTTTCTATTTTCTAGATCTTATGGGCATTCTTCATTCTTTCTTGTTCTTTTTTCTTTTGTCTTCTATGACTCTGTATTTTCAAATAGCCTGTCTTCAAGCTCAGTAATTCTTTCTTCTGTTTGATCAGTTCTGCTGTTGTGAGATGCTGATGCATTCTTCAGTACATCAATTGAATTTTTCAGCTCCAGAATTTCTGCTTGATTTTTTAAAATTATTTCAATCTTCAATCTCTTTGTTAACAGTGTATCTGATAAGATTCTGAATTCCTTCTCTGTGTTATCTTAAATTTTGTTAAGCTTCCTAAAAACAGGAATTTTGATTTCTCTGAAAGGTCACATATCTCTGTTATTCAGAATTAATCACTGGTGCCTTATTTAGTTTGTCTTGTGAGGTCATGTTTTCCTGAATGGTCTTAATGCTTGTGGGTGTTCATTTATGTTTGTGCATTGAAGAGTTAGGTATTTATTGTAGTCTTTGCAGTTTGAGCTTATTTGTACCCATCCTTCTTGGGAAGACTTTCCAAGTATTCAAGTGTTATGATCTAAATCTTTTGTCACTGTTGCTATAACTACATTAGGGGGTACTCCATGCCCAGTAACACTGGGAGTCTTACAGACTTGTAGAGGTGCCACCTTCCTGGTCTTGGGTAAGATCTAGGGATTACTAGGCAGAGATTTGTTCTCTTATCTCACTTTCCTCCAAACAAATGGAGTCTCTCTCTGCATGTGGGGCTGCCTGGAGCTGTCAGAGGGGTGACACAAGCACCCCTATGGCTACCATGACTGGGACTGGACTGTGTCAGACCTGAAGCTAGCACAACACTGGGTCTTGTCAACGTCCTGAGGTGTCTACTGCCTGGCTACCACTGATGCTCACTCAAGACTCAAAGGCTCTTCAGTAAGCAGACAGCAAATGTAGCCAGGTTTATGCCCTTCCCTTCAGGATGGTGAGCTCTCCCCTGGCCCAGAGTGGGACAAGAAATGCCATTTGGGAGCCCAGGTCTAGAGTCAGGAAACATAAGCATCTACTTGGTACTCTATTCTACTGTGACTGAGGTGGCATCTAAACCACAAGACAACATTCTTCCCACTCTTTCCTCTATGCAGAAGAAGTCTCTCCCTGTGGCCACCACTGTTCTAGGCTCACAGTGAGTATTGCCTAGCTACTGCTGATGTTCACTCCAGGCCCAAGGACTCTTCAGTCAGCTTGTGATGAATGCTACCAGGCCTGGGTCTCTCCCTTCAGAGCAGTAGTCTTCACTCTGGCCCAGGATGGATCCAGAAATGCCATCTAAAAACCAAGGCCTGGAACTGGGGGCCCTTGTAACCTGCTTGATGCTCTACTCCACTGTGGCTCAGCTGATACCCAAACTACAAGACAAAGTCCCCTTTACTCTTCCCTCTCCTTTCCTCAAACACGATTTTCTCCTCATGGCCACAACTGCTGGGAATGCACTGAGTCACACATAAAGCCAGTATGACCCTGGATCTTACCCAAGGCCTATGGCAAATACTGCCTGGGTATTGCTGATATTCATTCAAGGCCGAAGGGCTATTTAGCCGGCAGGTGATGAATTCTGCCAGGACTGGGTCCTTCCCTTCAAGGAAGAGGTTATCTTCTGGCTCAGGATATATTTAGAAATTTTATCCAGGAACTAGGACCTGGAATGAGGGCTATCAGACTCTCCCTGATGCCCTGTCCTACTGTGTTTTAGCTGGTATCCAAGTTGAAGACAAAGTCCTCTTTACTCTCCCCTCTCTTCTTCTCAAGCAGAAGAAAGGTGTATCTCCTGGAGCTGCGAGCCATGCTGCTTGAGGTTGAGTGAGGGGTGGCATAAACATTCCCTTGCCCCCGTGGCTGGTATCTCACTAGGTTGCATGCACCCCAAATTCACTGACTCTCAATTTAGAACAGCATCAGGACTTGCCCACAAATTGCAATTCTTGTGGCCTAGACCATCTTTCAAGTTTATTTAGAACCCCAAAGCACTTTAGCTTATGTTATTGAGCTTGTCAGAACTCAAATTCTGACAATACTGCTAGGTGATTCCCCTCTGGCTAAGGCTGGTCTAAATGTTCACTCTTTGGGTGCCAGCTGAGTTCTGCCATGTGTTACTCGATGTTATGACAGCACAGCACTGAATTTCAATGCAAAGTCCCACAATTACTGCTTTCTTCCTCCCCCAAGCACACAGATTCTCCCTCCCTGCCACAGAGTCACTGCCAGGGGATAAGGGAGGGGTGGCATCAACATCTTTCATACCCTTTCAGTGCTTCTTTCATTGGTATGATGTTAAAACCAAAGGTACTACGATCACTCACCTGAGTTTTGGTTCTTATGAAGGTGTTTTCTTATGTGGATCGTTGTTCAATTTGATATTCTGCAGGGGCAACAATTGCTGGAAAGTTCTATTCAGTCTTTTGCTTCACCTTCTCTAGACTCAGTCATTTATACCTAGATATTTATTGAAGAGAAATGAAAACATGTGGCCATAGAAAGAGTTTTATACAAATGTTCATAGCAGCTTTATTTCTAATAGACAAAACCTGGCAGCAAACCAAATGTTCACCAATTGGTGAATGGATAAATAAATTATGCTATATCCATACAATGGAATACTATTTGGCAATAAAAAGGAATTATTAATATCAACAACATGGATAAATATCAAAATAACTATGCTGAGTAAAGGCAGGTGGACCAAAAAAAGTATATACTGTATAATTTCATTTAGATAAAATTCTAGAAAAGCTAAACTTACCTATAGTGACAGAAAGCATATCGTTGGTTGCCTGGTGGATAAGAAGATAATGAGGGACATGAGTGAGAAATTACAAAAGGGTGAAAGGAAATTTTTGGATGATAGATATGCCCATTTTGTTGATTGTGATTATATTTTCATGCATATATCTAAATCTGAAAACATTAAATTATATACTTTAAATGTGTTTAGTTTATTATATGCCAATTATATCCTAACAAAAAATAGTTATACATACACACTATCTAGATATGTACAAACATACACAGGCACCATACATATAAAAGGATGTCAGTGTAGCTGGAGAATAGTGAAGGAGAGAATGACTCAATATGATGTTACAGGGGCAGGGAGGGGCTGGATCACAAAAAACCCTAAAGACCACAGGGAGGAGCTTGGACTTTGTTCCAAGTACTGTAGGGAGCCACTGGAAGTTTTAAGCAGAGAAATGATTTGATTTGATTTACATTTTAGTAGGATTATTCCAAGTGCTACATGGAGAATGGATTACAGAAGAGCAACAGAAGCAATGAAGAGACTGGTTGAAAAGCTTTTGTCATAGTCCTGGCAAGGAAAAAAAAAAACACTTGTTTGGACTAAGGTAGCAGGAGTAGAAATGGAGGCAAAGATACAGGAAAATAAAATCTTACTAAAATGAATGGCTTTCTGGATTGTTAAAATTTAGATTTGGATAATTTTAGGGACTTATGATTTGGAATATTATTTGTAAAGTACTGTTATAATCTAGATCACAGTTCACCCAATGCAGCCGATCGTATTGTCCATCTTACCAGTAGCCTGTTTTTCTTGTTTCTCTACTTTGAGCACCCAAGTGCTAGCAGTTTAGGGTAAAGCATGCAACTCTTCCTTCTCTCTGCACTGCTGCCAATTCTTCCTTACAAAGATACACAATTTAAATCCAACTGGGTTGGGGTGGGGAAGGGGAGGAGGGATGAGAACTCGAAAAAGAATCTGCTTGAGCCTGATACTAGGAGCAAATGATCCCCTCAGATTCCTTACAGATTGTTTACTACTTTACTAGGTAAGTTTCGGTGTTACTCTGCAATTTGTCTCTTCCTTCTGAAACAGCATTCCTACTTCATGATTCTTGTTGTAAAAGATAGTCCTCAGGGTACCCAGAACTTATTTAGAATTATTTAGGAGGAGTCTTGTTAAAGAAAAGCAAAAAAGCCATTCAAATATTAATTCATCTATTCATTTAGTTTTTCCTTCATTCTTTCAATAAGTATTCAGAGTAAATGTTGAAAGCAGAGAAATGAAATAAAAGCAAGAGATTGTGGGAGGGTATTATTTCAACTACCCCTGGTTTATTCAGTAAACATTTTCTTTAGTCTTCCTAAGTAACGCTTATTTTATTTTCAGAACTAAAAGAACCCACATGTGCATAAAAGAAAGCATAGACTTTCTTCAAAGACAGATGATCCTGAATCACTACAAGGTGTCTAACTACAATAGGTTTTAACAGCTGCAGTGAAAGGTCTACTTCCAGCTGTTTATATACAGATAGTTCTTCCATAGCACTGAAACAAATCTGAAATGAAATTATTTGGTGAGCAGTTAAATGTTGAAGTAAGGATACATTCCTGCCAGGTGATAAAGAACTCATCCTCCCTCCATTTTCCCAGCTTCACATTAGTGATCACTCTCCTTTAAACCTGACTCCTCACAAAACACAGGAAGAGAGCAAACACAAAAAGAGGAATATCTGATAACAGTGAGCTCTATGACTGAAAAATGTATAACTAATAACTGAAGAATAATGAGGCTCTTACTTCCACAGCCAACACTGTTGGACTATAGGGTTCATATTTGAGGACCTGACTGAGGAGCCAAAAAATAGAAGGAAGCATGAGAAATCTGGCATCTACCCAGAATTTCACCAAGAGTCAGGAATAACATTTATTAAGGACTTTCTAGGTCTTATGTATGCTTTCCCATGTTACCTCTTTTCATCCTTTGGAAATCCTCTGACCTAGGAATTATTTTCTGCATTTTTCACTTATGGAAACTGAAACCTGGAGAGATCTCATTAGAATGAAGACTTGCATTCTAAACATCTCCTCTGACATTCCCAGCTGCTCCCTTTTGTTCTCTTTTCTTTGACCCCTAAACATCAGAATGCTCCAGGCTTAGTTCTTGTCTCTGCTATTTCTTCTCTTTCTCAATTAACCTCAATAGTTTATTGTTTTATTCATGCTGATGACTCCAAACTTTATATCCCTAACCTGAGTCTCTCTGCAACTTTTGTATTCAGCTGCCTACTTGACTACTTGACATCTCCATTTGAATGTCTAGTAGGCATTTCACCCTTTAAATGTCTAAAATAAAACTGTAAATTCTCACAGCCATAAAACCTGTTCCTTGTTCAGGTTTCCCTATGTCAGTTAATGAAAACTCCATCCTTTTCACTTGCTCAGAACATTTTTAGCACCTCTTTTTTTTTTATATGCCACATCCAATACATCAGTAAATCTTGTTACTTCTATGTTCATATAACAAAACCTAACTGCTTCTCACTGGTTGCATACCTAATATTTTAGACCAAGCCATTGTCTTTTCCTGCCTGGATTAGGGGAATAGCCTTTTAACTGGCCTGCTTCGACCTTCTCTTCCCTACAGTCTATTCGCACTAGAGTAGCCAGAGTAATCTTTTGAAAACACATGTCACATCTCTCCACAAAACCTTCCAAAGTTTTTCATCTCATAAATCAGTGAAAACCAGAATCCTTATTAAAGAAAGGCAAGGTTTACATGAGCTGGTCTTATGCCTTGCTAAACTCATCCGTTACTGCCCTCTCCTTTGCCCACTTTGCTCCAGGCACACTGGCATTACTGTTCTTGAACATACGAAGTGTAGTCATGCATCAGGGACTTTGTACCTGCTATTTCCTCTGCCTAGAATGCTCTTCTCCCAGGTAGCCAAGTGATTTATTTGTGCACTTTCTACAGTTCTTTACTCAAACATTGTTTTATCAAAGATGCTTTCCTGACTACCACAAAATAGCAACTTCCTCCCCTCACAACACACCCATCCTCTTTACCTTCTATATTTTTCTTAATTGCATTTATTATTACTGCACATACACATTTGACTTTTCCTTTGATCTCTCACCACAAAAAGGTAATCTCCATGAGAACAGGAATTTAGTTTTGTTCGTACTGAAAGCCCAGCACCTACAACAGTGTCTGGTATGTATTAGACTGAATCATACAAAACCATTATTTTTGTAGTTCAAATAAAGTTGAGTATCAGCATCTTTATGGTTCAATTTAGTAGATTCTCAGTAAACATTTGTTTAATTGATGAATGAATTAAAATTGATGAATGAATTAAACCTATGACAGCCTACTTTCAAAGCCCATGTTCCTTCTAGTATACAACTCTACTTCTCTATTAATGAAATTGCTTCCTGGCAAAATGTTTCCTGCTTCTCACAAGTTCTTTTATTTGTTCACAGTCATGAAGTTTGATACGCTAGTTATGGGCATTTGTATAGCCAGAAAAAAATAATAAAAGTATGCTGGTGCTTGCTAATTGTTTTGAAAGTACCCGCCAACAGACAGTATTTGTTCTTTGTCTGTTAAGAAGAGCCAGACTGGATGAGTCAGGTCTGAACATTGCCACTGAATTCAGCTACTTGGGCTAGACTCTATGCCTTCATGTGAGCCAGAACACTGGTCATGGTAAAGCACTCCTCTACTATCAGTTCACAACTCAGTCTTTTCTAATTTTGAAAATTCACAAGCAAAGAGGTATTCATTCCACTGAAACAGTTAATTTTTAGTTACATTTTGACTTGAGTGAATTACCCTTCAATTTCATAAAAAATCTAGCATGTAATATGTGCTGTAGTAAATACCACTAGCTGCCATATACATAAACCCCATACTCTGAGTGGATCAGCACAATAAGTGTTTATTTCTCATTCATGTTGCAGTACAATGAAGGTAGACCAGGCAGTTCTCTTCTCATGCTTTATTCAGGGATCCAGATGCCTACCATTTTGTGGCCCCACCTTTCCCTTGGTTCATAGAATCCTCTCCATCCATTCAGTAGATGAGAGAAGACAGCAAAGATTCTCTGTGGAAGGGCTTATGGTTTGGGTTCATGTGTTAGTCAAGGGTCTCCAGAGAAACAGAACCAATAAAGTGTGTGTGTGTGTGTGTGTGTGTGTGTGTGTCTGTGTGTGTGTGAGAGAGAGAGAGACAGAGAGAGAAAAAGAGAGAGAGATTGATTATAAGGAAGCTCATGCTATTACGGAGGCTGACATATCCTAAGATCTGCAGTCAGCAAGCAGGAGACCCAGGAGAGCTGATGTTTCCATTCAAGTCTGAAAGCAGAAAAGAAAACAACATCTTAGCCCAAAGGCAGTCAGTCAGTGGGAATTCCTTTTCACTCAGCCTTTTTGTTCTAGTTAGTCTTCAACTGATTGCCCTACCCATATTAGAGAGGGCAATCTACTTTACTTAGTCTATCAGTTCAAATGTTAGTCCCATCCAGAAACACCCTCACAGATGCACCTAGAATGTTTGACCAAAGACCAGAGCACTCTGTGGCCCCATCAAGTTAACATAAAATATACCATGGCAGCCCAGAAATAAAACAAGTAACTTGTGCTTACATAAATTGTGCTTATATTCCATTGCCCAGAACTAAGTAATATGGTCACCTACCTCTAAAGGATAGTTGAGGAAGAGAGTCAGATTATGTATCCAGCAAGACAAGGAGAAGACATTTATGGTGAGCACTGGCAGGCCCTGCCAAGCAATATAGCTGCATAACTACTCACTAGCATTCCTCGATGTTAGTGCTTGTTGCAAAATTCATCTGTAAAAAAGTACTGAATTTTTGATATTTGGATAAAATATCAATTATGAGAATTGTTTATAATACAATTTGAGCTGCTGGTTCCTTTAATTATTATTTATTTTCTTTAATTTTTTATTGTTATTTATTTTTTTTTTTTTTGAGACAGGGTCTCACTCCTGTCACTCAGGCTGGAGTGCAGTAGTGCAATCACAACTCACTGAACCCTCAACCTCCCAGGCTCAGGTGAACCTCTGACTTCACCTTCCCAGGTAGCTGGGACTACAGGCATGCACCACACGCCCAGCTAATTTTTTGTAAAGATGGAGTTTCACCATGTTGCCTAGGCAGGTCTTGAACTCCTGGGTTCAAGTGATCCAGCCACCTCGGCCTCCCAAAGTGCTGGGATTACAAGCATGAGCCACCATGCCCAGCCCCTAGTTATTATTTCTCAGCAATTTAGACAATTACAGAAACCCCCATCTTATTCCTATATTTTTTCGTTTTGAGAACATATTTTATAATATTCAACTGCACTTTACCAGGATAATCAGCATTTGTCAAAAGATAAAGCTTCTACAACCTCCCCCAACCCCACCCCACAGATTGCATGCTTCCATTTATACGAAGTGTCTAGAATAGGCAAATCTATAGAGAGAGAAACTGGATTAGTGGTTGCCTAGGGCTGGGGGTGGGAAGAGTGTGAATGAGGAGTGACTGCTGCAAGGTTTCTTTTTTGGATGATGGAAATCTTCTACAATTAGATTATGGGAGTGGCTGTACAATTCTCTAAGTACACTAAAAATCATTGAATTGTATACTTTAAATAGATGAATTTTACAGTATGTAGATTATATCTCAATAGCCCTTTTCCTTATAATAAAGTTAATGTAGTTCAATTAATTTTTCTTGTTGGTGAAAGCTTTCAGATTACCTCCTAACCCATGTCAGCCTGAAAAGAAGGGTTGGCAGAAAATGCTGAGGAAGACTCAAAGCACAAAAGGACAAAGGCAGGAGGATAGTTGGACCCCAGGAATTCAAGGCCAACGTGGGGCCAGTCAGTGAGTCAGTGAGTCAGTGAATGGGCATGTGTTGAGGGCCCACACCATTTCAGGCACTGTTCTGAGACCTGAAAATGGAAACACAAAGAAAACCATGGCCTTTGTCTTCAGGGAATTCACAATCTAGTGAAGGAGTCAGACTTGTACAAAGTGCCATGTGCTATATTTTAGGTGCAATAATTTAGGATAATACAAGATCATATGAAGCAAAAGAAAGGCTAGTCATACCTAGATATTTTAAAATATTTAATGCAATTGCATTTTCCACAACCAGTAGAGACTTTTCCTTTCATATTTTCAGGACGGCTTGTACTATTTATTTTTTTGCTTGAAGTAGTTCCCTTTCTCCATTTATTTTATTAATTTACATATTAATTTAACAAATATATGCCAGTTAGGTTGTTAGATATTGGGACATGATCACATACACAGAAGATTATAATCCTTCATGCAGTATCTGTATTTAACTCAGCTTGGGGAGGTTTCAAAGGCTTCTTGGAGGAGACGATGCCTGGCCTTGGTCTTGAAGGATGAGTAAGAATCAAAGAGAGGGGGAGGAAGTGCAGAAGAGGGTACATAAAAGCATATGGAAATAAGATATATTTGGAGAACTTCTTTTTTCCTGTGTCTCTGTCCGTACTAGTTAAGATAAATATCAACTGTGGAAACAGACACGTCCCCAAAAATTGTAGTGGTTTATCATAATAGCAAATATTTTCCTTGCTTATATAAAGTCCAAATGATGGGGCCTGGACACAGAGGTTCATTCAGAGACTTTGCAGTGTTCAACACATGGCTTCCAAGGTCAGCCTCAGTGTTGCTATCTAGCCAGCAGATGGGAAAGATGGTGGAAGATTGCATGAAAGGTTCTCCTGGGCCAGGCCTGGATGTGGTGTGCATCACTTCTGCCTGCCTTCTCTTGGCCAGCTCTCTGTCACATGGTCCCACTTAAATGAAGGTGGGGCTAAGGAAATGTAATTCCTGATGGGCAGCTGCTTCCCAGCAACACAGCAGCTCTATTCTGTGGAAGGGAACATTAATCTTTGGTGGACAGCTTGATTTCTGATACCCTCACTTGAATAGTTTTATCTTTTATGTCATAAAGTATAGAATTATGTCTGTGGATTATTATCACTTTCATCAGTTTGCTCACAAATCAACTGAATCTGCTGAGAATGATCACAAAGCATGTTCAGATTGTCTCCTGAGTAGGAAAGACAAATACCTATTGTTTAGGCTACCAGATGAGACCTGTTCAGGAATAGTCTATGGGGCAATACTTCACAATGGTCTGTTCCACCCCATAAGTGTGTATTCAACCTTACAGTGATCAAGAACTTACCTTTTTATCTGAGTTCCCTTAAGACTCAGCACCAGTTAGTGACTCATACCAATTCAAAAGCACATACTATCTTGAGCCAGATCTTGACTGCATAGGGTTCAGTTTTGCTTCCCAAGCTACTGAACAATACCAAGGACTCAAGGACTTCTGTAGAACTGGGTGAGCCTTGGAAGTAAAGGGAAGAACTCTTTACTAACCCACAAGTGCTTCCTTGGTTCTATCTCTAACATTTCATACACATAGCTTTAGATCCTCCTATTTTATTATTTTATATTTCTCTCCAATAAGCAATACTCTTTTTAATTTTCATAGACCCTTTCTGCTGGTAAAATCAATATTTCCTTGGATTCTCAGCTGCCATTTTTCGATGTGGCATCAAAGTAGCTTTGATAACATGATTCTTATGTGGCCTGTGAAGGAATCCAGTGATTTTGTTTTTGCTTTTAACTCATGGTAAGGGTAAATAGGGGTGATCTTCTTTCATTGGGTACTCCTGTGGGAAACAAACACAGTCACATTTTAAAATAAAACTTTGTCATTTACTAAGAACTACATGGCAGATAGGAATGGATGAGGGAGAGTGCTTATCAGACGGCACCTGGAGACCATCACGTCTCAGTTTTTTAATGCATCAAAATAACAAGTTCTCTTTTGTACTTGAAGACATCTCAAGAATCCTTTCAAGAATAGCTCTGTGATCATCAGGTTAGGAAGTAAGCCCTCAAGACAGGTAGGGGAGAAAGGACCTAGTGATATGGCAAGGACGGGGAATATAAACATAAGTTAGGCCAGGCGCTGTGGCTCACGCCTGTAATCCCAGCACTTTGGGAAGCCAAGGTGGGCGGATCACGTGGTCAGGAGATCTAGACTATCCTGGCTAATATAGTGAAATCCCATCTCTACTAAAACAACAACAACAACAACAACAACAACAAAAAAAACTAGCCAGGCGTGGTGGCGGGTGCCTGTAGTCCCAGCTACTCGGGAGGCTGAGGCAGGAGAATGGCGTGAACCTGGGAGGCGGAGCTTGCAGTGAGCCGAGATTGCGCCACTGCACTCCAGCCTGGGCCTGGGTGACACAGCGAGACTCCATCTCAAAAAAAAAAACAAAAAACATAAGTTAGCTGACTTCAAAAAGGGGTCACAGTGTTTATCTAATAAAATATTAAGGAACTATAGAGAGATCATATAACTTATCCAGAGAACTAAAACATTACAAAACTATTAAAGAGCTTCCATATTTGTTGAGCCTTCCACTTTCTCTACTGACTGATATGTAGCACAATCTTATTACAGAGAGGGCGATTTCTTCATCTGCTGTGTATAAAATGGCAGGCACCGTGTGATGTTTTTTAAATGTCTGATTCCATTGTCAAAAGAAGGTTTTATTATCCTCACTTTAAAAATGGTATATACTTTTACTAGGGTTGCCATAACAAAATACCACAGACTGGGTGACTTAAACAATAGAAATGTATTTTCTCACAGTTCTGGAGCCTGGAAGTCCAAAATCAAGGTTCCAGCAGGGTTGGCTTCTTTTGAAGGCTCCCTTCTTATAAATGAGAGAAATGCTCACCTTCTTGCTTCCTCCTCACATGATGGCCCTCCACTCTGTGCAAACACATCTCAAGTGTCTCTCAACATGTCCAAATTTTCTATTTTTATAAGGACATCAGTAATACTGAATTGAGGCCCATCATAAAAGCATCATTTTACTTTCATCATCACTTTAAAGGGCCTATACCCAAATACAGTCACAGGACTAAGCTACTAGGAGTTAACAGCTTCAGCATTTGAATTTTGGGAGGAGATGGGGACATAATTTAATGCCCAAAATGTAATGCCCTAAACCTCCTAGTGAGATGAAATATTCACCCAGAGCTTCTCTAACTCAACTCTCATTCATAAAAAACTAGTAAACCTCATCCTTTGTCTTCTAAGTAAGGACTCAGTATAATCTAACAGGGTAAGCATGCTAAATTATTCTGGCATAGGAAGTAGATGTTGTTTGTATACTTACTCTTTTAGGTCCAGGACAATTTTTTCTCTTGAAAAGTTTACTCCTTAATTTACTAGTTCTGGCATCTCAGGGAAGCATCATCAAGTTCATTTTAATTTTTAAATTGCTGACACTGGGAGCTAGTGTCACTCAAAATCATTTCTTTACTTTTCATGGAAAATTGAGACTGAAGATGAATTTAGCAGGTTAGCTTTCCCAGACTGTGACAGATTGTATTTTGGATGACCACAATATCATCTTTCCATCTTTACATTTTCCTTTTAATATGATAATGACATTTTCCCATCAAGAGGTGAGATTTATATTTATGTTTGAATATGTATGGCCAGTGACTATGGCAGAAGTGACACTAAGTGGCCAGGTATATACCCCAAAAGAATTATATTGAAGAGATAAATGCACTCCCATTTCATTGCAGTACTATTCACAATAGCCAAGATTTGGAAACAACCTAAGTGTCCATCAGCAAACAAATGGATAAACAAAATGTGGTACATATGCACGATTGAGTACTATTAAGCCATAAAAAAGAGTGAGATACTGTCATTTGCAACAACACAGATGGAACTGGAGGACATTATGTTAAGTGACATAAGACAGGCATAGGAAGACAAACTTTGCACGTTCTCACTTATTTGTGAGAGCTAAACATCAAAACAATTGAACTCATTAAGATAGAGAGTAAAATGATGGTTACCAGAGGCTGGGAAGGCTAGTGGGGCAGAGGATGGTTAATGGGTACAAAAAAATTAGTTAGATGCAATGAATAGAATCTAGTACTTGATAGCACAGCAGGGTGACTATAGTCAATATTAATTTATCGTACATTTTAAAATAACTAAAAAGGTAGAATTAGATTGTTTATAAAACAAAGAAAGGATAAATACTTGATATGATGGATACAGCATTTACCCTTCTGGGATTATTATGCATTATATGGCTGTATCACAATATTTCATTTACTCCATTAATATATACACCTACTATGTACCCACAGAAATTTTAAAATAAAAACAATTATTAAAAAGTGAACTTCAAGACTAGGGTCATAGGAGGCAGTGTGGATTTTGCCTGGTTCCTTTGGAAAGCTCGCTCTTAGAACCCAGCCACCATGCTTTAAGGAAGCACAATAGCCATGTGGAGAAGTCATGTGTACTGTTCTAGCTATTAACCCAAGTAACGTCTCATTTGAAAGCCAGCATTAGCCACCAAACATGTGAGTGAGAAAACCTTTGCACTGACCCCAGGCCTATCCACTGTCTTACTGAAACTGCATTTTTAAGATACTATTTTATATAACAATAGAGGAACAAATTTTAATACCTGGAAATGCGATGCTATTATCATGTCATATTGTAGTATCCTATAACATATGGTGTAGGTTTTGAACCAAGTAGCAGGAAGAAACTGAAAGGGCATTGAAAAAGTGTTAGTGAAACAGCTTCATGAAGAATGTTGGGGAAAGACTAAAAAGGCAGGTGTTGGCAGAAGCGCTGGGTAGATCATCACTGAGAGCTTAAAGGAAAGTACGGAAAATGTGACTGGAAGCTGGAGGAAAGGAGACTTTTGTAATATGGTGGCAGAATGTCTGGCAATTCTGTTGCTTGCAATAACATGGAAAATAGTAAATGTACCTAATGACAATCTAAGATTTCCAGGCAGAATATTGAAAGTGCCGCCTAGCTTCTTCTTGCTAGATGACAAAATGTGAGAAAACAGAGATAAGTGAAAGAACGGACTGTTAAGTACAAATGGGGCAAGATTATTTGTATTTTAAAAAAGTGGTTTTTGTTCTTAGTCTCTCCAGATGTCAAATTAAACTAAAATTAATAAATTGCTTTTTTCTTGTAAATTTGTTTGAGTTCTTTGTAGGTTCTGGATATTAGCCCTTTGTCAGATGAGTACATTGCAAAAATTTTCTCCCATTCTGTAGGTTGCCTGTTCACTCTGATGGTAGTTTCTTTTGCTGTGCAGAAGCTCTTTAGTTTAATTAGATCCCATTTGTCAATTTTAGCTTTTGCTGCCGTTGCTTTTGGTGTTTTAGACATGAAGTCTTTGCCCATGCCTATGTCCTGAATGGTACTACCTAGGTTTTCCTCTAGGATTTTTATGGTATTAGGTCTAACATTTAAGTCTCTAATCCATCTTGAATTAATTTTTGTATAAGGAGTAAGGAAAGGATCCAGTTTCAGCTTTGTACTTATGGCTAGCCAATTTTCCCAGCACCATTTATTAAATAGGGAATCCTTTCCCCATTTCTTGTTTCTCTCAGGTTTGTCAAAGATCAGATGGCTGTAGATGTGTGGTATTATTTCTGAGGACTCTGTTCTGTTCCATTGGTCTATATCTCTGTTTTGGTACCAGTACCATGCTGTTTTGGTTACTGTAGCCTTGTAGTATAGTTTGAAGTCAGGTAGCGTGATGCCTCCAGCTTTGTTCTTTTGACTTAGGATTGTCTTGGAGATGCGGGCTCTTTTTTGGTTCCATATGAACTTTAAAGCAGTTTTTTCCAATTCTGTGAAGAAAGTCATTGGTAGCTTGATGGGGATGGCATTGAATCTATAAATTACCTTGGGCAGTATGGCCATTTTCACGATATTGATTCTTCCTATCCATGAGCATGGTATGTTCTTCCATTTGTTTGTGTCCTCTTTTATTTCACTGAGCAGTGGTTTGTAGTTCTCCTTGAAGAGGTCCTTTACATCCCTTGTAAGTTGGATTCCTAGGTATTTTATTCTCTTTGAAGCAATTGTGAATGGGAGTTCATTCATGATTTGGCTCTGTGTTTGTCTGTTATTGGTGTATAAGAATGCTTGTGATTTTTGCACATTAATTTTGTATCCTGAGACTTTGCTGAAGTTGCTTATCAGCTTAAGGAGATTTTGGGCCGAGACAATGGGGTTTTCTAAATATACAATCATGTCATCTGCAAACAGGGACAATTTGACTTCTTCTTTTCCTAACTGAATACCCCTGATTTCTTTCTCTTGCCTAATTGCCCTAGCCAGAACTTCCAACACTATGTTGAATAGGAGTGGTGAGAGAGGGCATCCCTGTCTTGTGCCAGTTTTCAAAGGGAATTTTTCCAGTTTTTGCCCATTCAGTATGATATTGGCTGTGGGTTTGTCATAAATAGCTCTTATTATTTTGAGGTACGTTCCATCAATACCGAATTTATTGAGCGTTTTTAGCATGAAGGGCTGTTGAATTTTGTCAAAAGCCTTTTCTGCATCTATTGAGATAACCATGTGGTTCTTGTCTTTGGTTCTGTTTATATGCTGGATTATGTTTATTGATTTGCGAATGTTGAACCAGCCTTGCATCCCAGGGATGAAGCCCACTTGATCATGGTGGATAAGCTTTTTGATGTGTTGTTGAATCCGGTTTGCCAGTATTTTATTGAGGATTTTTGCATCGATGTTCATCAGGGATATTGGTCTAAAATTCTCTTTTTTTGTTGTGTCTCTGCCAGGCTTTGGTATCAGGATGATGTTGGCCTCATAAAATGAGTTAGGGAGGATTCCCTCTTTTTCTATTGATTGGAATAGTTTCAGAAGGAATGGTACCAACTCCTCCTTATACCTCTGGTAGAATTCAGCTGTGAATCCATCTGGTCCTGGACTTTTTTTGGTTGGTAGGCTATTAATTATTGCCTCAATTTCAGAGCCTACTATTGGTCTATTCAGGGATTCAACTTCTTCCTGGTTTAGTCTTGGAAGAGTGTAAGTGTCCAGGAAATTATCCATTTCTTCTAGGTTTTCCAGTTTATTTGCGTAGAGGTGTTTATAGTATTCTCTGATGGTAGTTTGTATTTCTGTGGGGTCAGTGGTGATATCCCCTTTATCATTTTTAATTGCGTCGATTTGATTCTTCTCTCTTTTCTTCTTTATTAGTCTTGCTAGTGGTCTGTCAATTTTGTTGATCTTTTCAAAAAACCAACTCCTGGATTCATTGATTTTTTGGAGGGTTTTTTGTGTCTCTATCTCCTTCAGTTCTGCTCTGATCTTAGTTATTTCTTGCCTTCTGCTAGCTTTGGAATGTGTTTGCTCTTGCTTCTCTAGTTCTTTTAATTGCGATGTTAGAGTGTCAATTTTTGATCTTTCCTGCTTTCTCTTGTGGGCATTTAGTGCTATAAATTTCCCTCTACACACTGCTTTAAATGTGTCCCAGAGATTCTGGTATGTTGTATCTTTGTTCTCATTGGTTTCAAAGAACATCTTTATTTCTGCCTTCATTTCGTTATGTACCCAGTAGTCATTCAGGAGCAGGTTGTTCAGTTTCCATGTAGTTGAGCGGTTTTGATTGAGTTTCTTAGTCCTGAGTTCTAGTTTGATTGCACTGTGGTCTGAGAGACAGTTTGTTATAATTTCTGTTCTTGTACATTTGCTGAGGAGTGCTTTACTTCCAATTATATGGTCAATTTTGGAGTAATTACGATGTGGTGCTGAGAAAAATGTATATTCTGTTGATTTGGGGTGGAGAGTTCTATAGATGTCTATTAGGTCTGCTTGCTGCAGAGATGAGTTCAATTCCTGGATATCCTTGTTAACTTTCTGTCTTGTTGATCTGTCTAATGTTGACAGTGGAGTGTTGAAGTCTCCCATTATTATTGTATGGGAGTCTAAGTCTCTTTGTAAGTCTCTAAGGACTTGCTTTATGAATCTGGGTGCTCCTGTATTGGGCTCATCATCACTGGCCATCAGAGAAATGCAAATCAAAACCACAATGAGATACCATCTCACACCAGTTAGAATGGCGATCATTAAAAAGTCAGGAAACAACAGGTGCTGGAGAGGATGTGGAGAAATAGGAACACTTTTACACTGTTGGTGGGATTGTAAACTAGTTCAACCATTATGGAAAACAGTATGGCGATTCCTCAAGGATCTAGAACTAGATGTACCATATGACCCAGCCATCCCATTACTGGGGATATACCCAAAGGATTATAAATTATGCTGCTATAAAGACACATGCACACGTATGTTTATTGCAGCACTATTCACAATAGCAAAGACTTGGAATCAACCCAAATGTCCATCAGTGACAGATTGGATTAAGAAAATGTGGCACATATACACCATGGAATACTATGCAGCCATAAAAAAGGATGAGTTTGCGTCCTTTGTAGGGACATGGATGCAGCTGGAAACCATCATTCTTAGCAAACTATCACAAGAACAGAAAACCAAACACCGCATGTTCTCACTCATAGGTGGGAACTGAACAATGAGATCACTTGGACTCAGGAAGGGGAACATCACACACCGGGGCCTATCATGGGGAGGGGGGAGGGGGGAGGGATTGCATTGGGAGTTATACCTGATGTAAATGACGAGTTGATGGGTGCAGCAGACCAACATGGCACAAGTATACATATGTAACAAACCTGCACGTTATGCACATGTACCCTACAACTTAAAGTATAATAATAATAAATAAATTTAAAAAAAAAAAGAAAAGAAATTACCCTGCAAAAAAATAAATAAATAAATAAATAAATAAATAAATAAATAAATAAATTGCTTCTGGGTCAGAGTTCAAATCCAGATCACTATCAGGGAAGTACAGTCTAGGGTGTAATCCCTGGATATGCTTATAAAATTCCTTATTAAGCCCTCAAAAGATCAAATATGGTGACTTATAGAAACTTTCAGACAGACAGAAGACCTAAGACCTTAAGGGCATGCCTTGAGGCTCCTCTGCCCTAAAAAATAAGGGTTCTGAGAATCCAAGGACATTGCAGAGCAGCGATGTCCAATCTTTTGGCTTCCCTGGGACACATTGGAAAAAGAATTGTCTCAGACCACAGATAAAATACACTCACAATAGCTGATGAGCGTTAAAAAAAAATCGCTAAAAAAGGCCGGGCGCGGTGGCTCATGCCTGTAATCCCAGCACTTTGGGAGGCCAAGGCAGGTGGATCACGAGGTCAGGAGTTCAAGACCAGCCTGGCCAAGATGGTGAAACCCTGTCTCTACTAAAAATACAAAAAATTAGCCGGGCATGGTGGCACGTGCCTGTAATCCCAGTTACTCCGGAGGCTGAGGCAGAGAATTGCTTAAACCTGGAGGGGCGGAGGTTGCAGTGAGCCGAGATCATGCCACTGCACTCCAGCCTGGGCGACAGAGTGAGACTCCGTCAAAAAAAAAAAAAAAAAAAAAAAGGAAAAGAAAAAAAATCATACACACAAAAAAGAATCTGATAATGTTTTAAGAAATTTTGCAACTTTGTGTTGGGTCACATTCAAAGCATGCAGCCCGTGGGCCGTGGGTTGGACAAGCTTGTAGAGAGTCATGCAACAGTCTTACAGGGAACTCAAGGTAGAGAAAGACTTATGTCAGAAAGATTTGTGGATATGACTTTTATCTAATTGTGTGAATTGTCAATTAGTAAACACAAACCCCACAATGTTTTTAGATAATTATTCTGGTGGAAGCATCCCTAGCTTGAAGTAGAAGGGACAGAGAAAGTACAATAAATAAAGAGACCTTTGGGCCCTCAAGCTTTTATGAACAGAAAGCAGGCATAAGAATGTTTCTTATATGAAAAGAAGGATCATTCAGAGGGAGGAAACGAACCCAGAAAGTAGAACTGAGAACAATAGTGAACAACTCCAACTCAATAAGATAGTGCCCTACTCAAGAAATGCAATCTGTACCCAACAGGATTTCAGGATGTCTATGGACCAGTAACTTGCTCAACTTCCATTTTCCCTCTTTTTGGTTGCAGATATCTGTAGAGGTTATCCTATGCCTGTCCCACCACTGCATGTTGGATTTATGGGAGAATATTATTCTCCAGATGTAGCGTGATCCAGAGATATTGGCAGGATCAGTAGTAGCACTGCACAATAATCAGTGGAATAGCAAATGCATTGTAGAAGTGTATGAACAACTTCAAGACATTATTGAAGCTTTATAAGAAAAAAATAAAAGCATATCTTCAAATGATGCTTTTTATAAAGTCACTCAAATGGTCTGGAGAAGAAAGGGATTTATAGGTTTTATCCTTAAAAATGATTATAATCCAAACTCTCAAAATGTATGTTATATTCAAATTTTCTGCTAATTAGTGAAACAAAGGAAATTACTTAATTATTTACTTCAAATTTTATTTTTAACATTTTTAATTGATACATAATAGCTGTACATATTTTGGGGCTGCATGTAATATTTTGATACCTGTGAACAGTGTGTATTGGTCAAATCAGGATAAATGTTTAACATGATGGATATCCCAATTATCCTTCTCCTGGACGCTTCAAGCCTTCATTATACTCCAGAGTTCCAAAATAGTTATACCAGACAGATTCTGCTAGAACAATTATTTTCTAAGCAGGGAGATAGATTTCTGGTGCTTCCTACTTCATCATTTTCCCAGAATTGTCTCTTGCCTGGATTTTAATATGTTATTTCTCAAGCACTAACAAAGTGTTCTGAAGAGTGTTCTAGTCACATGGCCCTTATCTATTATGTCTAACAAAGATGTAATCCCTGGGTTAGCTCTGAAACTGGAGTTAGCTCCCTTCTTTTATTGCAATCACTTATGGTCATTATAAACCATAAAAATATCATACTGGAATCATCTCTGTATCCACAGTGTTTAGCCCATAGAAGACACTGTTTATTGCACAAATTGTCTCATACTAGGGTCCCTGCACAGTTCCCACTAGCAGTTTTCCCTGGCCCCTTTTGGGGTGTCATCAGATGAACACTGATAATCACTGATTCCATCTCCCAACTGAAAGACAAAAAACAGAACATCTGATATCTGAAAGTTTCACTGACATGTATTCTATTAGCACCACCAACTCTCATTCCCACATGCACCTTTGATTTGGTAAGTGTGGACTGTTGTATCATCTCTGATGAGATGTAACATTTATAATCAATAAAATCAACTGTTACCTCCAACTGTTACCCAATCCTTCCTTCACTCCAGTCTTGGTTCATCCTTCTTCCCCCCAACAGGTCCTACTATGCCATGTTGCTAAGACCTTTTCATTTATCTCTTTAACAAACTAGTTTTAAGTGCCTATACTTTTTAACATTTCATAAATATATATATAGTGTTTGTTGACTGACTGCTGACTGAATAAATGAATATGATGTGTCTCATACTGTGAGTGAATAACTTTTTAATTTAACTTTTTAATTACTGATGTTATGGCCCCTTCTCTTAACTAATTATTTTAACTGAGCAGCTATTCAGAATAGGTCCTATAATAGAAGCTAGGGATACTAATTTAAAGAAAACATTATCCCTAATCTTAGGACTATTTCACCTGAAGGATAGAGATGCACAAATAATTAATTATTTTTCAATGCAGTAGGTATAAACAAAATGTTTTTATAGAATGTTAAGGGAGAACAAAGAAGTAGTACCTAACCAAACCTGAGGAAAGAGAAACAAACAAACAAAAAAAGGCTTCATGAAGTTGGTGATTCATGAGCTGAGTCACAGGATGAGAAGAGCTAACCATGTGACAGTAAACAGGGAGAAAGGAGCCAAGCAAAGGCATTCTAGACACAGGAGATAGCTGAACTAAAAAGAGAGAGGCCATAAAGAATGTGATGAATTGACAGAGCTGCAAATAATTTGAATTTGCCAAGATATAAAGTGCAAGGCAAGAAGTAGTGAATGTTATGCCAGAGAGGAAGGCAGGGACTCTGTGAAACTGAAGAGAAGGCATTGGGCTTTATCCTTTAGATTAGTCTCTGATCACTTCAAAACTCATTTAAAGACACATTCATTAATTTTTCCATGTCTGTAAATGGATAATAACTTTTATTTTTCTCATCTTCAGTAATAAGATCTGTAAAATTGTTAATGTGCTAATTGATGGTTTGTTTTGACTCACATTAAAATAAATTTTAAAAACTATTAAATTAAAATATTCCTTTTTGAACTAGTTAGTGATACTGCACACCACTCTGTATGGTTCGAGAATATTCATTTGGAAAGTGAATATGAAGAGCTTTGTGTAATGGAGTGACATCATTAGATTTGAATTACAGAGAACAATCCAGCTCGGGTGCAAAAAAATGGATTTGAGGAAGATGAGGCTGATATTAAGGAAACCAGCTAGGGAACTCTTACAGGTACTCAGACAGGATATTATAAGGACCTGAATTAGGACACTGTGGATAGATGTTATTTCAAGTACTTGCCACAGAGTTTGGGCACTAGGGATTCAGTAGTTAACGTGGTTGATAACATCCTTACCTCCATAAGTCTTACATTCTAGTGGGAGGGAGGGGACAGAAAATAAGCAAAAAAACAAATATAAGTAATCTCAGGTAAATAAAATAGGAAGATGATAACATTAGATAGGAATGACTAGAGGAGGTAGGAGGCAGTGAGTGGTAGGTGGGGTGAGGGCTAAGAGGATGATTACTTTAAATTAGTGACCAGAATAGGCTTCTCTGAAGAGGTGATATTTGAGCTGAGCTCTCATAATGAGAAAGGGAAAATTCTGAGTAAGAAAAAGCAAAGCATTTCAATTTTAGAAAAGGAGATAAAATCCAAGGGCTGAGATTTTGACTAGATAAGAGAGAAGGAAGAGTCAGGCATTGCCTAATTTCAAAGTTATGTCTTGGAACCCCATTGATCAACCTAACTGGGGCCTTTTGTGAGTTTCACATAGTCTTACCTCACTTTCACTGCAGTCTCTGTTAATCAAGGGACTCTGTTACATGTTTTAATATTGTTGCTATCTTTTTTGAAAAATGTACTATTCATCTTCCTTTGGTTTAATGCCAAAAATTCTCACCTGAAATGTCTCCATATTTTTATTTCAAATGGAACAATGGCTCAGTCAGTTATCAAGTACCCCTGGCATCACTCATGTAAAATATGCTTTTAAAAATAACGAGCAAGTCGGCCGGGCGTGTTGGCTCATGCCTGTAATTCCAGCACTTTGAGAGGCTGGGGCAGGCAGATCACGAGGTCAGCAGATCGAGACCATCCTGGCTAACATGGTGAAACCCCGTGTCTACTAAAAAATACAACAAATTAGCCGGGCGTGGTGGCGGGTGCCTGTAGTCCCAGCTACTCGGGAGGCTGAGGCAGGAGAATGGCGTGAACCCGGGAGGAGGAGCTTGCAGGGAGCCAAGACTGCACCACTGCACTCCAGCCTGGGCAACAGAGTGAGACTCCATCTCTAATAATAATAATAATAATAATAAGCAAGTCTTTTGAATTGATGAATTTACATGAAAACCTGTGACAAAAAAAAAAAAAAAATCTGCTTATTTCATCCCAAATAAATTAATAAGAACTCTAAGGGTTTGTTTAATGCAATTTTATTCTAAACATATTCAATATTATGTTAGAGTGATAGCTTCCTTTAGCAGTGTTGGAGACTGCATACAAGAAGCATTTAATTATGAATGCCATAATTTGCTCAATTGATGCCTGTCTTTTATGTGCAAACCATAGATAATTTTCTCTAAATAAATGTAACCATGAAAATAATATTTAAAACAGTAAGATTAAAAAATGTATTTGCTTGATATAAAACGAAAACTGCATAGTCAAAACTAACTGCTTTAGTGACAAATAAGCAGCTCTTAAATTCAAATTGCAAAGGTATCATCTGTTCATTTAGGAGTCATTTCCCAGATAAGAATTAGAGAATGAATTTTGAAAATAATATCAGGATTTTGTTTTCAAGGAGAAGCTGATTTTAAAGTAATATTAGAATTGTGCTCTGTGTATCTGTAATGATTTTCAGCAAGCCGTTACATAATACAACCAATGACACCTGATTTTATGCTCAATGAATTAATAAGGAGTATAAATTTCATTTTGCTTTCCAAGTTAGATTTTATTCCAAAGACAGAACTCATTGTCTCAAACGGCGTTCCCTAATGAAAAGATAATGGAAGTGGAGAATATTTGGAAATTTAAACCCTCCTTTCTTTTTATCATCAGTGAGTCCATGCCCTTGACTGTCATATTGTTGCAGTTTGTGCTTTCACATTTTTCTGCTACTTGTGTCAGCTATAGCATAAAACAGGAAAGTGATTTTTTTTAATTTAGAATAAAAAAGGGAATTGTGCTTTCCTATTACATTTCTTTATATCACTACCAGCATGTGTGTGTGTTGGAGTTGGGGGTCATTTTATGCCCATGATCTTTGTCTCCAAGTTTTCAAAGTTCTGAGTCAGGCAGTGAATACCCACTGGGGACAAAAACTACAAGGGGTGAACTCTATGTCATGGCCCTCATAAAAGAGGCCAAGGTGACACAGACATAACAGCCAAACCAATTGCATGCCTTAAACATTGATGGAACTGAGAACTTAGCCAGTCTGATTTTCACTCAGCCAAGATTCCCACTTCCATTTACAATAAAGTGAACAAGATCTATCCAGGTATAAGCAACTGCTTAACAACTTAGGACTTCCTGTCCCCTTTTTCAGGGGGACTTACATTTCTGCTCTGAATTCTAGTAGTGTTCAGTAAAACAAAGTTACGTTTAATACGACAAATATTGAGATCGCTGTCTATAGAGTTTCTGCATCAGTTGCCTTAAAATATACATCTCCCAATTCTTAAATGAAAGAGTGCTATAGATGACTCTCAAAAACAAGTTGAGTTCTCTTGATAGTCATATACCTATTTTTTCAAGTTGACTGAGCTATATACTGTGTTAAGAAGTTTGGAATATAGCATCAGCGAGGTAAGAGTTCCAACCCCAGAGTAAAACTTGGGTTTGAGTCCCACTTCTGCTGATTACTTTGGTTAAATTACTTATATCCCTCGAATATTATAACCTACCTTTGCAACCTTATTTTTCACCACTCTCCCTTCATGTCTTCTTTCCACAATCATACATACAAAACGACTCAGTTTTCTTGTGCCGTCTGTACTTTCTGAGCTCCGTATCTTTGCTTGAGCATGCTTCCTCTGCTTGGAACGCCCCTCACTCATTTCTATATATCTAATTCCTGCCTGTCCTCCAAGGCTCCATTTTTTTCCAGAAAGATTTTATTTTGTCTTCTTCCGAAGCTCACAAAACTTCTTTAAAAACATATATTATAATGTGTCTGGTTTCGTGTTTTATAACTATAAGCTGTTCAAGATAATGGACTTTTTTTGATTAAATTTTGTCACTCTAGTGCCTCAGTATGATACGTATGTTTGTTGAAAGATTGAATGAATGAATGAATGAATGAATGCATGTACAGCCAAATAATATTTATTTTCTTATTGATAAACTGGGGAAAATAGTATCTGCCTCACAGATTATCCTATTATATTTAATTATACATTGGAAATGTATATGTTTTATAAACAATAACAGGCTCCAAAAATGTAATATATTTTAATTCTATTTTATAAGAGGAACTAAATTATTACTGACATATTTGTAGCAAGAAAGAGAGAGAGTCAGGAGAGAAAATAATTAGGCATAAAATTATTTCGCTGTGTTATGAGTCAGGCTTCAGCAAAGATTCCTTTGATCATGACTTTGGAAAGGTGCATTGTATGGAAAATTCATTGCTTGAGCAATTGAAAGCAGCTCTTTCATCTCTGAATTGTTCCTGTCAAACTGGTCTGGATGTTGGGTTGACCCTTGTCCTTTATAGTGATGCGCATGTCTGAATGTCACTTATTTGGAGATGGAGCTCTGTGTTTTAAATTTGCAGCAATGAAGCCAAAGAACTCCTTGGAGTTGCAATCAAGGTGCCTATTTGTTCCCAATACTCTTATGATACTTAAAGTTCAAGTGAAGTTTTCAGTGAATCCACAACCATATTCATAACAAAAGCAGACCAGGAGGAGAGTTTAACAGTAACCAGGCAATTCACCAAACGTTTTGACAGGGACTATTGCTCTGCTACCTAGCAAACATCAAGAACACAGCACCTTGCTTAGTGTCTGGCATGCAATAGTTGTGCAATAAACATTTAGAATGAATGGAGATAAAAGTTAGGACTCATATGGTTTTAGGAATTCCATTCAGAATAAGAAAAAATAAGCAAAAGATCAGAATTACCAGAGATTAATGGGTTTCTATTAACCCTTAAACCCGTGACTGTAGACTTGGTAGTGGTGTGGAAAATAAATAACCCACTGTGTGATAAATGATGAGTTGTAAGGAAACCCTCTGAAATGTTATACTCTTTACTCTGCCCATGCCATTTGATTACTTTCCAGGCCAAGAAACCAATACAGCGTAGCCAGTAACAGCACAGCCTCTAGAGTCAGACAGACCAGGGCTTGGAAATGGGCAGTTTTACTAACAAGTTGTGTAATTAGACCAGTTATTTAGCCTTTCTAGTGTTGCTCATTATCTGTAAAATGGAAATTTTTATAAGCCTTAAATAAGATAATGGATAAAAAACACTTAACACAATGCTTGGTCCATAATAAAGATCCAATAAATGTTAGCCATCATTTTCTGCATATCAGAGACCCTTACAAAGCAGATACTCTATGCATTCCTCTTATATAGCTCACTTAAACCATGTAAGCCTCAGTTTCTTTGTCTGTAAAGTGAGAATAATAAAACCTATATCACTGGAATGTTTTGGTGATTAAATGAAATGATACATAGAAAAGCACTATGGAATTATATGAAAAACTTTTAATATTTCATATAAGGTAAGGCATTAAGAGAAATATAGAAGATTTCTTGGAAAAACAGAAGACTGAGTGCATATTTCTAGTTCACTCCTTTCTGTATTACCTTGGAAATGACCAACAGATATAAAAGTAAGGAAGAAAAACATCTGTATTAGTATGGGAAGTTAATAATGGGTGACATCTACACGCTGATTATTTCAAGAGTTCCTGCAAGATAGAAGGCAAAGTGAACTGGATTGAAGACTGAAATGGACTGAAGATATATAATTCACCATATGTGAAGAACTCTCCATGGTAGTAACTGAAGAAGACTTCAGCAGATTAAAGCAGGAAGTAAAGGAATCCATAGGGTCGGTGAGGAGGTCCCATTGGATCGTGCCAGTCCCACTGGAAAGCAAGGATCATGACTTGCTTACTCCTCACTTACACTAAGGGGAACATTGTCACAATTGATTCTTAATGAGGACAACTGTGAGAAGCAAAGAATGAGGACACTGCCCCAGTTAACTCCTAGCAGCTCACCTCAAATATAGAAAAGAAACACTGGAACAGAGAAAAAAGTCCCTCTTGTGACTGCTGTTAGTTCTCATCCTCTCCTAACTCGTGATCAGTAGAACAGTGGTTCTCATCTCTCAATGTGCATCAGAATCACATGGAGGATCTGCTAAAACAGAGATTGCTGGGCCCACCCCAAGATGTCCTGGAGCAGGACCTAAGAATGTGCATTAATAGTAAGAATCAAGTGGAGAGTTTGTAAAAATATAGATTGCTGTATGGATGGTAATATAGATTGCCATCCCCAGATATTCTAAAGTGAGGCCTAAGAATATGCATTTCTAGTAAGAATCAAATGGACAGTTCATAAAACTATAGGTTTCTGGGGCCCACCCCCAGATATTCTAGAGCAAGGCCTAAGAATTTTCATTTCTAGTAAGTGTCCAGGAGATGCTAGTGCTGCTGTTCTGAGGACCACACTATGAGAACCACTGCTGTAGACCTGTACTGTCCTTTACAGTAGCCACTACTACACGTGACTATTTCAAGTAAAATCTAAGTTAATAAAATTAAATGAATTTAAAATTAAATTCTTGATTTGCACCAGCTACATGTCAAGTACACAGTAATCATGTGTGGTTAGTGGTTACCATATTGGCCAGCACAGATATAGAACATTTCCCTTATTGTAGAAAATTCTACTAAACAGCCCTACACTAGACTAACGAAGTAAAACTGCAGTGAACATGGCCACTACCAGCCACAACTGTAGGAGGCACATTTGTATTATGTGAATGAAGGACCCTAGAGTTGTGCAATATGGCAGAACTGGCAGTTAACCTAAGCTTTTCCTTTCTTCTCTGTTTTGAATCCTAAAGGTGAAAAGGAGAATTTCCTAAATCCCTGACAGAATTCATCCCAGGTCCCCAAAAGAGACAAGCTAAGACCACCCTTTCCAACAGTGAGCAAATAGAGAAACAGCTGGACACATTAAATGATACCTCAAAAGAGAAGGCTTGTTCTGAGGAATGAAAACAATGCCATCCTTTGACATAAAATTTTTCTTAAGAGAGTTTTCCAAAATGCTAGCATCAAATGGATCTCAGCGATATTCAGTAGACTAACACTGCATGAAACCAGACTAAGCAGTCATGAAGGGTTAAAACTGTAAGATCATAAAGGCTTCATGTGGTTGAATAATATTCATATCAAATTCAAAACTGTAAAGAGGGTAAAAAATACACTGGATCATGGGAAACCCAAGTCAGTAAAGTAGAATATGAAGACATTTAATAGACAGAAGAAATGTATAAATAAAAATTACAAGAGAAAAGATAAAACACAGGGGAAAGATCCATGAGATCCAATATGCATGTGATAGGAATTTTAGAAGGAGAAGCATAGCAGTGAAGTAAAGCATCAATAAAAGAAAACTCTCATTGTTTGTTTATGAGCTAAAGAATGCCTAGAATAATAAATTACAGTTTTACTGAATTTAGCAAAATTTATGAAATAATTTTATAAGGAAATTTTAAATTTTTATAATTTCAAGGATAAGGAAAAAGTCATATAAGAATCTAGATAGGTATTAACATAATAAAACAGGTTACTTACAGAAAACAATGGGGAATTGTATATAGAATTTTTAGGAAAATGGATTTGAACGTAAGATTCAAGAATTATATGCCCAGCCAAGGTGTGCAAGATCATAGTAAGTCATTTTCAGATATGTAATTGTATTAGTCCATTCTCACACTACTATAAAGATACTACCCAAGACTGCATAATTTAGAAAGAAAAGAGGTTTAGTTGACTCACAGTTTCACATGACTAGGGAGGCCTCAGCAAACTTAATAATCATAACAGAAGGGGAAGCAAGCATGTCTTACATGGTGGCAGGCAAGAGAGAGCGAGTGTGTGTGTAGGAGGAACTGTCAAGCACTTATAAAACCATCATATCTCATGAGAACTCACTCACTGTCATGAGAACAGCATGGGGGAAACCACCCCTTGATGCAATCAAGTGGGGATTACGGTTTGAGATGAGATTTGGGTAGGGACACAGAGCCAAACCATATCAGTAATTTAGAAAACAATCTCTCTCTTTGAAGTAATTGCTCAAAGATATACTTCAGTTGATCAAGGGATAAATAATTAAATTCTCAAGAATGGGCAAGGAAAATAGTAATGTAAAGGATTCTAGAGTGTAAAATAAAACTTGTAAGACATAAAATGTTTTCAAATAGTTGTTCTCAATATTGTTGTAACACGATAAATCTAAAAGAAATTGAAAAGAGAAGATATAAAATATACAGTAATATAGTATCAGCACTTTACAACCCACATTATTTTAATATAAATTGGAAAATGGGGCATGGGCATGAGTGCGGAGTCAGGGGAACAGAGATAACAAGTCTGCTAATTCCCTCATTTTAGAAGTGTAAATGATTTAACAGTCAGGAGCATGAGAACCTCGTTCATGTGCTGCTCCACTACTTAGTAACCCTGTAACCCTGGCTGGTTACTTAACATCTAAGCATTCAACTCCTCACCTATGAAATGAGAATACCATAATACCCCAGAGTATTATGGGGTATTCTGTGTGGGAACATTGTGTGGGAATGAAACCAGATAATGCATCTAAAGTACTTAACACCTATAAGCACTCAGTAATATTAGCTATTAACTTATAAAGAGAGAAACAAAAATTTACTCATGAAAACAGAGAAAACAGATCCTAAGGTGATTTTGGTAACATAAAAGTAATGACTAACAAAAACTCACACACACACACATTCCCTAGTCACTATGAAAGTACACTATAAAAATGTACTTTATAAAAAGAGAGAAACAAAATCAAATGTATCAGCTATTTGAATATTTCAAGGATTGATATGATACAGTGAACAAAATAAACATGTCTCAAATTTTTAGGTGAGATTTAAATTTTTTTTAATTACATAAACAGAGTGATCTTATTTTCATTGAGGGAAAATATATATCCATAAAAAACAAAAGAAAAATATGAAAATGTTCATAGTAACTGTCGTTAGGTGTTGGAATTATGAGTGTCTTTTTCTTCTCTCTTTACTCTTACTAATAACTAGAATGAATATATATTATTTTATAAACAGAATAAAAGGTTATTTTATTTTAAAGTCACTTACTGTTAATCACTGTTAACATTTAGCTGTGTTGATATCACTCTTGAATTTTTCTTCACATGCAAATATCTATATATTTATTTCACCCCATCAGTCAAAGAATTTTTATTGATTGTCCACTATGTTCCAGGCTTTGTTCTAATTTCTGGATATATCAATGAAATGATAGGGACAAAAATGCCTCTCCTCCTAGGATAGCGTAAATAAGTAAAATATGTGTTTTTTATATTTATAGGTGTCATGGAGAAACTATAAAGCAGGGAAGGGAATAAGAATTAGTGGTTGCCATTTAAAATAGTGTGATCCATGGAGGCCTTATTGAAAAAATTATGAAGTAAGGTTTCTTTAGGAATAGATATTTGAAGAAGGTGTTGGAGGAGGCTACTTCCTAAGGGAAGAGAATCTCAGGCAGAAAAAACAAGTACAAAGGTCATGACCCAGAAGAATGCCTAATGCATTGGAGTAACAGCAAGAGGCAATATAGCTAGATGTCAGTTAAGGGAAAAGGAGTGTAGTAGGAGCTTATGTTATTTAAGAGAATTGGGGCAGAGTATCCACAGGTCTGAGATCATGTATGGCCTCACAGGTTATTGTAAGGATCCTGGCTCTTACTCAGAGTGGATCAAGGTGCCATTGAAGACTTTTGAGCAGAGGAGTGACATGATTTGCCTTGGTTTTACTAAGATAACTCTGACTTCTATGTTGAGAATTGCCTGTGAGGTGCAAAAATGAAAGCTAGGGGATGGTTAGGAGGCTGCTACAATAATCCAGGGAGAAAAGGATGAGTGAGGCATAGGCAGGTTGCAGGTATATTTTAAAAGTAGAGCCACCAGGATTCGCTGTGTGACTGGGTGTGGGGTGTGAGAGAAAAGGAGGCATAAGGATAACTAAGACAGTAGGATATGCAAGTTTGGAGTTTGGGGGATAAGTTAGGTTGAAAATAGAAACTTGGGTGTTGCAGTTGTTTCAGTAATATGTTAAACCCTGAGGCCAGCAAAGGAATTAATGTAAACAGAAAATGTAAACAGGAGAGAGGTCCAAGTGTGCCAGGCCCTGGAACACTTGAATGCGTACACATTTGGAAACAGAAGGAAGGAGCAGAGAATGAGAAGGAACAGCCTAGGAGGTAGGATGAAAACCAGAAGGGTGTGGTATCTTGGGAGTTAATTCAAGTGTTTCATCCAAGAGAGGTGATAATCTGTATCAATTGTATAGCTGGTAGGTCAAGTAAGATGAGAGTTATGAATGTTCATTTCAGCAAGGTAGAGATTTTGCTGATATTGATAAAGGCTATTCTGTGGAGGTAGGTGGAACAAAAGCCTATTTGGAGTAGATTTAAGAGACTAGCGTTTAAGAGACTTCTCTTTTTCAGAACTAGAACACTACTTTCCGTATTTTCTTACTTTAGGTTGATATTTCTCTTCCTGTGTTAAAGAGGTAGAAATTGTCATTTGATTGCATTTAGTGTTTTCCTATGCATGGAAAATTACATGAGGCCCCCAATCTGAAAATTTCTGTGAGATAGTTGCTAAATGAATATGTCATTTACCAACACCTCAGCTAAACTGGATTTTCCAGCTTCTGTGATCATGAAAAATGCAAGCAAATCTATGGGCCTTTTGTTTAGGCCCTCTGATTGCTATCTTTACAATGTCTTCTTTAATTGGTTGAAGGGTCATGTGAAAGATAGCCAATAAATGATCGATTTTCTAAGCCATTTTACATACAATTAAAGCATATTTTGTTCTTCTCTCTGAATCAGATGGAAACGTTTGCCGAGTTGAACATCATTGTTGCCATGGCTATAGCACCAAAGCCTTATAGAGGATTTTTGTTTTACATTGGATGTCTCTTACCATAGCAACAGCAAAGTTGATTTAAAACATAACTCCCTAGATATAATTTATCTTTAACATTTCTGTATATTTTCTATGGTGTATCTTGTTAATAGTATTACACTTTTGATAACTCTCCTGCTCTTTTGAAATGAAGTATCTCTTGAGATACGTGTGAGAAAAATCTAGGCTGTTCATTGCTTACAGGAATAGAAAACTCACAGGATACATTTGAATGCATTACATTCTTAGAATTTTTAGTGAGGATATTTGAGTGACTTTGAGTTCAAATTCAAGGTATAACTTTTGAAAATTTAATCGGAGTGGTTATCCATTTTAGAATAATTAAAAATAGTTTCTGTCCCTTTTATATTACAAAATCAATTTTCTTTAAAGAGCATAGATCTTTTTTGTTTTATTTCTTCAGAATAGCTCTTTTTTCACATTCATAATCCATTGGGATAGTATATAAATGGAAAGTTATTAAAATAAGTTAAACCAAAGGACCAACACTCTTGAAAACAACAGACTTGAGTTAAAGAGGCTATTTCCTCTCTTCCCCCAATACAGTCTCTTCTGTTGAGGAAAATACATGGTTACAGTGACTGCGGTATTACAAAGAAATACATTTTGGTAAGAGAGAAACAAAACCTCTTGGTTCTGATGTAGCTATTCACTAGACGCCATTTATTCATCTGGCTCTAGGCTATGGGAATTACTCCTAGCACAGAACTCCCTTTGAAATCCTTAACTCCCTAGGGAGGCAGAGATAGCTGAGAAACTGCCCCTATGAACTTGGCTTATACATGGGAAACAAAGAAGTTAGTGGTTGAGGGTAACAGAGGAAAGACGTGCGGGAAGGGTGAATGTCGCTGGCTTCCTTTGCTTACAACAGGAGCTTCTTTCAATGCAAAGCGCATGCCAAGACAGATCAGGCACTCTACCAAAAAAGATACAATAATTTAGTAATACGGTCTGCCCAGGCAGCTTAGCAGCTGGAAATAAGGGAGCCTTGGGATTTGCTATAAACGGTGGGGAAATTGGCTGATAGCCTCTCTCCTGTATTGAGCAAAGGGAGCAAGAGAAAAGATTATAAATGTTTGAAATCAGAGCCAAACAGCATGGTCTGTTGTCCAAGAGCTGTCAGAATGTCAGCATTCTCTGGCTTCTGCATTAAATGCTGAGTTTGGCAGAGTGTAGGGCTAATAGACCAGGAAACAACAGAGCTTACCTGGGTGGCTTTTCAGAAAGGCAGCTGCCGGTCCTAAGTTGTTTAGAAGAGGGAATTTTATCACATGCTCTATCTAACACCATTCAGCATCTAAGCATACCAGCGATCTTTGGGCTAATTGTGCAATCAGAATAAATACCCAAAGATCACTACTGATACCTGGAAAGAGGCCCAGTGGGTAGTTTTCAAGCTCCAGTGATACTTGGATAGGACACTCCAGTGGATGGTGCATTGTGCTGATGCCATAGGAGGTTCTGGGGTAATCTGACACAAAACATCCTGATGTATTGGAAAAAAGCAGACTTTGCGTTAGCCAGATTTATATCTCATACTGGCTCCTCTGTTCACTAGCTATGTGATTCCTCATCAGTGCAAATGCCATAATACCAATTCAGAGGCTTTTGTGAGGATTAAATGAGATAGAATGACCTTGAACATAGAAGGCACACAATCCCTATTGGTGGTTCCCCTTACCTAGTATGGAATCTTGGTCTTTGTAATTTTTGAAATAAATTCCTTTCCAGAAAATTGGAGTTTGCTTAAGTTAATTTTATGTGTCTTTGGAAACTATAATTGATTTTTTTACATTGGGGAATTAAGGGAATGTCAGTTCTATAAAGTTTCTTTCCTCTGTGGCTCATTGTTACTTGTTTGACTCACACTTCTATCTCAATGTGAAAGTGACCTGGAAAGTGAGCTGGAAAATATTTTCTCAATATTTGGAAAAAAAATGAGTGTACTAGCTCATCACATAAGTTTACATTATAAGTAAAAATAAACAAGTGGATAATATTTCTCCCTAATATTTCTAAAACCCAGCACTCCTTTAAAAGCTTGTTGAGACAAGTTAACAGTATATATTATTAAACTTTAGCTCCTTGCTATCTTTAGTCAAATCAAGTTGATCTAGGATTTACGTACAAAACACACTCTATGATTATTTTGCATGATTATTTTTTAAATGAAGATCATAGACTACTTGGAATTCTTTAAAAATACCAAACCTCCATTAGTTTCTTTTGTGTTCTTTATAAATATACTCTTTAGGGGGATCTTATTTTAAAAGGATGTGCTTTATTTGAGGTCGTAATTAATTAAAATAAGCTTGTTCTTTATTTATACAATTCTCAGGATAATTTATTGATTATATATTACATCATACATTACAAGGCACAAACATGCAGGGCAAGGCAATTTACTATTAACCCTATCTATGTAGTAGGGTACAAATCATTTAAAGAGTCACATTAAAAACTTTTGAGTCCTAATAAACTGTGTGGGTTTTTTTTGGGAAGTGATATTGTCACAAATATACATCTTTAAATATAAATATTTTGCTTCAAAGAATTATGTCAGTCTAGGTACTCTGAGAGATCTTTCTGCAGCAGAACAAATATATTCTGAATAGGACATGTGCTTGAGGCATTGCCTGCTCCAATGACTCTTGCTCTCTAAAAACGTCTGATGGAAGAGAGGAGAGCTGATGTTGTTCTGAGTGCAGATGGGAATAATAGTGTTGCTATTTGGGACACTGTTCCCTGGCTCAGCTGGAAGACTGGAAGACTGAGTCAACACAGCTCAGGGAAGCACAAAGGTTTTCTCTCTGCAGAAAACCTTCCCTGATGAGATTAACAAGGTTCCATAGATTAAAATCAAGTAATAAAGTTAATAATAAATTATTTCCAATTACCTTGAAAAGCAAACCACTATAAGTAGATATCAACAAAAATAACACAGACATATTTAGCCCTCAATGACTATAGATATTATTACTGGAAATAGGAAATAAGAAATAGAACCACTATATATAAACAAAATATTTAAATAAATAATATGCCCTGTCATTAAAATGAGTAAAAAATGATTACTATAAGTAAACAGCAGGAAAATTTGAAAAATAAATGGCATTTTCAGATATGAAAAATTAAATACTTGAGATTACTTTTAAAATCCTAAAGGAATAGGCTAAATAGCAGATTATGCACAGATGAAGAGAGAGTTGATGAACTGAAGGAGACATTTGAAAAAATTCCCTAAAATGTATCACAGAGGGGCAGAGAGGCAGAAAACCTGGAAGGCAGATATGAAGTATGGAATGAAAAGGTTAACTTTGAATCAGAGACTCCGGATGAAATAATTTTTTTTTAAAATGTAGGATAGGAAATTTTTTGATGGATAATGACTGATTTTTTTCCAAATTGATAACAATATGGATTCACAGGTCCAGAAAACACACTGTATTCCAAGCAGGATAAATAAAAAGAAATCCATAGTGAGACATATTATTGTGAAATTGAAAAGTACAGAGATTTTCATGATAGCAGAATTATCAAGGAAACAATGAAAGCCACAAAAAAGTGGAATAATTTCTTCAAAGTGTGAGAGAGAATAACTATCAACCTAAAATTATGAACTAAAAAAAATTTTAAATAAATCAGAGTAAAATAGAAAGATATTCACAGTTGAAAACTAGAGCGCTGACCACCAGAGGCCTGTATAAAAGGAAAATCTAAAGAATAACTTTAAGAAGGAAAATGATCTCAGGCCATTCTGAGGAAGAAATAGTGAGTAAATGAAATGGCAAACATGTAAACCAACTGAAATTTTAACATGTTCTGAATAAAATAATAACACCTGATTTGTAAAGCTAAAAAAAAATTAAAACACTGACAACCATATTTATTATAGAAGAAGTAATTGAATGTAAAATGCTCTAAAGTTTTTAAATTGTTTAGGAAGGAAGTGGATAAGGTATTATTTAATTGTAAACTTTGTTTTTTTTTTTGAGATGGAGTCTCACTGTCACCCAAGCTGGAGTGCAGTGGTGCGAACTCGGCTCACTGCAACCTCCGACTCCCTGATTCAAGCAATTCTCCTGCCTCAGCCTCTTGAGTAGCTGGGATCATAGGCACGCACCACCACATGCAGCTAATTTTTGTATTTTTAGTAGAGACAGGATTTAACCGTGTTGGCCAGATAAAATATACATATATTTCGTAAGAGAAAACATAAGTCTGCTAAAATTAGATTTCAACACACCTCACTCAATGGAAGAGTTTAAGAGTTCGATTAATAAATTTAATCTGATATAATGCAAAGAGCTTTGTATTCAACAGTTAGAGAATACATGTGATTCTCATGAAACAGTCACAAAAAGTGATCTTGACTATAAGCAAATTTCAACATGTCAAAGACTCATATCGTACACGCTATATTTTCTAAAAATAATTCAATTAAGTTAAATTAAGATTCCCATATATATCCCCATAGATTTATGAATTTAAATACACATTTCTAAATAAGTCATGAGAAATAAGTTAGGGGATGCCATAATACTAACTTAAAAACCTTTAAAGTTAAACAAAAATATAAATGCTAAATATCAAATGTGGTGAATGCAACAACTTAGAAATTTTAAACGCTTATATTAGAAGAAATGCTGAAGACTAATGAGGTAAACGCCAACTTAAGAAACTTTATAAGACAGAATAAATCCAGAAAAGGCATAGAAAGAAAATAGTAAAGGACAGAAATTAATGAAATAGAAAAAATATGTAATATTAATTCACAAAGCCAGAAATGGAATCATTGATGACACTAAAAAAATGGATGCACTTTCCAGTCAAAATGATCAAGATAAAAAGGTACAAATACACCTATTAGGAAAGAAAAGGGGGTAAATCTACAGATACAAAAAACCATTCAAAGGTTAAGAAAGAAGAATGAATAATTTTGTACCAATGAATTTTAATACTGAGAAAAATTAGACAAATTCTAGATAATTATAACTTTAAAAAACTTCAAAAAGGTGTAGAGACTCCAAATAGTTCTATACTAAATAAATTTAATGAAAAATTTGAAATCTTTCCACAAAGAATATGTTGAGTCTGGATGATTTTAAAGGTAAAGTAAATATAAAGGCTTTCAAGAAACATATCATTGCAATCTTATATAAACTCTTCTAGAGAACTGGAAATTTTCCCCGACTATTTCTATGAGATGAGTAATCATGTCAGAACTAGACAGAATAAAAAAGGTAAAACTAAACGGCCTATTTCTTTCATGAACATAGATGCAAAGATCCCAAAGTACTAACAAACCAAATCTAGCAGATGCCAAAAAGAAAGTTCATTATGACCACCCTGAGTTTATCCTATTGGTATCCCATTAATATCTAATATTTAATATTAGAGAATGT
The DNA here is from genome assembly GCF_008728515.1 of Papio anubis. Classification (NCBI taxonomy): domain Eukaryota; kingdom Metazoa; phylum Chordata; class Mammalia; order Primates; family Cercopithecidae; genus Papio; species Papio anubis. Next base: position 93,622,576 of record NC_044984.1, on the reverse strand, counting down.
ACAAATGTCATTCACACTAACAGAGTAAAGGAGAAAAATTACATAACTGAACAGATGCAGAAAAACATTTTTTATAAACTCAGTATCTAGTCACAATTAAAATTCTGAGCAACCTTAGAAGATAAGACATTTAACTTAATAAATGGCATCTACCCAAAACTTAGAGCAAACATTATTTTTTAAGATGAGATTACTGTTCTCAGTTCTTTACTCTCTCTTCTGCCATGGTACATTGCAGTGCAGTAGCATAGGTGGCCATTTACATCCTCACTCCATTTACTTAGGTTTAGACATATGACTTTCTTCTGTCAAGAAGTAACAGCGTGCCAGTTCCTACAGCTGAGATAGAAAGAGGCATCACAAATTTCCACTGTGAAAAGACACATCATGTAGCCTCTGAACAACTCTACTATACACTCATGAGATAATGAAAGTGAAATGGGCAAATAATGTCTTAGTGTTAGTCTGAAAATTGTTTTGACCTCATGAAACTTCTGAAATAGTCTTGGAGACCCCAAGCATCCCTGGACTATACTTTGATAACTGCTAATTTAGTGTATATTTTCTACAGGTAAGTACATTCTTACACAACCACAGTGCAACCAAATCAGAAAGTTAATACATCACTATTATCTATTCCTCAGACCCCATTCAAGATTTACTGGTTTTCCCAATAATATTTTTTATGATCAATGGATCTAGTTCAGGATCATACATTGCATTTAGTTGTAATGTCTCTTTAGTCTTGTTCAACCTGGAAGGGTTCCTTTGACTTTCTTTGACTTTCATGACCTTGACACGTTTAAAGATTACAGGCCAATTATTTTGTAGAATGGCCCATGAATTGGATTTCTCTGATATTTCTGATATTCCTATATAATTAGATTTAAGTTACACATCTTTGGCAGGAAAATCCAAAAGTGATTCTGCATTTTTCTCATTGCATCTTTACCACACTGGATAAGATTTTGATTTGTTCCATTACTGATATTTTTCACTTTGATCATTTGATTAAGATAGGGCCTCCCAGATTTCTTCACTGTGTAGTGTCTCTTTTTCCTCTTTCTAATTAATAAGTATTTTGTGGGGAGGCAATTTGAAATTATTTAAGATTCCCATTCCTAGTCAAACTTTTAAATCATTTATTTATTTATGGGTTCATGTTTTTCTATCTTATTCAATGGGTTATAATCTATTACTGTCATTATTTATTTTGTTCCTAAAATTGCCTCCTATCTGAATCCTTTTTTCTTTCCTATGTTTAATGAGAAGGGATGTCCTGGATTAGGAAGAGGTTCCTGTCTGGGAGCAGGGATGAGCCACAGTAGCCATGAGCCCTTCACATCTCAAGGGCCTTCTCCTTTGCAGTTATGATAAAGTATTAAGAAACACAAGTTTTTCTCTGCTTGATTCAGGAAGGGTTCCTGCTACTACCTCAGTGTTCTTGAGTTCCATGCGCCTACCTTCCAAAGTGGCGCTCTCACATCTGAACGCTGTGCTTTGCTATTCTATTACATTCAAAGCCTCCCTCCATTGAACATCTACCTGATGCCACCCCCACTGCCTTTTTTTCTCTAGAGAAAGTCTCACTCTGTTGCCCAGACTGAGTGCAGTGGCATGATCAAAGCTCACTGCAGACTTGAACTCCTGGGCTCAAGCAATCCTTCCATCTCAGTCTCCTGAGTAGCTGGAACCCACAGGCACTCATTACCATGCTTAAATATTTTTAAAAACATTTTTTGCACATATGAGGTCTTGCTATGTTGCCCAGGCTGGTCTCAAACTCTTGGGCTTAAGTGATCCTCCCGCCTTAGCCTCCCAAACTGTTGGGTTACAGGTGTGAGCCACTGCATCTGGCCCCTACTTCCCCATTATGTGAAATGTTTTTCTCCCTCACGTCTTTGGTGTTTTCACCCTGCTCAATTTGTATTCTTCTCCCAAAAGTTTTTCTTCAGAGTGGATCTGTAGCCTACTACAGGCATGCATTTATTGGAGATTTCTGATATTCTCGAGGGAGTAAGCTACTTCCTGTGGTCTATTTACAAGGTGTTTACAAGTTCTGCTAGTTATTCTCAAATTTTACTGCACACTCTCCTGCTTAGCACAAGACACTCTCCTTTGGGAAATCAGTATCTGATGACAATTCCATGGCTTGTAGGTGCCATTGAATTTCCCTTTCTCTTCACCACTATTGCTGCACCACTGCTGATTCAGTTCTGGATCCTGCTGCTGTCATGTGATTTGGCTACACCCCTCTGTTTTTCAGGGCCATGGGATTTCTTAATCGTTCTTAAGCTTTACTGGAGATATCACCTGTAGTGTTTTTCCTTTATTTTGCTATTATTTGCTCATTTTATTCTTTTACGATCCCCATGTCTTGTTTTTATGAGAATTGAGGTGAACAATTTAAAAAGAACACTATGCTGTTGTCATGTTCAGAAATACCAATTATCTTCTAAAAGTATAAGTCATATCACGCCAACCCTATTCCTACCTGCATCTCTGATTTGATTGCCAACCATTCTACTAATCCCCCACCACTCTATTATAGCCACTCTGGCCTTCTTGCTGTTCTTACTAGCTAGCCTCAGGGACTTTTCATATCTTCTTTCCTATGCCTTGAAATAATCCTCCCCCAAAACTTTGAATGATTTATACTTTCACAGTCATTTCTGTGTCTGCTCAATGTCAGCTCCTGAGAAAGATATTTCCCAATTGCCTTATAGCATCTTCCTTTCATTTCTATCTCATTACTTTATTTTTTTCACAGCACATACCATCATCAGATATTATAGTATTTCTTGATTTGCCTGTAGTCTTCTTTTCTGCTAGAATGTAGGCACCATGAAGGCAGGACTTTGCCTTTGACACTGCTGAAACTTTGCCACCTGATATACAGGAAATGTTTTATACATATTTGTGAAATAAATTCACAGTTTCTACTAATATCAACATCAGCCCTGGTATCCTTAAAAATAGGAAAAATTTTTATTGTCTAAAGCAGATGCAATGACTCAATAGACGAAAGTTATACTCTATAATAGAAAAAAGTCACTTGTTTTCTATAATTTTTCCATAGCATGAAATTTTGGATTTTATTCTTATTCAGGTGATATATAGGTGATAAAAATCAGAGCAAAGATGGATAAAAAGAGATTGAACTGCTTCCTATTGGATATTTACTCTGACATTTCTTTGAAATGCTAATGATGCCTTGAATAGCTATCAGATTGGAATTCACATGTATTTAGTTCTGTACCTTGGCATGAAATATCCACTTATCAAAAGAGAAGTGTAAAATTAAATGAGACAAGTTATGACAACAGTTTAATCTATGTATTTTGCCTCCGTTTTGTCTAAAGAAAGCACAAAAAATTCTTTCCAAAGTATACTTTTTAAAATATACAGAAACAAAGGAGTAAATCCCACATGATTATTATGTCAAAATAATCTTTATTGAGTGTCTAATACAGTTATTACTGTATTTGTAAAAATGAAACCCTATAGATTAAAAATTATTATTGTAATAATATAAACATATTCTTAGTGTTCTATGCAGCATATATTGTTCTAACTGCTTTACTTCTTGCCATGGTCCAAATATTTGTGTTCTACCAAAATTCATATGTTGAAATCCCAACCCCCAAGATGATGGTAATAGGAGGTGGGCCTTTTAAGAGGTGATAAGAGAGACTCCAGAGAGCTCCTTTGTTCCCTCCACCATGTGAAGACCCAGGCAAGATGGTACCCTCTATGAACCAGAAAATGAACCCTCTCCTGACACCAAATCTGCTGGTGTCTTGATCTTGGACTACTCAGCCTCTAGGCCTGTGAGAAATAAATATCTGTTGTTTGTAAGATACCCGGTTTATGAAATTTTGTTATATCAGCCCAAATGGACTAGCACATTTATTATTCTATGATTTCATTCAATCTTCACAACACTTTTAGGTGTATTCTGTTACTATCATCATTTTCCAGATGTGGAAATAGAAACATTGCCAGAATTTATTTTGAAGAATATATTAATTCTTTAAAACTTGGGATATAGACTGAATTAGTTATCTATTGTCATATATCAAACCATCCCAAACTTAATGGCCATTAATATTGCTCATGATCCTGGTGGGTGTCTTCTTCTAGCCTGGGAAAGCCTCAGCTCCTCTTGGCTGTGCTTGCTGATGCATCAGTGGTATTGACAGAATGGCCTGAGTTTGGTACGTCCACTCTCACAGGTGGAAGTTGGCTGGCTTTTGGTTGGGGTAACAGGACTGACTGATGTATTAACCATGTCTTTTTATTTTCTATTTTATTTGCGTATTTTTATTTTTATCCTTCGGTCTCTTGGGCTCTTGCTGTGGAGGGACTGTCCCTCCTAGGGCTAACTAATTCCTAGAGATAGTAAACAGCTCACCCTTGAGCATGCTTTTCTTATGCAAACTAACAATTGCAGAGCCCATACCCCCAATTACTTCCTTTATCTGGCTCTTACTCTCTAGGCCACTATTCATTCACCTGCTCTAATGACCAGACAACTAGGTACAGTTCCTATGCCCCAGAGTCTGCTAAAACTATTCAAACTAGCCATTCCTAAACCTGCTTATACCTGCTTTGTGTGTTTCTTTTCATGGAAACCATAATAAAGGCTCTTGCCCACAATCTCCCCTCACTTTGTCAGCCTCTTCCTGATGGACCCTGGTATTTCCCTGTGTGGCCCCTACAACGTGGCATGCCTCTCGGATCAATGAGTATAGCGTCTGTCTTTCAATGGCAATTGTCTCCTGATCTGTTGGTTTCAACATACCTGAAAAATAATAAAACCTACATTTTGAAACAGCTGGATAATGTGTCACCTCATCATCCAGCAGGCCAGCCTGGCTTGTTCACATGGTGTCAGGGTTCCAAGAGCAACAAGGGAACAAGTCTAATGCACACATGCTTTTCAGGTCTCTGCTTGTATCACATTTGCTGCAGTCTGATTGAGCAGTTCAAGGCACATGGCCACGCTGTGAGGGAGTCAGCGTGGGAGGGCTGGATAAGGGGAGGGCTGTGTCTGCAGGGAGCTGTGAGCAGACTGGGGCCATAACTGCAATCAATCCATGACACAGGCTTTCCAGGAGGCTTCATATCAACTTCTCATTTTCTTTGACTTGAATAATCTTTAGAATTTGGCCACTGGAAAAAGCAAGTAATGTTTGTCTTTTCACCACTCTTGGCAGAAATGTTACCATCACAATGCTAAGAACTGCTATTCAGAAAACTAAGCTTTATAAGCTAACAACGAAATTATCTTTTACTTTGAGAAGTGACTGCTTGTGACTAGAGGACTTGGACAGTGTAAAGCATTGTGGGTGGTAATTATAGTCATTGTGGTTAAACTACAGAGGGGATGGTAACCCAATAATAATATTTGCAGAAAACTTTAAATAATATTACGCCCCTAAAATTCTCATTTTTCTAGATAATGAACATCGTCAGAAATTCTTTTGTTGAGATTTACAGAACCTTTTTCCCACAATAGGCAAGCTCTTTTCGACTGCTGAAGTGCAGTGGCGAGATCTCGGCTCACCACAAGCTCCGCCTCCCGAGTTCGTGCCATTCTTCTGCCTCAGCCTCAGCTGGGACTACAGGCACCTGACACCACACCCGGCTGACTTTATTTTTGTTTTTTGTTTTTTTGTTTTTTTGGGGTTTTTTTGTATTTTTAGTAGAGAAGGGGTTTCACCGTGTTAGCCAGGATGGTCTCGATTTCCTGACCTCGTGATCCACCGGCCTCGGCCTCCCAAAGTGCTGGGATTACAGGCGTGAGCCACTGTGCCCGGCTCGATTTGCCTTTCAAATTGAGACCTTTATCCTTCTTCAGCAACTTTCAAAATGAAATTCTAAAACTTCCTTATTTCAGAATTCCTCCTTCCTGCCACCTTAATCACCATTATTGTCACCCATACCAACCTGCTTATGTTGTAAAGTACTATGTGAGATCCAGGTAGCCTAGGGAAAAAAAATGCATTGCAACAAGATGCCAGGTCTTGTTTTCTTCTTAGTATTAGCTTATCTCCAAGAAGAAAACAAAGCAAAACAAAGAAAAAGCTCTGATGTTTTTAGTCCACTTTCCCCAAATTCCAGATATATAATCATGAACAGGAGAAGCATGTCTCTCTTTACAAAGAGCCTACTTGCCTGTCCTACGGATAAACTAACCCTAGATTTTTTAAAAGCTTATCTTTAATAGCAATATATTTGCAAGTCCAATGGATGTCAGAATGTGATAGACCTTAATTTGAATCTCAGCTTAATCACTTACTAGGTGGAGAAATAGTGTCTTAAGTTGTCTAAGTGTTAATTTTGACTTCTTAAAAATGCACATACTCAGTGATAAACTCTAGTCTTTAGAGAGAATTCAAAGCTGCCTTATCCCCCTATTCACTCACTATTCTACCCCTAGAATGGTCTCTGTTGTGAAAGGAAAACAAAATAGGGAGTTATCAAGACAGTGTGGCTATTTTAGAAAGGGATGAGGTTTTATTTTGTTTTGTTTTTGTGAGAAGACAGTTGAGTATAATAGTAGTAGATGGGTGCAGATTGTTGCTTTTGTAGACTCATGTTTCTTGGATCTCTTCCTGTCACTCTTCTTTCTTCAATCTCAGGATGCTGGTATGATAGCTGGGCAGGCAAACATCTTCTCTTTGGAAAAATCAAGCAGGAACCAGGGTGAAGTCTAGAGATACATAGCTAGGAATATACCTGCTTTTACCAGTTCCCAGGCAGACAGCAGTATAGAGGCCTGGGGCCAATCTTCACTCTAAAGAGCAGATGTGTCTGTAGCATCTTCTGAGCCAATGTCTAACGAGATTTATTATGGTTGCCAATTTCTTAAAAATATGATAATTTGATATTTTGGCCATGTCTTTCCATCACAAAATTGTAATTATTATTAATAATCACTTTATAGGATTGTTATGGGTGTCAAGTGAGATGATATAAATATAATTCCTCATTCAGTGCCTAGTAAATAGCACTTACCCATTAAATGTTACTTGTTAATTTATAAAAATGTTAGTGTTTGGGGTTTATAACTAGCTTATTGAAAGTATGAATCAGCAAATCAACTTTGGATTTGTTGTCATTATGTACCACATTTGCTATACTTTAGTTCTTTGCAACAGTGAGTTATGGGCTTATCAGGTAATTTAAATTTTGATCTTGGCAACATTTAGCTATTGATCTGAATTAAAATGAACACTGAAAAAAAGTACACTTACTTTCTTTGCTAAATTCTTTGGCCAGGTTTTTACACAGTATGTCTTTAAAAGACAAATTAAATTGCAAAAAGCATAGTGTATTTTAAATCTCAGAGAAAATGTATGTTTTATCTTAGAAAAAAAAAATCCAAAGGAATAAAAATTATCATTCATCATCAGTTTCTTTTCTGCATTATATCTTCAAAGGTCTGAAGAAATTAGAAAATAGCTAATGCTATTTCAGAGAAGAAAGAAAAAGCTACCTTTATGCTCATAGCTCAAAGTTAGTTTCTTGTATCGGAGTCTCTCTTTTTCTGATATTATGGATTGCATTGTTTGCCTATATCAAGTCTGAACAAATTTTTTTGTGTAAATTATGTAATCTGCATAGAATTGTTTTTAATTTATATTTAAGGTAATATGATCAGGATTAGTAAACTTAAATTACTTTTAATAATACCTTTTTTCAAAATTTCATTTTTGAATTTATTTGCTGGGAGGAGAGCAGAGGGTTGTCATTATATATGACCTTGACTTACCTGCCTAATGTCCTACTGCATGATGATTCATTTACTGTGAGAGTTTAGATGTATGTGTTCTACTTTAAGAAAATTCAATTTTGTTCATTGACTATAAAACATATACCCTGGGTTCAAGGGAGAAGAGAATGAAGTCACTCAATTAATACACAATTCATACTTTTGAAATGAACTCTAAGGTATATCGGAAAGAATGATTCACACACACATGCACACACACGCACACACACTCATACATTCATTCTATACATGGCACTGTGAGGTCATGGGTATTTCAAAAGTGAAGGTATTGCTATGTAGCAGTAAATCAAATGTCTGGATGCCCACATGTTCATAAGGGCACTGCTATTATATCGTGACTTTCAGAACCCTTTATAAACCCTAATATCCCTTCCTTCCTTTTGCAGATGACCTCTCCCAACAGGATGACAATGATCCCCCAAAAGAATATGATCCTGAGCAATTTGCAGGCCTGCTCCATGGATCCTCTCCAGCCTGTGAGTCCCCTGAAAATCCATTTCACCTCTATGGGAAAAGAGAACAATGTGAAAAAGGACAAGATGAAGTCAGTTTGGCAAACAGTCCTTTGCCTTTCAAGCAGTCTCCAATAGAAAATAACTCAGAACCTTTGGTAAAGAAAATTAAACCCAAAGTGGTCAGTAGAACAATTTTTCACAAAAAAAGCAACCAACTTGAAAACCATACCATTGTTGGCACAAGATCAACCAGGAGTGGATCTCGGAATGGGGACCAGTGGGTTATGAATACAGGGGGATTTGTGGAGAGAGCCTGTACTCTGGGGAGAATAAGGTCATTGCCTAAAGCCTTGATCGACATGCATTTGTCAAAAAATGTCTCTAAATCTGATTCTGATCTCATTGCCTATCCTTCCAATGAGAAAACATCAAGAGTTAACTGGAGTGAATCTTCCACTGCTGAACACAGTTCTAAAGGGAATTCTGAAAGAACACCATCCTTCACATCGGAATGGGAAGAAGTAAGCTTTGTTCTTCTTGCTGTTCATCCTATAAGGCTTTGGAGTCGAGGGAGGTTTGGGGGAAGGATTTTCAGCTTTTTAGGTCTTTCAAAAGCAAACAAAAAAAATGCACACAGCTCCAACTGGAATGAAATGGTTCTGTGGGTAATGCATGGTAATTTCACAGCAAGTATAAAAACAAACACAGTTCCACACATGTAGGTTAATCTATTGTTTCCATAGAAATTGATATCAAGCAGAAGTAATAACTAGCTATGAGGTACAAGAGAATATTCACATCTTGTCCTACCAAGCACTGCAGCTGACAAATAGAGAAAAAGCTTGGTATTTTTCTCTGTGTTGTTTTGCTACTTGCCATACTCTTTGTTAGCTTGTCTCCCTTCTTTAAAGTATCTTATATTTTCAGAAGAGCTCCTTAGAATCTTCCTGGTAAATAAAGTGTCCCAGCTCTTCTCCAACCACCACACAATAAACACACATCATTTGATATTTCCCTTTTGCAGCTATCAGGGAAATAAAGAAAAAAATGCTTGAGGTTCAAATATCACCAATTTAAGTTCTACTTAAAGACAAAGTCTTTAATTTCATACAGTCTCTCTTGGTATTTCATTCTAACACATCACATATTGTCTCTGAAAAGACTGTACCAGTTAGATTAGGTTTAGAAGCACAATGGATCATTATAGTATTTGGAGAACTAGAAATGGATATGATCTGATAGTGATATTCTGAATTGAGCTGTTTGAGAAAATTGCTTAATATCTCTGCATCTGTTTCAGGGTGAATAAACTGGGACATTTAAGTAATGTCCATTGTCCTTTTTGAAACCTGCTGTCTTATTCAGGTTGCTAGCATCAAGAGAGGCATTAAGCCCCAAATTGCTATAGCTTAGACAGTCATATCTTCCTTTAAATTTCATACTTGTAGACGGTAATTTTTTCAAGTATAGCCATTTCTTTTATTTATTAATTTAGTGAATAACATCTGAAATCCTTTTGTAGAGGCAAGATTAATTAACATTTAGCTTAGATCTTATAATTAAGTTGTTTTCGTGCCTAGATGCTGGTGATTGGATGCCACTAATCAGCTTGTGGCTGGTCAAACCATTTGGTTAGAACTTAGCTCCAGGCCAGGCATGGTGGCTCATGCCTATAATCCCAGCACTTTAGGACGCCGAGGCAGGTAGATCACTTGAGGCCAGCAGTTCAAAAACATCCTGGTTAACATGGCAAAACCCCGTCTCTACTAAAAACACAAAAATTACCCAGGTGTAGTGGCACACACCTGTAATCGCAGCTACTTGGGAGGCTGAGGCACAAGACTCACTTGGACCTGGGAGGCAGAGGTTGCAGTGAGCTGAGATGGTGCCACTGCACTGTAGCCTAGGCAACACAGTGAGATTCCGTCAAAACAAAAAACAAAAAACTTTGCTCCTGTGGCCATGCTTTCCACACCCTGAAACCCGCTCCTTTACCAGTTAGATGGGACGCATGTTCTTAGGCAGAAGAAGGATGCCAGAGAGGAAAGACTTTGTCACATGAATTTATCTACAGCCCTTCTGAGTTTGAAGAGTACACAGTTCCTAAATGACCAATCTATCCAAGTACAAAGTTTATTTCAAGAAACACAAAGAAAAGGCAAGCTAATTTTGAAAGTTTAAGGAAGGGAACATACTTTGCATTGTAATAAAACAATTCCAAAGATGTTTGCTTCCCTTTAAATCTTTCTCTATCCATCTCTTAACTGGGGAACACTGTGGTAATAACATCACAACTATTTGCTCCCTTCATTTGAAAGTTATTTTCAAATGCAATGTTAAAAGTGAATGTAACAATCCATTTAAATGGTTTTTGTTTCTTACAGATTGACAAAATAATGAGTTCCATAGATGTTGGAATCAACAATGAACTTAAAGAAATAAATGGTGAGACCACAAGTAAGGATACCTTCCTTTACATTATAATGAATAAATGTGCTTAAAGAGTAGTGAGAAAATGGTAGGAATCTTTAGATAATTGCAGTTTTTTCATTATAACAATAACTACAAATTATTTCCTTCCACTCTTAGGTCTAACAATGACATATAAGCAACATCAGTTATAAGAATATTGACTTAGCAAATTGAGAGGGGTTTTTTACCCATGTGCTATTTTACAATGCCAGTGAAGTTTTTCCTTTGTTTTTAGAATTTTTTAATAATACTTTTAATTTAAATATACTTCAAACTCTCTGTTGGTTGTAAGTCTTTTTTATTATTATTATACTTTAAGTTCTAGAGTACATGTGCACAACGCTCTGATTTGTTACATAGGTATACATGTGCCATGTTGGTTTGCTGCACCCGTCAACTCATCATTTACATTAGGTATTTCTCCTAATGCTATCCCTCACCCAGCCCCCCACCCCCCAACAGGACCTTGCATGTGACGTTCCCTGCCCTATGTCCGTGTGTTCTCATTGTTCACTTATGAGTGAGAACAGGTGGTGTTTGGTTTTCTGTCCTTGTGACAGTTTGCTGAGATTGATGGTTTCCTGCTTCATCCATGTCCCTGCAAAGGACATTAACTCATCCTTTTCTATGGCTGCATAGTATTCCATGGTGTATATGTGCCACATTTTCTTAATCCAGTCTATCATGGATGGACATTTGGTTGGTTCCAAGTCTTTCCTATTGTGCATAGTGCCACTATAAACATACGTGTGCATGTGTCTTTATTGTAGCATTATTTATAATCCTTTAGGTATATATCCAGTAATGGGATCTCTGGGTCACATGGTATTTCTAGTTCTAGATCCTTGAGGAATCGCCATACACTGTCTTCCACAATGGTTGAGCTAATTTACGCTCCCACCAATAGTGTAAAAGTGTTCCTATTTCTCCACATCCTCTCCAGTATCTGTTGTTTCTTAACTTTTTAATGATTGTCATTCTAACTGGCATGATATGGTATCTCATTGTGGTTTTGATTTACATTTCTCTGATGACCAGTGATGATGAGCATTTTTTCATATATCTGTTGGCTACATAAGTGTCATCTTTTGAGAAGTGTCTGTTCATAACCTTTGCCCACTTTTTGATGGGATTATTTGTTTTTTTCTTGTAAATTTGTTTAAGTTCTTTGTAGATTTTGGATATTGGCCTTTTGTCTGATGGGTAGATTGCAAAGATTTTCACCCATTCTGTAGGTTGCCTCTTCACTCTGTTGATAGTTTCTTTTGTTGTGTGGAATCTCTTTAGTTTAATTAGATCCTATGTGTCTATTCTGGCTTTTGTTGCCATTGCTTTTGGTGTTTTAGTCATGAAGTCTTTGCCCATGCCTATGTCCTGAATGGTATTGCCTAGGTTTTCTTCTAGGGTTTCTATGGTGTTAGGTCTTACATTTGAGTCATTAATCCATCTTGAGTTAATTTTTGTATATGGTGTAAGGAAGGGATCCAGTTTCAGCTTTCTACATATGGCTAACCAGTTTTCCCAGCACCATTTATTATATAGGGAATCCTTTCCCCATTGCTTGTTTTTGTCAGATTTGTCAAAGATCAGATGGTTGTAGATGTGTGGTGTTATTTCTGAGGCCTCTGTTCTGTTCCATTGGTCTATATCTCTGTTTTGGTACCAGTACCATGCTGTTTTGGTTAAGTAGCCTTGTAGTATAATTTGAAGTCAGGTAACGTGATGCCTCCAGGTTTGTTCTTTTTGCTTAGGATTGTCTTGGCTATGCAGGCTCTTTTTTGGTTCCATATGAATTTTAAAGTAGTTTTTTCCAATTCTGTGAAGAAAGTCAGCAGTAACTTGGTGGGAATAGCATTAAATCTATAAATTATCTTGGGCGGTGTGGCAATTTTCATGATATTGATTCTTCCTATCCATGAGCATAGAATGTTCTTCCATTTGTTTGTGTCCTCTTTATTTCATTGAGCAATGGTTTGTAGTTCTGGTTAAAGAGGTCCTTCACATCCCTAGTAAATTGGATTCCTAGGTATTTTATTCTCTTTGTAGTAATTGTGAATGGGAGTTCACTCATGATTTGGCTCTCTGTTTGTCTAATATTGGTGTATAGGAATGCTAGTGGTTTTTTCACATTGATTTTGTATCCCAAGACTTTGTTGAAGTTGTTTATTAGCTTAAGGAGATTTGGGGCTGAGATGATGGGGTTTTCTAAATATACAATCATATCATCTGCAAACAGAGACAATTTGACTTCCTCTCTTCCTGATTGAATACCCTTTATTTCATTCTCTTGCCTGACTGCCCTAGCCAGAACTTCCAACACTATGTTGAATAGGAGTGGTGAGAGAGGACATCCCTGTCTTGTACCAGTTTTCAAAGGGAATTCTTCCAGTTTTTGCCCATTCAGTATGATATTGGCTGTGGGTTTGTCCTAAATAGCTCTTATTATTTTGAGATACATTTCATCAATACCTAGTTTATTGAAAGTTTTTAGCATGAAGGGCTGTTGAATTTTGTCAAAGGCCTTTTCTGCATCTACTGAGATAATCATGTGATTTTTGTTGTTGGTTCTGTTTATGTTATGGATTACATTTATTGATTTGCATATGTTGAACCAACCTTGCATCCCAGGGAGGAAGCCAACTGGATAAGCTTTTTGATGTGCTGCTGGATTCAATTTGCTAGTATTTTATTGAGGATTTTTGCATCAGTGTTCATCAGGGATATTGGCATAAAATTCTCTTTTGTTGTGTCTCTTCCAGGCTTTGGTATCAGGAGGATGCTGGCCTCATAAAATGAGTTAGAGAAGATTCCCTCTTTTTCTATCAATTGGAAAAGTTTCTGAAGGAATGGTACCAGTTCCTCTTTGTACCTCTGGTAGAACTCGACCGTGAATCTGTCTGGTCCTGGACTTTTTTTACTTGGCAGTCTATTATTGCCTCAATTTCAGGACCTGTTATTGCTCTATTCAGAGATTCAACTTCTACCTGGTTTAGTCTTCAGAGTGTGTATGTGTCCAGGAACATTATCCATTTCTTCTAGATTTTCTGGTTTATTGGCATAGAGGTGTTTATAGTATTCTCTGATAGTAGTTTGTATTTCTGTGGGATTGCTGGTGATATCCCCTTTGTCATTTTTTATTGCATCTATTTCATTCTTCTCTCTTTTCTTCTTTGTTAGTCTTGCTAGCAGTCTATTTTATTGATCTTTTCAAAAAAAACAGCTCTTGGCTTCATTGATTTTTTTGAAGGGTTTTTTGTGTCTCTATCGCCTTCAATTCTGCTCTGATCTTAGTTATTTCTTGTCTTCTGCTAGCTTTTGAATTTGTTTGCTCTTGCTTCTCTAGTTTTTTTAGTTGTAATGTTAGGGTGTCGATTTTAGATCTTTCCTCCTTTCTCTTGTGGGCATTTAGTGCTTTAAGTTTCCCTCTACACACTGTTTTAAATGTATCCCAGAGATTCTGGTACATTGTGTCTTTGTTCTCATTGGTTTCAAAGAACATCTTTATTTCTGCCTTCATTTCGTTATTTACTCAGTAGTCAGTCAGGAGCAGATTGTTCAGTTTCCATGTAGTTGTGCAGTTTTGAGTTAATTTCTTACTCCTGAGTTCTAATTTGATTGCACTGTGGTCTGAGAGGCAGTTTGTTATGATTTCTGTTCTTTTACATTTGCTGAGGAGTGTTTTGCTTCCAATTATGTGGTCAATTTTAGAATGAGTGCAATGTGGTGCTGAGAAGAAAGTCTACTCAGTTGATTTGGGGTGGAAAGTTCTGTAGATGTCTATTATGTCCGCTTGGTCCAGAGCTAAGTTCAAGTCCTGCATATCCTTGTTAACTTTCTGTCTCGTTGATCTGTCTAATGTTGACAGTGGGGTGTTAAACTCTATCATTATTGTTGTGTGGGAGTCTAAGTCTCTTTGTAGGTCTCTAAGGACTTGCTTTATGAATCTGGGTGCTCCTGTATTGGGTGCATATATATTATGTTATATATATATAACATATATATATACACATATATACATATAGCTCTTCTTGTTGAATTGATCCCTTTACCATTATGTAATGGCCTTGTCTCTTTTGATCTTTGTTGGTTTAAAGTCTGTTTTATCAGAGACTAGGATTGCAACCCTGCTTTTTTTTGGCTTTCCATTTGTTTGGTAGATCTTCCTCCATCCCTTTATTTTGAGCCTTATGTGCATCTTTGCATGTGAGATGGGTCTCCTGAATACAGCACACCGATGGGTCTTGGCTCTTTATCCAATTTGCCAGTCTGTGTCTTTTAATAGGGGCATTTAGCCCATTTACATTTAAGGTTAATATTGTTATCTTTGAATTTGATCCTGTCATTATGATATTAGCTGGTTATTTTGCTCATTAATTGTGCAGTTTCTTCATAGCATTGATGGTCTTTACAATTTGGCATGTTTTTGCAGTGGCTGGTACCAGTTGTTCCTTTCCATGGTTAGTGCTTCCTTCACAAGCTCTTGTAAGGCAGGCCTGGTGGTGACAAAATCTCTCAACATTTGCTTGTCTGTAAAGGATTTTATTTCTCCTTCATTTCTGAAGCATAGTTTGGCTGGATATGAGATTCTGGGTTGAAAATTCTTTTTTTAAAAATGTTGAATATTGGCCCCCACTCTCTTCTTGTTTGTAGTGTTTCTGCCAAGAGATCTGCTTAGTCTAATGGGCTTCCCTTTGTGGGTAACCTGACCTTTCTCTCTGGCTGCCCTTAACATTTTTTCCTTCATTTCAACTTTGGTGAATCTGATGATTATGTGTCTTGGGGTTGCTCTTCTCAAGGAATATCTTCGTGGTGTTCTCTGTATTTCCTGAATTTGAATGTTGGCCTGCCTTGCTAGGTTAGGGAGGTTCTCCTGGATAATATCCTGAAGAGTGTTTTCTAACTTGGTTCCATTTTCCCCATCACTTTCCAGTACACCAATGAAACATGTTTTGTCTTTTCACATAGTCCCATATTTTTTGGAGGCTTTGTTCACTTATTTTCACTCTTTTTTCTCTAATCTTGTCTTCTTGCTTTATTTCATTAATTTGATCTTCAATCACTGATATCCTTTTTTCCACTTGCTCAAATCTGCGATTGATGCTTGTGCATGCATCACGAAGTTCTCATGCTTTGGTTTTCAGCTGCATCAGGTTATTTAAGGTCTTCTCTATACCGTTTATTCTAGTTAGCCATTCATCTAATCTTTTTTTCAAGGTTTTTAGCTTCCTTGAGATGGGTTAGAACATGCTCATTTAGCTCAGAGGAGTTCGTTATTACCGACCTCATCACACTCATTCTCTGTCCAGTTTTGTTCCCTTGCTGGCGAGGAGCCATGATCCTTTGGAGGAGAGGAGGAATTCTGGTTTTTGGAAGTTTCCACTTTTCTGCTCTGGTTTCTCCCCATTTTTGTGGTTTTATCAACCTTTGGTCTTTGATGTTGGTGACTGATACAGATGGGGTTTTGGTGTTGGTGTCCTTTTTGTTGGTGTAGATGCTATTGCTTTCTGTTTGTTAGTTTTCCTTCTAATAGTCAAGCCCCTCAGCTGCAGGTCTGTTGGAGTTTGCTGGAGGCCCACTCCAGACCCTGTTTACCTGGGTATCACTAGCGGAGGCTGCAGAACAGCAAATATTGCTGCCTGATCCTTCCTCTGGAAGCTTTGTCCCAGAGGGGCAACCACCTGTTTGAGGTGTCTGTTGACCGCTACTGGGAGGTGTCTCCCAGTCAGGCTACGCAGAGGTCAGGGACCTGCTTGAGGAGGAAGTCTGTCTGTTCTCAGAGCACGAACGCTGTGCTGAGAGAACCACTGCTCTCTTCAGCGCTGTCAGACAGGGACTTTTGAGTCTGCAGAAGCTGTCTGCTGCCTTTTTTTCTGCTATGGCCTTCCTCCAGAGGTGGAATCTAGAGAGGCTGAGCTGCGGTGAGCTCCACCAAGTTGGAGCTTCCCAGCCACTTTGTTTACACTGTGAGCTACTCAAGTCTCAGCAATGATGGACGCCCCTCCCTGCGTCAAGCTGCAGCATTGCAGGTTGATCTCAGACTGCTGCGCTAGCAAAGTGAGCAAGCCTCCATGGGTGTGGGACCCACCAAGCCAGGCACGGAAGGTTATCTCCTGGTCTGCCAGTTGCTAAAGACCATGGGAAAAGTGCAGTATTTGGTCAGGAGTGTACCATTTCTCCAGGTACAATCTGTCGCATCTTCCCTTGGCTAGGAAAGGGAAATCCCCCAATCCCTTGTGCGTCCTGGGTTAGGCAATGCCCTGCCCTGCTTGAGCTTGCCCTCTGTGGGCTGCACCTACTGTACAACCAGTCTCAATGAGATGAACCAGGTACCTCAATTGGAAATGCAGAAATCACCCATCTTCTGCATCAATCTCACTGGGGCTGCAGACCGGAGCTCTTCCTATTCAGCCATCTTGGATGCCAGTGAAGTTTTTCTATACACCAGGCTTGTGCCTGTAGTCCCAGCTACTCAGGAGGCTGAGGCTAGAGGATTGCTAGAGCGTAGGTGTTTGAGACCAGCCTTGGCAAGGTAGTAAGACCCTGTCTTCAAATATATATATAGACACACACGCGCACACACACACACACACATATGAAGTTTCTACCTTATGTAGAATTCAGTATGAAGCACTTCAAAGCATTAAAGAATCTGATGACTTAATACACTAATATTTCTTATTCAGTGAAACATTCACCTGACCAAAGTGATTAACAACTTCAGCTAAGTTGTAGGCTCCAATTTGGCAAGAACTGTGTGTTAATCATCTCTGTGTATCCCATAATACTTATCAGACTATTTCACAAATAGTTGGTTTTCCAATCACTATTTGATGTATTACTCTTACTAAGTACTATTTTCTTCCCTACAACTAAAGTTCAGAGCAGAAGAGGAAGGCCGTATCAGATCCAGATCTATTCATTTTTCTTGTTTGAGTTTTGTAGCAGATACAGAGATATTTGCATTACTTCAGTATTGACACCAAACGTGTGTGGAGCCCCCCGCCACACACACACACATACATATACCTATATATGTATATAGCTGGGCCTATATAGCTGGGCCTATACAGCTGCATATAATGACTATCTTAGTGTAAGGCAGGCACAGTTGAAAAGTATGTGAATTTTGTGATAAACACACAGGCACACACCCCAAACAAAAAAGCCTGGTGATTCATTTTGATATTCTCAGTTGACATATTTGAAAAGTTATGAAAGGCCCCAAATCTTACCATCCTTGCAATTTTCTTTTTTTTTTTTTTTTTTTTGACTTTTATTTTATGTTCAGAGATACAAGTATGTTTGCTATATAGGTAAACTTGTCTCATGGAGGTTTGTTGTCCAAATTATTTCATCACGTAGGCATGAAGCCTAGTACCCATTATTTTTCCTGACTCTCTCCCTCCTTCCACCCTCCATCCTCCAAAAAGCCCCAGTGTGTGTTGTTCCCCTCTGTGTGTCCATGTGTTCTCGTAATTTAGCTCCCACTTATAAGTAGAATTTGGTTTCCTGTTCCTGTGTTAGTTTGCTAAGAATAATGGTCTCCAGCTCCATCCATGTCCTTGCAAAGGATATAATCTCATTCTTTTTAATGGGCAAAGCTGGAAGCATTCTCCTTGAAAATCAACACAAGACAAGCATGCCTTCCCTACTCATATTCAACATAGTATCAGAAGTTCTGGCCGGTGCAATCAGGCAAGAGAAAGAAATAAAGGGCATCTGCTATGGTTTGGCTGTGTTCCCACCCAAATCTCATCTTGAATTGTAATCCTGACATGTCAAGGGAGAGACCTAATGGGAGGTGATTGGATCATGGGGGTGGTTCCCCGCATGCTGTTCTCGTGATTGTGGGTGAGTTCTCACGAGACCTGATGGTCTTAAAGTGTAGCACTTCCCCCTTTACTGTCTCTCTCTCCTGCTGCCATGTAAGATGTGCCTTGCTTCCCCTTTGCCTTCCACCATGATTGTAAGTTTCCTGAGGCCTCCTCAGCCATGTGGAACTGTGAGTCAATTAAACCTCTTTTCTTTATAAATAACCCAGTCTCAGGTAGTATCTTTACAGCAGTGTGAAAAACGGACGAATACAGCATCCAAATAGGAAGAGAGGAAGTCAAACTATCTCTGTTTGCAGATGGCATGATCCTATATCTAGAAAACCCAATAGTATTACCCTTGCAGTTTTTTTTGTTGTTGTTGTTGAGACGGAGTCTCGCTCTGTCGCCCAGGCTGGAGTGCAGTGGCGCAATCTCGGCTCACTGCAAGCTCCGCCTCCCGGGTTCACGCCATTCTCCTGCCTCAGCCTCCCGAGTAGCTGGGACTACAGGTGCCCACAACCGCGCCCGGCTAATTTTTTTTTGTATTTTTAGTAGAGACGGGGTTTCACCGTGGTCTCGATCTCCTGACCTTGTGATCCACCCGCCTCGGCCTCCCAAAGTGCTGGGATTACAGGCGTGAGCCACCGCGCCCGGCTACCCTTGCAGTTTTGTATTGAAACAAAACCGAATGAACTACCTGCATCATTACAACTGCTAACATTAGGGAATTTTTCTCAAAATGTGGTCTACAAATCACTTGCATCAGATTCACTTCCAGCACTGGTGAAAAATGAAGATTCCTCGGCTCCATGCTACTAAATCAGTATTTCTGGAGGCAGAGCTCAACAAATATGCCTTTTAAACAAGCACCCCAAGTGACTCTTAAGACCAGGAAAGTTGGAGAACGATTGTTTTATGGTGGATTGGCCTGAGTGGCTAAGAAGTAACTTTGCAATCACTAAAAAGAATATGCGGGTCTAAGTGAGACCTTAGTAGGAACACCTTGCTTGTTTATCTTATGTTGGAACAAGTGAGAAGTTATTTTATTCTAACTCGGCTAGGCCCCATGTTAATTAAGCGATAATTTTTAAAAAGGTCAAACAATACTTTTTTTCTGAATACAGGTTTGCATTAGATTTTAAAACTGAAAAATTAAGAAACATTTCTCAAAATTCCATACATATGTTTAGTGACACAAGTATGATATTAGCTCCAAGATAGACTATGTAGCCAGTTCTCTCACATAGAAATGCTGACAAACACTGAGGACTTTGCCAAAACCCAAGGAACCAGCCTAGCAACATATGTTGCCACGTAATTCTTTCAGGCCTGCTTACAGAATAATTTCAGGGAAATTGTAAGAATACAGATATTTGATTAATGTGAAAGTAAGAATTTCTTTTCTTATTAATTTTACTAATTCTATCTTTATTTAAAGATAGAGTGGCTGCCCAGTGTGATAGTAAGTTCCTCAATACTGAGGATGTTCAAGCACGGAGTGCTTCTCTGCTGGAATGGTATTTCATGCATGAAGTCCACAGCTAGACTTAGGTAACATTGGACATTAATGTTCTAAATTCTTCAAGCATATAGTGCCATTGAACCATAAAAATATGGTAAACATGATTATTAAAAGTAAAAGCAAATGTTAAAAGTGCCACTGGGACAAAGCTGCCTTTTAAGTGTATTTTAGTGGTAAACAAATTCACAAATTATTTTTTCTTAATTCTCTTTCTACCTATCATATTGCCATCCCACCTACTGCATTTATTTATCATTTTTCTACAATGATAGTTAAAATGAAAGTGGAGACTCAGTCCCCAAAGAAGCATTATTATTAACAGAGCTGGCTCTGTGTGTGCCTCAATTTTTACCTCTTCATCACACACTACTTATTTGCTAAGTGATTGACCATAGCATGTAGCATTCCACTTGGCCATTAGGCTAGTTGTGAATTACAGTTTTGCTGAGTTGCATTTTTTTCCCTCTCAAGGATAGGTTTAATTAAAGGTGTGATAAACAACCCTATGAAAATGGCACTCCACAAATAATATTTTGGGTACTGAGTGTGGTTGGCAAATCACATGGTAAAAAAAAAAAGTCAGACAGACATGAATTCAAATCTTGGCTCTGTTATTTACCAGCTGCTTGATCTTAAGCAACTTACTCAGTTTCCCCATTGACAGAAGTGAGAACACTAATAGAGAATGATTATAGAGACATGCGATGGCATGTACATAAAAGTCTAACATATGTAGATATATATTAAATTTTAGCTCTCACGTTGTCCCATTGTGATGCAGACATTATGTTTGCCGCTGTGGTCATACCAGGATAAATACACATAACCCCTTCCTTTAAGAATCTTAGAATGTCAGCTAATCTTACAATCTTAATGTTAAATTCACTGTATTCCCTGGAATTGTTGTGGTGTGTCAGTTGGAATACAGGTCGTAACAAACGCACCAGTCAGTTGGTACCAGAGAAGAGTAGTTACTAAAAGAGAGCATAAAATTCTAGGGCAAAGAAAGAAGAAAAGTCTAATACACATTGATTTAAGTGTTCTAAGTTATTTTGATGAAATCTGATCATACTGCTTTTGCTTGACAATTGGGAAGGGAGAGGCAATGAAATTAAAGGGAGGTAAATTTAAAATAAGCAAGAGAAAACACCGTTTTACATAGTATATGTTGTCTTTCTGCAAAATTTTGCTTTGGAAGGCTACTGAGTCAAGTGCTATGCCTGGCTTTAACAGAGCTGTGTAGTTTTCTGAACATTTATGTTTGTTGCTTAAAACCTCATAAGACAATTGGGAGAATAAAATCTTAAGCAATGGAGATCAAAGGTCAGCATTACGTTTTGTATGCTCTTGCCCATTTTGTCTCAGCATTTTTGTTTGCTCTCCCTGCCCCTCCACATTTCTAATGGCAGATATTTTATAAACAAAATATTTATTGGATCAGGAAAAGATTTGGAGGTCTCTCATCTTTATTCCTATAAATATGAACCCACTCGAAGTTTGAGCAGTCTCTATGGGTCTTCAACTAGTTTTACTAATAGAAATCACTTTCCTCTTTTTCCTCCCACCCCAATTTTCTCAGCAATTATATAGTAGTTTGAAACTTACCCAACAATGTCAACTCTCCAGGACTAAGACAGAAATAAGAGTAAATATAATTTCATGAATTTGTTTGAGGTCAGTCCTTTTGATTCTCAGAACTTATTAATTCATAAGTTTTACAAACAACACATCTATTTTCCCACTTGAAATCAGACTCAAATGCCAAACAAATCAGTATTGGCGTAGGATTCAATTATATTCAATGCCTCATATTGTGTAGAACACCCTGTTCTTCAGCAAAGCTGGATATGTGATGTGATAATATATTCTACATCATCACACACTCTCAGGTTTGCATTTTTAGAATCCTTTCAGATAACAGGTTTTGAAGTTAGATGAACCTGGTCTCAAATCCCAGCTTTGCAATTTCTGACCTCTCTGATGTCAACTTCCTCACCTAGAAACTCAGATTTTTAATAACCACCCTATAAGACCGTAGCAAGATTAAATTATACACTGTACTGCTACAGTGTAGGTATCCCTTATCTGAAATGCTTGTAACCAGAAGTGTTTCAGATTTCAGATTTTTTTGGATTTGGAATGTTTGCATATATATAATGAAATATATTAGAGTTGGGACCCAAATCTAAACATGGAATTCATTTGTTATTTATATACACCTTCTATACAAAACATGAATGTAATTTTATACAATATTTTTAAATAATTTTGTGCATAAACAAAATTTTGACTGTATTTTGACTGTGACCTGTCAAAATACAGTCAAAATTTTCTACTTGTGGTGTCATGTGGGTGTTCAAAAAATTCAGATTTGGGAGCTTTTCGGATTTCGGATTTGCAGGTTGGGAATGCTCAACTTTATAGCCTGAAACATAGCCAGCAATTCAAAAATATAATTTTCTTGCCTTTTTATCAGAGTATGCATGGCTTCTCTATTAGAGTGCATGCCCCACAGAAAGATGCTTGGCAAACCTTGTTTATCTTTTTGATCACTGAGGATTGTAGTTAAGGTATAATTACTCATATTCTAAGTTGCTTTCATGTGGAATCGTTTTTGAAGTTTTGTTTCTTTAACCATTATCATTGTAATCATAAGAAAGTGCTTTCAAGTTAGGAAATTTACCACCTTCATTGGAACTACTTCAAATTCTCACATTTTTCGAAGAATCAGGTTGAAGATCTTCTTGATGGGATGGAGGATCACTTAAGTAAAGTGGAGGCAGTAATTAGCTCCACGGGATGTGCTTGTCATTACACAACAGCAAACATGCAGAGTAATCAAGTGCTCAGGCTTCACAATACAATGGTGACAGAGAATCTTATAAACACCCTCCTATTTCTAAATCAGTTTTAATAATCGTGTGTTACATTGAACAGACTGCAAGATATATGGACTGTATTAGATTAGTTTCAAGTGCATTCATAAAAAAAATATGTAGTTAAAATGTATTTTATAAGGCTGTCATTTTCTTCTTATACTTAAGATTAACTTGTATTCATTTGTCAATATATAAATGCCATCTAGATTTTAATTATAAATGACAGCTATTAAAATTAATTCATAAGGAATTTTATTATAGAGTACATTGTCTATATTGGATAGATAAAGCATAGTTCTTAGACCATTTGCTGGAAAATACATAGCTCTGAAATCAGTGGCTAACACTCATCCTACAGCCCTGCTTTCTAAGCTTTTGTTTCTCTTCCTCCTGGGATCTGAGGGCCAGGTCAGAGTCCCTCATAGCAGTAGAGACCCACCCATAGAGAGTTTCTAGGACTTTAGGAATTCACTAAGGCAGAGTAAATGTTCTCTGGTTTCCTGATCCAAGATCCTCTTTCTCTGGGTCTGCAGGAACAGGGAGAGCTCCTGTGTCCCTTTCTCCTAAAAGGACCTCTTTCTGAGTAGAGGAGAGCAAACATCTTCACAGCCCTGGAAACTGCTCCTGCCTAATGTCTGGGTTGCTTCCAAGCCCCTCATGTTTGCTCGCGTAGCTCTGGGTCGGCATCAGGAGCTACTTTGTCACCAGTGCATCTGATAGCTATTCTCCTAAGTGGGAATATCACCTGCCAAACTCTAGGGAAACATTTTTTTTTAATGTATTTTTAATCTCCTTATTAGAGAACTAAAAAAAAAAAGGATGCTAAATTGTACTCCATTCTGAACTGTGTATCAGATGATGTGCAATTTACTACTGTCAACATTTTTTGTATTCAATTCTCAAAACAACTCAGTGAAGTATTATTATGCCCATTTTATAGATGAAGAAAAGCTCAGAAAAAATAAGTAGCTTGTTGACTTCTCAGCTGCTTCAAACCCTCATTTTTCTTTTCTTGAAGTCCATACTCCTTTCAATAAAATATACTGCTGACATAGAATAACAGAAGGTAACCAATTTCTTCTTTCCTTTAGGTCAAATCATACAGACATGCACTAAAGAGAGCCATCTGAGGGGGTGTAAGTAGAGAATCAACCTTCCTCTTAGCAAAGCCTAACTACCAGCATGGAAGGCTTCAGCCAACACCCCACAGCCCTCCCAAAATACAGGCCCCATAGTCATGTATGTAAATGAGTCACAGCCCTGAACATATCCTATGTCCCAAAAGTGAATGCACAAGCTCTAATGATGACCTAAGTTTCACTTATTTTCAGAGGCAGAATTTTCCTTGCCTCCAGTCATATTCTTTGTTCCATGAACTGTTAAATTTCACATAAAAGCTTCTCTGAAATGCTTTGCAACAGGCATATTATATTTTTGATTTTTATTTCTTTTTACAGTACTATTTTTAATAGAAGCAACTGGGGAAGGTGGGTAGTAGAATACGTTAGCACACAAGCACACTATTTTATCTAAATCAAGAGAGGATTTATTTTTATTATTATTTTCTATAACATTTGACTGACTTTTTTTCAGATTGATTAAATCTAAGGAATCACTTAATAATAGGATACCCGTGTAAAAATGTGAATTTCAGTAATTGTTAGGCTAGCATGTGCTAACTAATCTTTATCAAGAGATCGTGTTTAATCAAACGATTGTGTTCTTAGCACCACAGACGCTAAAATGTATTTAGCACCGTACATTCTAACTAGTGTTTAAAAGCAAAAATAACATGCATAATATAAATTTTGATCTTTCAAATACCGCTGAGATTCTCTAGTATTCTAAAATTAGAGATAATGTTCATATGTGATATTTGGTTTCCCTTAAGTGTAAAATAGTTGAGTATTATTCTGTGGTCTAATATTTGCTTATGACATATCCATGGTTTAAAAATGGTACATTTTTTTCAATTCAACAAAATATCTAGCCCTCTAGAAGAAGCCTAGAGAGATGAGCAAGTGAAATCATCCATTAGTAGTGGAATATTTTTCATGTCTCTGATATATGATCAACTAACATCTGCTAGCATACTTCCCATGATAATAAGCTCACTGCTTCCAAAGATAATACATTCTATCACTGAGACGCTCAAATTGTTGAAAACTTATTGTGTTGAGTCAAAAGTATGTCACCTAGGTTTGAATACTCACTATATCAATTATTGGTAGTATCACCTTGTGCAAATCATTTCATCAGTCTGAATTTCACTTCTTCATATGGAAAACAACTATAATAAATAATACCTACTTTCTTCAATATTATTGGGAGGCTTTAATTAATGAGGAAGTAGTTAACTACATTCTTGGTACATAGCAGATCTTAATAGATGACTTTTTTTTTCCTTGGACTTCTCTTTTCTTTTCCATCTATTATTTTCTTAAAAGAAAAATTTTTCCAAACAATGGATAATGATTTCTTATTTCCAGTACATGTAAGTGTCTTGAGGATAGGAATGATACTTATTTGATAGAATATACCCCTTGCATATTCACAACAAAGCCATAAAACAGTTGCAAAAGTCTTCTTTGTAGACACTTTAAAAATACTAATTGTATGACTTCCATATAATTGTTAGTGCGTTTTATAAAATCTACCATTAGTGACCTCATACCGGCAAGAGAAGAAGTAAAAGTAATGAGAGGGAATTTGAAAGATAAATAGTAGATTTTTGTAAGTCATAGATCATCATAAAGATGGTTTTTAGATACAAATTTATTTTCCCAAAATATAATGAAGAATTAAGTGGACAATGTAGGTCACTTACCCATGAAAAAAACTTTGTATCTGTTATTGGTTGATTCTATGGTCTTCTGTTCTAATAGCAAAAGAATTGTCATCTACTAGTGTGTTTGATACTCAAGTGTAAACTTCCAGGGGGTTCAGAAATTAAATATTTTATAATTAAATATCACGTATAGGAATATATCCTAAGGAAGCAATTGAACAAGAGCAAAAACTGCACATATAAAGATGTTCAATAAATTACAGTAATTCCTGATGATAAAATGTTAGACACCTAATTTAAAATGACTTTGTATCTATATGTATTACCATAGAAATATAGCCATAATATGTTACTAAATGAAAAAAGCAGATAATAAAGTAAAATATTATCCCATTTTTGAATACACATACATGCAAAAAAATCTGAAGGGACATATGCAAAAAGTTTAACAGTGGATATCTCTGGGTAAGATTATTAGTGATTTTTATTTTCTGCTCTCTCTTTTTCTAAATTTTCTAAACTTGTAACAGTGAGTATACGTTAATTTTATTTTCATTGTCTAAATTATTTAATAAACAAAGAAGTATATCCAAATTTAGTAAACAAATATAATGGTAAGCAAATAAAATATTTATATGGACACATGTATGTACATATATACATTTATTTGTGAAGCATAAAATTTTATAGGTATCAATACTGAAAATTAGGTAAAATTTCCTAAGTGAATACTGTTTCTGAATATATGATTACATCTTTTTATCAGTTTTGAGTCAAAATAGCTGTGTTTCAGTGGTTTCAGAAAGGGGAGTCATTGGACTTGTTTTTATTTTTATTTTTAATGACCTCTTGTCAAAATAATATTTTCTTTTGTTTATGTTCTTATTGTATGTATATCCTAGTGATTTTCTAGTCTCCGTCTATGTGCACATTCAATTTTTACATATTAATAATTTTATGGATAAAATTTTTGTAATCTTCACTTTCACATACCATTTGAACAAATTCTATTTTGCTTCCATTTTTCTTACTCCTTTTTTTTACCCTTCTTGTAAGTGTTCAGTGTTAGTGTGGTGTATGTGCTTCCACTCTTTTCTCCAATTTCATTCAATCACATACAGATAGAAGATAAATAAATCAATATAGATACATACATACATAGATAGACATTATTTGTATTTTAAGAACATGAAATCATGCCATATACATTTCTCTGACACTCATTCTTCTCATTTAACAATAAATCATAGCTTTACCTTACTTACCTTTATTTTAGTAAAGTAAACAACTTATGAAACAAAATTGCGTTTGTGAACTTCACTCTCAAAGAGGAAAAGAGCTCAGAGATCTGATTGCTACTCCTACGTCTGCACCAACTTACTATATGACTTTAAAAAACAACCCCTTACAGTAAGCCTCAGTTTCCTCATTTGAAAATGAAACAGTAGGGCTAGATCTTTTCCAGCTCTATAATTCCATGACTCATACTTTTATATTTTGTTTTATGAGTTATGCTTTGGCAGAATGTCCTCCTTTAAAGCTTTTCACATCTCAATTTTGTAAAGACAAATGACCAATAAATCTCAAGTATGTATATTTCAACCAGGTTCTTCTAGGAATGTTGCCAGATCATCGTTTTACAATGTTTTTTAAATATATTAATATAACAAATACATAATGTAAGTGATATGTGTCTGTAAGATAGATAAGTTCTTTATAAGCAAAAGTGACTTTCACCTAAGCATCTCAACTCTCTGAATAAACCTTACACTGATTTGTAGACTTACATGACTAGCTGCAATCATATGCATGTTAGTGATACAAATGGGAAGAAATGAAGAGTTTCTCCTATTATACTTAACCTGCTTCTTGGCTCCACTAAGCTTTTTATAAGAATTTATGTGACAAAAAAGTAGTTAGCCTTTTGATAGTATATACTTTTCATGAGGTTGCAGATCCTGGCCAAATGTTCACAATTGCCCATTTCTTGCCCACTGACTTGGCTTGACCAAGATTTAATCAGGCATCTCTCCTCCCCACAGGCTCCTTTCCCCAAACCTGAGCAAACACTAAAATGTAAACATCCCATTGTGTTAGGCTGTTCTTGCCTTACTATAAAGAAATACCTGAGACTGGGTGATTTGTAAAGAAAAGAGGTTTAATTGGCTCACAGTTCTGGAGGCTTTACAGGAAGCATGTTCCTCGCATCTGCTCACCTTCTAGGGAAGCCTCAGAAAACTTACAATCATGGTAGAGGGTGTCAAAGGGGGAGCAGGCACTTCATATGCTCCTTCATATGGCAGGAGCAAGCGAGAAAGGGGGGAGGTGCCAAACACTTTTAAACAACTAGATTTTACGAGAACTCACTCACTGTCATGAGAATAGCACCAAGGGAATGATGGTAAACCATTCATGAGAAATCCACTCCCATGATCCAGTAACCTCCCACCAAGCCCCACCTCCAACACTGAGGATTACAATTCAATGTGAAATTGAACAACACACTAGGGAACAAAATCACTAGTTATATCACCCCACCTTAACAGTTCATTCCAAATTAGCTGAACACAGCAACATTTCTTGTTATACCATCCTCATCATGATGTCTGCTCAGCCCCGCCCTGTCACACAATTTTACCTCTAAGTTTCTGCTACTTCTGTTTAGCCCTCCCTATAAAAGAAAAACCTTTTAGACTGATTTTTGAGATGCTTGAAAATCGTAAGGGAGGAACATTCTCCAGGTTGTTGTAGGTTTTTTTACGTCTCACTGTGCCTAAGTCTGGATTTGTTTTATTGACAGTAAGTTCTTAGGCCTCCTTTGGTTCACCTTCTAACTTCTCACCAATCACCCTTTCCCTTTTAGTATCAAACATACAAACGACATTTCCACAGTTTTATCTCTCAAAGATGATACTCACTGGTTTTCTCTGCTGAAGCCATCATTTAGGAAAAATGAATACATGTTTGTTCGTGTGACGTGTGTATTATATTCCTATGATAATCAGAACTGTAGATGTGATATAATTATGTATATAAAGTATATACCCTAGACAATATACACATTGATTGTTGTATCAACTTCTGATACAATTCTGTATCAAACAAGAATTTCCATAGAAAATTCCACTATTATTTCTTTGGATCACACCAAATGTGCACAATCATAAAACATAAGTGAAACACTAGGGCTCATTTTAACACAAGCAAATATATAATACCAAATACCTATCACCTACTGTTACTGACACGTGAAATGGTTGTGATGGTGATGTCAAACTTTTATTATAAGAATACAAGAAAGAAAACAGAACTCTATTACCCTGTGCACTTACAGCAGAAATTTCTTCTCTGGAAGCTACTCAAGAGATTAAATAGATCATTTGCACCTGGTATACTATTATTCGTTCTTTCAATGGACTAAGTGCTCATGTTCCTTAGAGTGGACTCTGTATGTTTATCCCCTGCCTATCTTCAAAACAGGTTTGAGGAGGCTTACTAAAAAAGATATAATTACAGTGAAATAAAAATCCATTGAAACAGTACTAAAAGGTATGAACTAGATAATATAAAAGAGAAAAATGTATAAAGGAGAACAAATAAAGTAATCCATGTATTAGGGTTCTCTAGAGGGACAGAACTAATAGGATGGATGGGGAGTTTATTAAGGAGTATTGACTCACATGATCACAAGGTGAAGTCCCACAATATGCCATCTGCAAGCTGAGAAGCAAGGAAGCCAGTCCAAGTCCCAAAACCTCAAAAGTACGGAAACCGACAGTGCAGCCTTCAGTCTGTGGCCAAAGGCCCGAGAGCCCCTGGCAAATCACTGGTGTAAGTCCAAGAGTTCAAAAGCCGAAGAATCTGGAGTCTGATATATGAGGGAAGGAAGCATTCAGCACAGGAGACAGATGAAGGCCGGACGACTCAGCAAGTCTGCCCATTCCACTTTCTTCTGCCTGCTTTTTTGTAGCCACGCTGGCAGCTGATTAGATCATGCCCACCCAGATTGAGGGTGATCTGCATCTCCCACCGACTCAAATGTTACTCTCCTTTGGTAACACCCTCACAGAGACACCCAGAAACAATACTTTGCATCCTTTAGTCCAATCAAGTTGACATTCAGTATTAACAATCACATTTTAGAAAACCCAAACTAAGAAAAATGACTACAACTAATACAACAACTTGACTCTGAGCTTCTTGATAATCAAGACAAAAGTGGGCTATAGAACTGTCATTACAATATTATATAATATTATATTGATAACAATATTATCAAGGCGTGTAGAGAAAGAAACTCTTTTCCAGCTTTAAACTCTAGAAAGAATTTTCCCCATGGGTCATTTTATAAAAACTGTATAGCTATAATAGATTTGGAACAATGCTTTCATTAGAATTCAGGGAAAGGGGGAGTATACTACCTATGAATTATATATAGCCAGGTATACAGTGATAAGTAGTGCTTCCATAAAAACTTTTCGACTGGGATTTCTAGCTTTTTCCATGATATAAACACACATTAGTTCTGAAACATCAATGTTGTTTTTCCTTACCCTTTCAAAAAAGGCTCTCTTTATTTAACCTGTTCTGTGTTTCAATTACTTAAATCCCAGGATTTGAGGGATACTTGATAAAATTACACGCACAATCTGAATTTTTATGTAACAGTAATGTTGGGAGAGCCACTCACCACATGAGAAAGAATGTGAGATACAGTGTCAGAAAGCATAAGTCAAAGTCCTGGGATTTTCCCTTACTTACTGTATGACCTGGGTTGGTCATTGCTTCATCCTTCTGAGTCTTCATTTCCTTATTCTTTAAAATAACGGTGATGATGTATTAGTCTGTTCTCTCACTTCTATAACAAAATACCTAAGACTGGGTAAGAAAATAGGTTTAATTGGCTCACAGTTCTCCAGGCTTTAGAGGAAGTATAGCAGCATCTGCTTCTGGGGAGGCTTCAGGGAGTTTTACTCAGGACTCAAGGCAAAGCAGAAGTGTAGGCATCTTACATGGCAGGAACAGGACCGAGAGAGAGAAGGGGGAGGTGCTACATACTTTCTTTTTTTTTTTTTTTTTTTTTCTAATTATACTTCAAGTTCTAGGGTACATGTGGATAACGTACAGGTTTGTTACATATGTATACTTGTCCCATGTTGGCGTGCTGCACCCATCTTCATTCAGCACCCATCAACTCGTCATTTTACATCAGGGGTATAACTCCCAAGTACAATCCCTCCTCCCTCCCCGCTCCCCATGGTAGGCTGGTGTCGCGTGTTTCCCCTTCGAGTCCAGGTGATCTCATTGTTCCAGTTCCCACCTATGGTGAGAACATCACGGTGTTTAGTTTCTGTTCTTTGCGATAGTTTGCGAATGAACAGCTGCATCCATGTCCCTACAAAGGACCTGAGCCTCCTTTTATGGCTGCATATTCCATGGTGTATATGTGCCACATTTTCTTAATCCAGTCTGTCACTGATGGACATTTGGGTTCAAAGTCTTTGCTATTGTGAATAGTGCCTTGAAGTAAACATCGTGTGCCTTGTCTTTTATAGCATGATTTATAATCTTTTGGGTATATACCCAGTAATGGGATGGCTGGAGTCATATGGTACTTCTAGTTCTAGATCCTTGAGGATAAGCCATACTGTTTTCCATAATGGTTGAACTGGTTTACAATCCACCAACAGTGTAAAAGTGTTCCTATTTCTCCACATCCTCTCCAGCACCTGTTGTTTGCCTGGCTTTTAATGATTGCCATTCTAACTGGTGTGAGATGAGTATCTCATTGTGGTTTTGATTTGCATTTCTCTGATGGCCAGTGATGATGAGCATTTTCATGTGTCTGTTGGCTGTAGATGTGCTTTTGAGAAGTGTCTGTTCATATCCTTTGCCCACTTTTCGATGGGGTTGTTTTGTTTTTTCTTGTAAATTTGTTTTGAGTTCTTTGTAGGTTCTGGATATTAGCCCTTTGTCAAGATGAGTACATTGCAAAAATTTTCTCCCATTCTGTAGGTTGCCTGTTCACCCTGATGGTAGTTTCTTTTGCTGTGCAGAAATCTTTGATTTAATGAGATCCCATTTGTCAATTTTTGGCTTTTGTTTGCGTTAGCTTTGGTGTTTTAGACATGAAGTCCTTGCCCATGCCTATGTCCTGAATGGTATTACCTAGGTTTTCTTCGGATTTTATGGTATTAGGTCTAACGATTTAAGTCTCTAATCCATCATGAATTAATTTTCGTATAAGGGAGTAAGGAAAGGATCAGTTTCAGCTTTTCTACTTATGGCTAGCCAATTTTCCAGCACCATTTATTAAATAGGGAATCCTTTCCCCATTTCTTGTTTTCTCAGGTTTGTCAAAGATCAGATGGCTGTGGATGTGTGGTATTATTTCTGAGGACTCTGTTTCCCATTCCATTGGTCTATATCTCTGTTTTGGTACCAATTACCATGCTGTTTTGGTTACTGTAGCCTTGTAGTATAGTTTGAAGTCAGGTAGCGTGATGCCAGCAAGCAGACCTAATAGACATCTACAGAATATACATTCTACTCAGCACCACATCACACTTATTCTAAAATTGACCATAATTGGAGTAAAAGCACTCTCAGCAAATGTACAAGAACAGAAATTATAACAAACTGTCTCTCAGACCACAGTGCGAACTAAGGACTAAAGAAACTCAATCAAAACCACTCAACTACATGGAAACTGAATAATCTGCTCCCGAATGACTACTGGGTACATAACGAAATGAAGGCAGAAATAAAGATGTTCTTTGAAACCAATGAGAACAAAGATACAACATACCAGAATCTCTGGGACACATTTAAAGCAGTGTGTAGAGGGAAATTTATAGCACTAAATGCCCACAAGAGAAGCTGGAAAAATCTAAAATTGACACTCTAACATCACAATTAAAAAGAACTAGAGAAGCAAGAACAAACACATTCAAAAGCTAGCAGAAGGCAAAAGAAATAACTAAGATCAAGAGCAAGAACTGAAAGGAGATAGAGACGCAGAAAACATAAAAATCAATGAATCCAGGAGTTGTGGTTTTGAAAAGATCCAACAAAAATTGATAGACCGCTATAAGACTAATAAGAAGAAAAGAGAAAAGATCAAATAGGCACTAAAAAAAAAATGATAAAGGATATCACCACCGACCCCACAGAAATACAAACTACCATCAGAGAATACTATAAGCACTCCACGCAAATAAACTAGAAAATCTAGAAAAATAGAATAATTTCCTGGACACTACCTCCCAAAGACTAAACCAGGAAGAAGCTGAATTCCTGAATAGACCAACAGGCTCTGAAATTGAGATAATTAATAGCCACCAACCAAAAAGTCCGGGACCAGATGGATTCACAGCTGAATTCTACCAGAGGTAAAGGAGGAGCTGGTACCATTCCTTCTGAAACTATTCAATCAATGAGAAAAGAGAATCCTCCCTAACTCATTTTTGTAGAGGCCAACATCATCCTGATACCAAAGCCTGGCAGAACACAACAAAAAAGAGAATTTTAGACCAATATCCTGATGAACATCGATGCAAAAATCCTCTCAATAAAATGCCTGGCAAACCGGATCAGCAGCACATCAAAAGCATCCCACCATGATCAAGTGGGCTTCATCCCTGGGATGCAAGGCTGGTTCAACATATGCAAATCAATAAATGCAATCCAGCAGCATATAAACAGAGCCGGGCAAAACCACATGATTATCTCAATAGATGCGAAAAGGCCTTTGACAAATTCTTGGCCCTTCATGCTAAAAGCCGCTCAATAAATTTGGTATTGATGGAACGTATCTCAAATAATAAAGAGCTATTTATGACAAACCCACATGTCATCATACTGAATGGGCAAAAACTGGGAAAAATTCCTTTGAAAACTGGCACAAGACAGGGATGCCCTCTCTCACCACTCCTATTCCAACATGAAAGTGTTGAAAGTTCTGGCTAGGGCCATCAGGCAAGAGAAAGAAATCAAGGAGGTATTCAGTTAGGAAAAGAAAGTCAAATTGTCCCTGCTGCAGATGACATGATTGTATATTTAAAGAAAACCCCATTATCTCAGCCCAAAATCTCCTTCAGCTGATAAGAAACTATACAAAGTCTCAAGGATACAAAATTAATGTGCAAAAATCACAAGCATTCTTATACACCCACATTAACGAACAAACAGAAACCAAATCATGAATGAACACCATTCTAATTAGCTAAAGAGAATGAAATACTAAGGAATCCAACTTACTAGGGATGTAAAGGACCTCTTCAAAGGAGAACTACAAACCACTGCTCAGTGAAATAAAGAGGACATAAACAAATGGAAGAACATACCATGCTCATGGATAGGAAGAATCAATATTGTGAAAATGGCCATACTGCCCAAGGCAATTTATAGATTCAATGCCATCCCCATCAAGCTACCAATGAGTTTCTTCACAGAATTGGAAAAAACTGCTTTAAAGTTCATATGGAACCAAAAAAGAGCCCACATTGCCAAGACAATCCTAAGTCAAAAGAACAAAAGTGCTGCATACTTTCAAACAACTAGATCTCAAGAGAACTCACTCACTATCATGAGAACAGCACCAGAAGATGGTGCTATACCGTTCATGAAGGACCATCCCCCATGATCCAATCACCTCCCACTCGACCCTACCTCCAACACTGGGGATTACAATTTGTCATGAGATTTGGGTGGGGACAAATGAGGTCATTTATATGAAAGCACTTATAAACTGTAATGCTCCATTAGTTATTATTCTATTACCTCTCCAGAAAACTCTTTGTTTTTAAATTAGAGGTCAGTGTACTTTTTTCCTCCATGCAATTGAATACAGTTTATAAGCTGTATAAATGAATAAAATCATTAGTTTATATTCAGACATGCATCATTCACCCTATGGAAGATTTCTAAAAAAAAAAAAAAAAATTTAAATATATATAGGCTTTTCTTCCTGAAAAGTGACCAGTAAAATATGTTTTCTAGTTTATTTTTGTATATTAAAGAAAAATTTGTTTATTCTGTGAACAAAATTAATAAGGCAGAGTTTTCCCCACTAATAAAAACAGAAACAGAGAAATTCCAGGACAATGAAGTATGACAACCAAGTACTCATTCATGAGTGCAGAAATATAGCACACTTGGCTATCATTCAACATACAGTCAAATGCTTCACAACTAATTTGATAAAGTAGGCAGTAAATTTTTTTGAAAATGATTATACTAACAGCTGGCTGGTTGAGCATATAATGTGGAGTGCGGAAAGTCTGAAGGCAGACAGGACAGCTATGCTGCTGTCAAGGTCATCTAGACCAAAGATTTCCAACCCCCAGACCACAGACCAGTACCAGCCCATGGCCTGTTAGAAATCTGGCTGCATAGCAGGAAGTGAGCAGCAGGCGAGTGAGCATTACCACTGGAGCTCTGAATCCTGTCAGATCAGCAGCAACATTAGATTCTCATGGGAGTGTGAACCTTTTTGTGAACTGCATAGACTGTGTGCTTCTTATGAGAATCTAATGCCTGATGATCTGTCACCGTCTCCCATTACCCCCAGATGGGACCATCTAGTTGCAGGAAAACAAGCTCAGGGCTCCCACTGATTCTACGTTGTGGTGAGTTGTATAATTATTTCACTAGATGTTACAATGTAATAATAATAGAAATACAGTGCACAAAAAATGTAATGTGCATGAATCATCCCAAAACTATTCTCCACCCTGGGCCCTGCCCATGGAAAAATTGTCTTCCATGACACCAGTCCCTGATGCCAAAAGTTTGTGGATTGCTGATTTAGACCCAAGGGAAGTTGCCAACCTAGATTTAAATGGTAGCTATGGGAAAGGGGAAAGGAATAACTAGGAAAGGGGAAAGGAAGAACTAGGAAAGGTAATGTCCACTATTTAGTAATATTTAACCTTTCTGATGTCACCCACTGCTTTGAGTGTCTGATGGAAACTGTGAGGGCAACTCTAGGAAAAATGCAAACATACTTTAAAAGAAAACATTTTATTTTCAATCCCTTTCACATATACATGTGTATGTATGTGTGTGCAGATGAGTATGTGCACACACCCATGTCCACTTTGAAGGAAGAAACGTGCTTGTAGGCAAAGAAAATGTAACCATTGATGAAGAATTATTAATTAAAAAATTTTTTCCAAGTCCCAAGAGTAAGTGCTTCAGACTTAGAATTTCCAGTGTTAGAAGTGTTCATACCCATTTTTAGTGCTAAAAATATCACCAAAGTATCTCAGAGAAAGATATAGAGCCTCTGTTCTGTTTGGGAAGATCAAGCATGAGATTTGAACAATAATTCATATCTCAATAAAAATGAACCATATTCTAGATTTGGAAAATGATTAAATTGAACATTTCAAAGTATGAGATGTCAAATAAGAGAGTTTTTGTTTGTTTGTTTGTTTTTGAGACAGGGTCTTGCTCTGTCATGCTGGCTGCAGTGCAGTGGCACAGTCATGGCTCACTGCAACCTCTACCTCGCCAGCTCAAAGGATCCTCCTACCTCAGCCTCCCAGGTAACTGGGATCACAGGCCAGGGCCACCATACCTGGCTAAATTTTTTGTATTTTTGGTAGAGACAGGGTTTTGCCATATTGTCCAGGCTGGTCTTCAACTTTTGAACTTGAGGAGATCCACCTGCCTTGGCCTCCCAAGGTGCTGGGATTACAGGCATGAGCCACCACTCCTGGCCAAGAGAGTTTTAATGTAAGAAAGTATAAAAGTTTATACAATATTTAGTGAAGAAAATCTCCCTATAATACCTATTACCTCAGACACCCGTTTCTCTTCCCAATAGGCAACCACACAGTGTCAGGTATATCCTTCCAGGGATATTTAACTGAGGTACAAACAAATATAAACATGTATTTTTCCTCTCTTTATCTCTCCTTTTTAAGCTATATAACAAATGGTAGCATACCCTACATTCTGTTCTTTATCTTGTTTTTTTAACCCATTAATTTAATTTAATAGAGATATTTCCACAGTAGAACATAGAGCACTTCTTGGTATATAGTTGTATGAATGTTTTATGTGCCTGCAAAATTTAAAAAAATAATAATCCTATTAATATACCTTAATTTCTTTAACTATCTCCCTATCAATAGCAATGGTTTATATATTTTATTTATTATAAACAATGCTGCAACGAATAGCCTTATTTATACTTCACATATGAAGGCATATGTGTGATGGATACATTCCCAAAAGTTTAATTGCTGGTTCAGGGACATTTGTGCTTTTGATAAGTATTGCTAAATTGCCCTCCTTAGGAGTTACAATGATTTATACCATCAGCAGCAACATAAGGAAAAGTTTATTATGTCCTGACCAATATAGCATATTATCAAATTTTTGGAACTTACGTATTTGGTAGGTGAAAGGCAGTATCTTTGTGCCATTTTTTGTAGTATGAATAAAATTGAGCTTTTTTTTCATATGTTTAATTCCATTTGTATTTCCTTTTTTCTGAACTGCTTGTTCAAAATGCCTTGGCCCATTCTGGGAGCTGCTGTTGGTCTACTTCTATTGATGTGAAGGGCAAAGGAGCTCTTTCTTATTAGCCATATAGCCCCATGAATGGATACAAGTTGTAATTATCTTTCCTCAGTTTTTAATTTACTTGCAACTTAACTTACGGTGATTTTTACTATGCAAATTTTTTAATTATTTTGCAGTTTATTTAATCAAGCCTTTTTTAAATGAATGGTTTTAAAATGTTATATTCTTATTAGAAAGGCCTCCCTCACTCCCAGATTATATAAGAATCTTATTATAGTTTCTTGTAGTACTTTTATGGTTTGAGTTTTTCTATATTTGATGTATGTAATTTACTGTTGTATAAGGAATGAGGTATGGATCAAACTTTATTTTTACTAGATGACTACTTAATGGCTCCTATATTATTGAATGAATTAATAGTCCATGTCATCCTCACTGATTAGAAATGGCACTTGTATGCTTGAAGCCAAATTATATTTTGTTTTTCACTTAATTTCTACTGCATTCCCCTTATGTATCTGTATTTATTCATATTTACTCATGTGTCAACAACACATGGTTATAATTATTTACCCTTTATAATGTGTCTAGGTCAGGCGCGGTGGCTTACACCTGTAATCCCAATACTTTGGGAGGCCAAGGCAGGTCAGGAGTTCAAGACCAGCCTGGCCAACGTGGTGAAGCCCCATCACTACTCGAAATACAAAAATTAGCCGGGTGTGGTGGCATGCATCTGTAATCCTAGCTACTCTGGAGACTGAGACAGGAGAATTGCTTGAACCTGGGAGGTGGAGGTTGTAGTGAGCCAAGATCACGCCACTGCACTCCAACCTGGGCAATAGAGCAAGACTCCATCTCAAAAAATAGCAATAATAATAATAATGTGTCTAATATCCATTTTGGGAGCTCATGTTTTCCTAACCAGTATGTCCATGTTGGTACGCCAATACTTTAAAAATATTTGAACACCACCCACCACCACTCTGTTTCTTCAGGGTTTGGAGATGCCTAGTTTATCCCTAGAGGGCATGAGAATGACTGGCTCTATAGACTCATACATCAACTGAAATTTTCTTTCTAGCTGACAGCTATGCTCAAAGACTGAATTCTTAGAAAGAGGTTTTCTGAGTAGTTGGAAGATCCCAGCACACTCCCTGGGACTTTAGAGACTGAAATGGATGGTCTTCCTCTGGAAGTTTCTAGAAAGTAGGCATTGCTTGGAGAGTTGATTTGACTGTCATTGTGAAAGGCATTTTTTGTGTACTTTTTCACAAAAGCCTTTAACTTTTGACTTTTTTCTAGTGGGCTTAAAGTCCAGCTAACCGGTAAGGGAGGAATATTTAACTTCTGTATAATGACTATAAATGATCTGCTTGAATCTGAGTCATGTCTGTCACTCCCTACAAGGCCACTTCTTTGAAAGAAAATCTTGTTTCTTTGTTGGTGCTTATCAAATCAGCCTCCTATCCTTCCACAGAGATGAGGAGATAAGGACATTATCTTTTTTGATTATTATAGCTCAAAGGGATGGCTCCTAGGTCCTTGGGAAGGACATTTTTAGGATGTAAAATCAGTGAGAGACTGGGAGAAGATTTACATGTCAAAGGGCCAGAGACCTAATTTATAATTGCAAGTTTGGTAAAGTAAATGCTCTGAGAAAAGGGAGGTCAGGAGCCTGTAGTCAAGAAGAAACCTACCTAAAATTTAATCAAGCTGGGTGGAACATTAACCCATAGCAAATCTATTCATTGGTGACTCATTTAGAATGGAACTACCAGTTCTCGAAGGAGAATTCACCCTCTTCTCTGAAGAAATCATCTGATCTCTCAGGGCATCTCCACATTGTGAGTTTTTTGTGACAATGAAGCTGAATTAGAGGAATTCTGCTAAATAGCATGGTTTCATGTGATTTCAAGTTTATGTATAATACATATATATGTCAGAAAATGGTTAGGAGGTGCAGATACTCACAGAATCTTTCACATGCTATGGTATTTTGTACTAGGTTTAACAAGACTCTCCTACTTCTTTTGTTTGTTTGTTTGTTTGTTTGTTTGAGACAGAGTCTTGCTCTGTCACCCAGGCTGGAGTGCAATGGTGCGATCTCAGCTCACTGCAAGCTCCGCCTCCCAGGTTCCTGCCATTCTCCTGCCTCAGCCTCCTGAGTAGCTGAGACTACAGACTCTCCTACTTCTTAATTATAAAAGATATAGTTAGCTAACTTTTAAGTTGGCACTTATTATGAGCTCGGCACTATTAGTTCACGTAATCCTCATGAATACTCTGTGAGGTAGGTGTTACTCCCACTTTACAGACCATGAAATGGTGGGAAAGTGAGATTAAGAAACTTTTCCAAGGTCATTTAAGCAGAAGCAGTGAGATTCAAGCCCAGTTTGATTCCAGAACCCAAGATCTTAACTTCTATGTTAACATGATTTGCTTTCTAATATTTCATGAATTTTTCCAGGGGTTGGGGACAGTATTTTCTGTTTAGGAATTGTTCAGGAGGTGATATAAAAGAGTCAAATGCAAGGTGCTGGAACTTAGCTTGCTCCTTGTTTCTGAGCCTGTATGCAGATACAGAGATTGCAGAGGCTCCAGGACCTGAATACCGCTGTGGCAGCCACTTAGCAGAGAATCTCATAATATTCTGTTCTATGAATTAGTAATCAGATATTTTCCATAAAACACTGTGAAAGAATTCAATAAAGACACCTAGGGAAATTAAAATAAGCCATTTAATTCCATAATAATTCAGAGGACTTAGGGAAAAATGTCAATCAAGGTCAGGGAAACAGAAGAATCCTAGGAGAGAAAAGGTGAGAAAAATGATGTTTTTTAAATTCAAAAAGCAGAAGTTAGAAGGAGAGCATCTTTTCATCCAAGAAGCTTTGAAACTTTCATTTAGCATCCTGGTGTTAATATGGCCTCTAGAGTATGGTGCTAGATAGTCCCCTCACATCCTTGGAATCTGGGTACCCATGCTAGGACATTCTCACAAAGATTTCTTTTTCTTCTTTTTCATGAGCCCTAACCTCTGTGACCTTGTCTTAACATTGGGCTTAGACAATAGTCTATATAGTGAGAAGATTATAGATTGCGTTTTAATTGAAGATTCATTAGTTATTAGATGAGGCATCTTGAACAAGACACTTATTCACTCTGAGCCTCAGTTTCTTCATCTGTATAAGGGGAATAATACAACCCCTTTTTAGATTTGTTATAAGGATTGGAGGTAATCCCTAAAATGGGACAACTTATGGAGTAGTCACTCAACAACTTTTACATATATTAGTATGCTTTGGCAAGCTGCTTCTAGTTATTTCAGCTCAAAGGCCAAAGAGATGGAGACAAGGGGTCAGTTCTATTTTTCTGGGACCAAAGAAAAACCTGAAAGAGATTGAGAAAAGGGACCAGGTCTATTCAAAATGCTGCCTCTGGACTTTGCTGGTGGAATATGATAAACAAAAAAGATCACATAGGCAAGGCAAGGAAAAGCCATTATAAGGTTATAGTTAGTATTGGGTCCAACTTAAGGAAGCTGAGGATCTTAAGAGGAGGTAGGAAACATAACGGAACATCCAGGCAGTCAGAATGAACAGGAACCAGATTTTGAGAAAACATTTCCGTGGGTATTGGGACTTAGTTTTAGAGCAAGACACCATTCGCCAGGGAGGAGGACTAGCAACTTCAAGGCAACTAGATTTCAAGAAAATTTAGCAGGTTCTCAGAATAGGAACTCAGAAGAAGCCTTTTTATGAGATTGGCACACATGTGAGTGGGGTTAAGTCATGTTGTTCAGGGGGAGGAGTGAATGAAAGGGACAGAATCGTGAAAGTGGAGAGGTTAACATACATTTTTTGGTGCTGTAACAGAGAGGCCCCGAATAATAGTGGCTTAGACAAGGTAAAAATTTGCTTCTCTCTCACATTGAAGTCTGAGTCATTGGTCTAAGGTGGTATGTTGGCTCCAAAATCATCAGGGCCCATGTTATTTTTGTCTTGCTGTTCTGCCACCTTTAACACATAGCTTCCATCTTTGACCCAATAAAATGTCTTCAGCTATATCCATCCATCCACATTTCAAACAATAGACAGGGAAAGAGGATTGCATCATGATTTTCAGGGCATGACCCAAGTTGCACAGCTCATTCCTTCTCACATACCATTGGCCATAACTTAGTCGCATGGCCACACCAAGCTGCAAAGGAAGCTAAGAGATGTAGTCTTTGGCTGGGCAGCCATATGCCCATCAAAAATTCTACTATAAAAGTTCAGTTATGAAATCCTGGAAGGCATGATGATGTGTCAAACTATGACTTCTTAAAAGAGACAAGACAGGGCCTTGTCAGATCCTACATTTTCACCAGTATTTAAGGGGAACCTCACAGATCTCTACTAAGATTTTGGACTCCATCAAACTTCCTATACTGCTGGTTTTTTCCTACTCAGTTAAGTGACAGTAAAGCTCATTTGTAAAATACATGCTACTTTATATACTGTAGCTTCAAAAATCAACCAGAAAAGAAAACTATAGATTTTTAAAAAAATAAATAAATGTATATTTACAGCTTTCTAGTAAAATCTAAAGTAAAACTAAATGTTTATAAAGTTTTTACAAATAAAAGGAATGATTTAATAAAGCTTGCAGGATACCAATTATTAGCCACATGCTACAAATTTTATTCTCTCATTAAGACCTGGTAACAGGCCGGGCGCGGTGGCTCACGCCTGAAATCCCAGCACTTTGGGAGGCCAAGGTGGGCGGATCATAAGGTCAGGAGATTGAGACCATGGTGAAACCCTGTCTCTACTAAAAATACAAAAAATTAGCTGGGTGCGGTGGTGGGCGCCTGTAGTCCCAGCTACTCAGGAGGCTGAGGCAGGAGAACAGCGTGAACCCGGGAGGCAGAGCTTGCAGTGAGCCAAGATCGCACCACTGCACTCCAGCCTGGGCGACAGAGCGAGACTCTGTCTAAAAAAAAAAAAAAAAAAAAAAAAAAGACTTGGTAACATGCCCAGAGTCCTAGGGTGTATGACTCCATTTTCATACTGCTATGAAGAAATACCTGAGACTGGGTCAATTTATAAAGAAAAAGAGGTTTAATGGACTCACAGTTCCACATGGCTGGGGAGGCCTCACAATCATGGCAGAAGGCAAAGGAGGTGCAAAGGCACATCTTACATGGTGGCAGGCAAGAGAGCATGTGCAGGAAAACTGCCCTTTATAAAACCATCAGATCTCATGAGACTTATTCACTGTCATGAGAGCAGCATGGGAAAATCCTGCCCCTATGATTCAATTACCTCCCACCAGGGCCCTCCCTTGACACATGGGGATTATGGGAGCTACAATTTAAGATGAGGACACAGCCAAACCATTTCATTCCACCCCTGGCCCCTTCCAAATCTCTTGTCCTCACATTTCAAAACCCATGATGCCTTCCCAACAGTTCCCCAAAGTCTTAACTCATTTTGGCATTAACTCAAAAGTCCACAGTCCAAAGTCTCATCTGAGACAAACCAAGTCTCTTCTGCCTATGAGCTTGTAAAATCAAAGCAAGTTAGTTACTTCCTAGGTACAATGAGGGTACAGGCATTGGGTAAATACACCTGTTCCAAATTGGAGAAATTGGCCAAAACACAAGGGCTACAGGCCCCATGCAAGTCCAAAATCCAATAGGGCAGTCATTAAACCTTAAAGTTCAAAAATGATCTCCTTTGACTCCATGTCTCATATCCAGGGCACACTGATGCAAAGAGGTGGGCTCCCATGACCTTGGGCAGCTCCAGCCCTATGACTTTGCAGGGTATGATGCTGCTCCCAGCTGCCTTCATAGGCTGATGTTGAATGTCTGTGGGTTTTCTAGGCACATGGTGCAAGCTGTCAGTGGTTCTACCTCTCTGAGGTCTAGAGGAGTGTGGCCCTCTTCTCACAGCTCCACTTGGCATTGCCCCACTGGGGACTCTGTGTGAGGGATCTGACCCCATATTTCCCTTCCAGACTGCCCTAGCAGAAGTTTCCCATGAGGGCTTTGCCCCTGCAGTACACCTCTGCCTGGACATCCAAGTGTTTCCATAAATCCTCAGAAATCTAGAAGGAGGTTCCCAAACCTCAATTCTTGACTTCTGTGCATCTGCAGGCCCAACACCACATGTAAGCCACCAAGGCTTGGGGATCGCAACCTGTGAAGCAACAGCCTGAGCTGTACATTGGCCCCTTTTAGCCATACAGGGCTCCAGGTCCCAAAACTGCACAAAGCAGCAAAGCCCTGAGCCCAGCCCATGAAAACATTTTGTTTTTCCTCCCAGGCCTTTTGGCTTGTGAGGGGAGGGGCTGCCATGAAGACCTCTGACATTCCGTGAAGACATTTTCCCCATTGTCTTGGAGATTAATTTTGGCTCCTTAGTACTTATGCAAATTTCTGCAGCCAGCTTGAATTTCTCCTCAGAAAATGTTTTGTTTTTTTTTTCTATCACATTGTCAGGCTGCAAATTTTCTCAACTTTTATGTTCTGCTTCCCTTTTAAACATAAGTTCCAATTCCAAACCATAGCTTTGTGAATGAATAAAACTGAATGCTTTTAAGAGCTCCAAAGTCAACTCTTGATTGCTGCTTAGAAATTTCTTCCACCAGGTACCCTAATCATTTCTTTCAAGTTCAAAGTTCCATAGATCTCTAGAAGAGGGGCAAAATGCCACTAGTCTCTTTGCTAAAGCATACCAAGGCTCACCTTTGCTCCAGTTCCCAATAACTTCTTCATCTCCATCTGAGACCACCTCAGCCTAGACTTTTTGGTCAAAACCGTTCAACAAGTCTCTAGGAAACTCCAAATTTTACCACATCTTCCTGTCTTTTTCTGAGCCCTCCAAAGTGTTCCAACCTCTGCCTGTTACCCAGTTCCAAAGTCTCTTCTAGATTTTTAGGTGTCTTAATAGCGGTACCCCACTCTACTGGTACCAGTTTACTGTATTAGCCTATTTTCTTACTGTTATGAAGAAATACCTGAGACTGGGTAATTTATAAAGAAAAAGAGGTTTCATGGACTCACAGTTCCACATGGCTGGGGAGGCCTTAC
This sequence comes from Papio anubis, assembly GCF_008728515.1. NCBI lineage: Eukaryota > Metazoa > Chordata > Mammalia > Primates > Cercopithecidae > Papio > Papio anubis. The sequence continues at coordinate 93,578,232 of NC_044984.1, read as the reverse complement.
AATCATGGCAGAAGGCGAAGGAGAAGCAAAGGCATGTCTTACATGATGGCAGGCAAGAAAGCATGTGCAGGGGAACTGCCCCTTATAAAACCATCAGATCTCATGAGATTTATTCACTACCATGAGAACAGCATGGGAAAAACTGCCCCCATGATTCAGTTACCTCCTACTAGGTCCCTCCCGTGACACATGGGGATTAGGGGAGCTACAATTCCAATGAGATTTGGGTGGGGACACAGCCAAACCATATCACAAGGCTAATAAGTGAAACCTGAATTAAAATCAAGCCAATCTGATGTAAAAGTATAAGTTATTTCCCATGTACACTTAAACTTTTTATAAACTGCATCAGAGGAAAACATCAATTTAACTACAACATAAGCTAGAATTTTTATTTCATATATAGTGAAAGAGTGCTAACATACTTATTTAGACAGATTTTTTTTTAATCATATACCATTCTTGGGCACACATAAAAAAAGTAATATAAATTGGTTCAAGTTTTTCTAAAACTTCCTCTGGGTCCAAATCTGAATCTTCTGAGTAGACTCAGTTTTCACTCCGTCACTGAGGCCCAGGTTTTTCCACACAGTATTGTCCTCTGTGCCACCAACAGCTTTGATGTGAAGCATTCCCTAAAATCCTATGAAAACCTAAATTAGGTGAGCTTTGTAATTACACAGAGCTAGCCTACCCCTGCCCCTGCTTATTCTGCAAATGTTTTTGCTGGTGTATTTGATACTCAAGTGAAGGCAGAAACAACTATGACGACTGCTATTTAGCAAATAATGGTTGTACCACTGTCGATGTAAGCCACATTCCCATTACAGAATGTTAAGATGAAAAATAAGTGGGCATGTTAGAACTGGTGAAATAATATTTCTATTTGATTCATTAACTATACTCAAGGGAAGGCCTTGGCACCTGCAAATAGTTCAGCTGTCTGAGTTTAAAGAGCTCCTTTCCCACTCTCTATATACACATCCCCATTATGGACCTCAAGGCTCAGAAAACCTTTCTTCGTAAGTACTTCAAAGGCAATCTGCTTTAGACATGTCTGAGTGGACTTCTCCCCAAATTTTCAATTAGCAAGTCTGACAGTAAGGTTTCTACTCTTCCCCAATGCTGCTACACTTTGGGAATTGCCACAATTTCTACTTACAGGCCTATGAGACAGACTTAAGGGAAGATGAAGGGGGAATGCAGGTAGGTGAGTGATGAATCACAGCAAGGTTTGAAATAAAGCAGTTTGGGCTGAGAAAGTGGTAAAAACAAGCTGCTGAAATGACCTGCTGCCAGGCTTCCAGCACCTCCTGGGAGCTGTGCTCTGGGTAGAGAGAAGCAGTCCGTGCGGACGCTGAAATGGCACTACAGCCATCAAAAATCCTATTAGACAAAGCAGGTCAGTGGCAGGCGTAATTGGGCTTTTGTGAAGCTGCAGGAGTGGAAATGAACCTCAGAGACAAAGATAGAGAAATAGCAGAAACTTCCATAGAAACTGAAGCAATTCAAAGAAGGAACGTGGGATGGTAGGAAAAAAGCTAGATTTGGAGCCAGACTGACCTAGGTGTGAATCCTGACGCTAGTACTCACTTTACATTTGACTCTGGGAAAGGACCTTCATCTTTGAATATTGTTTGTTTCCTCTAAAACTGAGATGGGCATCATCAGTATGTCGCTAGGAGAACTAGGGATATGAATGTGAAGTGATTTAGCACAAACGTAGGCACTCTATAAATAGAGCACATTAATATTATTCAATGCCATCTGCCTATAGCAGGGAAGTCTCAAGGTATACAAGTCCAGCTCTAGGCCTGCAAGTGTTGAAGAGACCCCAGAGCCCTCATTTCTTGAAACCTGGAAATTGTCTTTGACCCTCAAAAATGATGAGTTAGTGTAAATTTTATATTTGGTTTACAAAGAAATCATCAATGCAAAGACCACATTAAGTAAAAATTAATATTCATTCAGTGAACATTTATTGAGTGCCCATAATACACTAGGCACTGGACTATGTCCAGCAGATTGAACAAACATGGACCAGACAAGAAAGAAAATATAAGGCTGTGAGAAAGCCAGTGTTAGCAGAGTTCAGGGGAGGGAAATATTTCTGCCAGCTGGCAAGGTCAGAGTATGTTTGCATAGGGGGAAGTCAGCTGCTGGAATTTGATGCCTAGCTAGGCTTTTGACTTACAAGTGGAAAAAAAAAAAAAGTCTCTACACGTGTAAAGGCATGGAAAAGTATAAAAAAAATTATAGAAGATTGTTGGTTGGAATTTGAAATAATAGGACTGACACATGGAAATATAAGTTTGAGCCAAACCATGGCAAACTTTTAACTCCCAGGCTACCTTTTTCAGGAGATAACCCTAGTGAAGGTTTGGGGGCAAAGGAGTGTTATCATCCGTGCAGTGTTTGGGAAGAATTAATCTGGCAGCAGCACTGAAGCACTGTAGCTGCCCAAGTGTGCAAATGCCACATTAGACAAAATCAGTATGCAGAATAGACTTTTTTCCTTTTCTGTTTGCTTGTTTTTCCCTGTAGCACAGTGCTTTACATTGTACTTTGTGGCAGATTGAATTGCCTGGGAACTACTGAGAGAACTAGCATTCTGCCTTGGGCCTTCTTAGGAAGATGTGCACTGGGGTGAATATTTCTTGTCACTTCACCATGAGGTTTGGGGTTTCCCTGGAAGGAAAGAAACTGTCTGCTTGGGTTGCTAATCCCCCAGGAAAAGAAGAATAACAAGGCAAAGGAGCTCTAGGTCTCCTCTGGTCACAGGCTATAATTCTAGCTCATTACCACTTCAGTGGGCCAGTCCACAAAAATTAGCATGGCTTGCCCTCCATTTGATGTCATGTGTTCAACATCATTCTTGTGTTTCACACAGCTTTAATCCAAAGAGGAGAATGATCAGGTAGTAGGCAGAACTGGGTGGGCCCTTCCTGGTGTCAAAAGACAAAATTATAACAAATTCAGTTTAAAAATTGTACTTGGCTTTTGTTTGCAATGCTAGGATGAGGTAACACTACATTTTATAAAGTAGAATCAGTGTTCCCATGGGCTAAGCAAGAGGAGATGGGTTTACAGACAGAAAAGGGTTGAGGAAAGCAGAAATAGAAGACAAAAAGCAGACTGGTTGTTTTAAAGTTACTTTCCTTGTAAAGGTTAAAGCAGAGGGGACTTCCTAATCCTGCCAGCTAAAGCTGGCTTGTTTGGGGATTTGGCCATTATCTCTCACTCTCCTGGTTTCTTGGAAGGCCAATGGCTTCCTATACTTTTCTTTAACAATTTCCCCCTTTGGGTCATTCTCCCCTAGGGGCATTAGCCCTAAGTTACCAACATTCTGGGTTTCTGATCTCAACATGCCATTCATAGCTTACAGTGTCCTCATAATCTTGCATTTCTTTGAGTTTTTGTCATTCTATTAGGTTGGTCCAAAAGTAATTGTGGTTTTTGCCATTGCTTTTAATGGCAAAAACCGTGATTAGTGTTGCACTGACTGAATAGCTGAATAGAGACGATTTGAAGTTTGAAAGATGGCTGCATGCAAACATTTAAAACTTTTGAGGGAATGCAGTATACCAGGGAGACTACTATTATCCTCACAAATAGTTTCTGAATTTTGGAGATAATGCCAAGGATATTAGGAATGCTAAGAGTTTGGAGTATGCACCTTAGCCAGGGTCTCAATGAACCAAACCAACTAAAATTGAACAGAACAAGGAATGAACCAGATGAGGAATCTACCCATTTTAACCAAGTAGCCAATTTGCTAACTTTTTGCAATGGAGTCTCTGCAATACTGTCTATATTTATACATGTGCAACAAGAAGAGTCAGCAACTGCATGGGCTTCTCTCTTTTTAGCTAGTAGGTAATCTAGCATCCTATGACTGAGTTAAATTAAGGCAGGGAGTAAAAACATGTGAGTCTAGAAGTTTTACCCTATACAAGGGACCAATAGTACAATTTGAACAGCAATTGAATTAGGGATATTGCCAAAGTTACCCACTGGGTAGACTAAAGGATCCCTTAGGTTATGTAAAGATCTGCATTTGACATGACCAATCCGATTTAATTTTGTAAATTACTTGAAGAAGCTACTGATTATAAAATTACTACAAGTCTACCCTGCTGAGCAAAAAATGGTAGGCGTAAATAAGAAAAAAATTAAGAGGGATAAGATTTTCATTATGATATAGAGTCTTGTTTTGACATCTGGGCACAGGCTGTCTGTAAGAGTTAAAGAAAGAGGAAAGAAACATGAAAAGTGGCTCAACTGTCAAAGGTTTATTTTGGAGACTAAACCTGAGAGGGACTTCTGGCCATTTTTGTTCAGGAGCATTCTCTCTAGGGACTAAGAGTATTTATTGGTCTTAGGGTGAGAGAGCTTTATCACAGCCTTGGAATGTTTTTGTGTGGGGGAGAAGTTTATGGTGCAGTTGGAATGTCTCTGGTCAGAGGGGAGGTTATCTTGGGGCTGACATCTCTCTGGCTGGAGGGGAGGTTATCTCGGGATTGGCATGTCTCTTGTTGGAAAGGTGTTTGGAATGTTTTTGGTCAGAGATGTTATTTGTGGTTTATGGTAATGCTGACCTTAGCCATTAGGCCAATGCCCTTTGGATTTAGGCAGTTTTTCATCAAGGTGAACTTTAAAATGACAGTGCTTATCCAAGATGGTGATGCTCCTGCTCTGTCACTGTCCACAACATGAAATCATCAAGTTCTCATCCTTGCTTATAGTTTGAATGTCTCTGGTTACAACATTGGGCATTTTGGTGAACTCTCTGTATGGCCCAGATATCAAGCATGAGACTTGTTTCTTGAAATTTACATTGAGTTGTCTCGCTTCAGCTTATAGGGCTTAAGAAACAGAGCAGGTCTTGTTTTCAGTGAGAGAGTTGTAGCCAGATATTGGAGGAAACTAGACAAATTCAGGATCCAGTCCAGTCTACAGGCAGATAATAAAAACTCAAAAAATAGTTAAAGAGGCTACAGTCTAGTAACAGTAGTACTATAGTTTTTCTTCTAAAGCAATTTTTCTCTCTACAGTCACCCTCATTGTTACAAAAAATAATTAGAGTGAGACTAATTTGTTTGCAAAATAAGTTTAATCTCATTAAACTTGGCCTGATTATTTACATAAATGCAGAAAAAAATAGTGACTACTTGGGCTCTTTCTGAGTTTTGTTTTGCTGGAACCTTTAACAAGGAATCTCAAATTGGACTTTGGAAAACCTCTGGGAGATAGGAAACCAAACCAAGGCAGACTTCAGACTTTACTACAGATTCATTCTATGTACATTCTCAAATATGACATCCCAGTCAAAGCTTTAGTAATGCAACCAATATTTCCAATTGTATCCTGTTATAAAGAGAGTAATTCTTATTGAATTTATGCAAATAACCATACTGTCATAAAAACAAGAATCCTCACAAATAGTTTCTGAATTCTGGAAAGATCAAATAGAGAGGAAAAAGTAAATGTTTTTTTGTTCACAAAAGTATACTTTACCACATTGCTGAAAGCTATAGAGAGCTTTAAAAAAAAAGCTTTTCTTAAATCTGTAAAACAAAACATTAAAACAACAAGCAATGTTTCAAATTAAAAAGCCTTAAAAAGCCATAAAAAGCCATAACTCTTCTTTATCAGTTTTTCAGTCTTGTGTAAGTAAATCTTGCTCCACTTGATCTTGGTTGGCAGTTTCATGAAGCCACCAGTTTCTTTACCAGAGTTCTGGAAATTCTCACCCAGTCCAATGGTATGACCTTAAAGTTATCACAAACTTACATATTCACTGTCCCATAGCATACAACATTTTAGCACAATAACCAGAATTAGGACGGATATATTTCTAGGAATTACATACAATTGTTGGAACACTCACTATGTAATTTAACATACGAAATAAGCCTAACTAGTTTAATATCTGTCTTTTAAAAAGTGAGAGACACGTCCTTTGAAGTTTTCCCAAAGTTAATTCAAGGTCAAGAAGACTTAATTTAGTTTATTTTAGAAAGTTTATAAAAAATGTCAAATGGTTTAAAACATTTTTTCAAAATAGGATCACAGATCACTGTGAAGTAATGTCGTTAATTTAACCAGAGTAATAATTAAAAGACTCTAAAGGCAAATACAGTAAGTTACCTAATTATAGCAAAAAATCTTAGCTCTTTAATAGAGAAGATTCGGTTTTCTCAGTCATCAAAGACCTAATAAAGACAATAAGAAGCACACAGAATCATCTTGATAAAGTACAGACTCTTTGCTTTCTAGACCAGTTACCTAAAAAAATAAAGAAAAACTTTTTACTATTTCCTATTAAGAACAGATTAATAATTCAAGAAAACCTTGTGGTTTTAACACAGGAGACCAAATTATAGTTTTATATCAGTATACTTTTGATGTTAATACTCAATTCTTAGAAAAATATAGATAACATTGTTTCTAATTTTAGTCAGCTTGATCACCCTTATAAAGTTCCTTTCACAAGATTCATCTTCAACAAACTGTCTACAAATTTCTTATTCATTCCATTGTTTTTTCAATATTTTTTCTATTTTGGAAAAACTAGTCATTCTATTTAGGAGAAAAAGTACTCTCTTTCTTCCTTAACAAAAACACATCTTTCATACCTCATAGCTTCATTTAGTAAAAATATTACTTATTTTTCTCATATTTGGAATTACTTCCTTTATTATCTCTAGTTTTAGCTTTCGTATATTAATTAGAATTTTTAACCCTTAGTAACTTTAACTTCCAGTGGAATCTTAAGAAGCAAGCAATTTTGAGCTGTCTGTCAAAAACATTTTATGAATACAAATTTTATAACTTCTAGAAACATGTGCTTCCTCATAGAACAATTTTTTCATGTTTACTAACAGACTTAAATATATTGAGCTCTTCTATACTATATAAAAACAAGATATCAAAATGTATACATTTTAAGCTTATATTCAGCAATTAATATTTTAATACTTTAGTTTTGCTAAGAATGACTTTGATATTTCATAATCTATTACTTAATTTAACATGACTTTAACATTTAAAGTTACTGAAAAATACTTTTTAAACTATGACAAGTTCAGCTATAAACTTTTATACCATTTACATTTGTGTAGATTTACTCATTCTTAACATTTATGCTCAAATTGCTTCTTAAACTACACAGCCATTAAAGTAGTTCAGAAAATCGCACCTCAAAATATGTCACTTTGGCATATTGATTACTTTGAACTGAAGGCACTTGAAGAATAGCACAATGCAAGGCAGGGTTTTCTGAATATTCTTCCTTATTTGCCTAAAGACAGATCCAACAACCAAGGAAGATTAATGTTTATCCAGGAGAGGAAATCTACAAACCCAGACAGACCTTGTCATAACCATCATTCTTCTAAGAGTCCATTCATCCTAGACAAAGAATGGTTTAGGTGGGAAGCCCAGTTAAGACAAAATGGTCAAAGGTCAGGCTTCTTTAGACCAGTACTCTCTCCCACTTTAAGAATTTCTAGTGATTTTTCTTTATAGATGTAAATTTTTTGCAAAAAGTTTCAAAATAGCCAGCTAAATGCCAGAAGGGTGTACTTCAGAGACTGATCTAGTTCAATAGTCTATATTTTCAATTTAGCTTGTTTCTTAACTACATTACTGACTCCAGGGTGGAGCCCATTAAAGAATGGGGCAAAGAAAACATTCTCTGTGCCTGGACTCAGCATGGATAGCTCTAAAAAAGAAGCAAACCTGCTTGACCTGAGATCCTAACGTTTAGAAACACTTTAGCTTTCTTTGTACCTTCAGGGTGGAAGAGTAACTAAATGAAAAGGATAGTAGATTTAATTTTTCTTATCAATTAGTCATTAAACTTTTCACGTGATTTTTGTAAAACAATCTTTGAAAAGAGGCCATTAAATTTTTGTTTTTAAATCTTTGTAGAAACTTCTGCACATCAACAGGTATTCTTGGGTTTGGCCTAATTTGAGAACACTCATTTATAAATGCACATCTTAAATGCAGTGTTGTTCATCTGAAACATTCTATATAATGGCCATTGTCATTCTAAAGTATCTTTAGTAAGATTTGGCCATTTTTGTAAGTATTTGCAGCTTCTGGGGCCTAATAAAGTTTAAAAAGCAAGTGTGACTGACAGGTGGAGTGCTCGGTTTTTTTATAAATTAATAACTGTCTTTATGCTGAATCTTGAGTCTCTCACAGTCTAAATCAAAGCCTAAGAGGGAAGCGCCACAAGATTGGGTTATGTGATGCTTTCACAGCGTACCTTGTTGCACGGACATTTTCTAGAGGCTGGTAGGTGCTACCCTATTTTACATGCAGCTTACCCTTTCATGGTAGTCTTATTTTTTGGTGGTGGGTTGCTCTAATAGCTCTCAAGTGCCCAAACCATGCCCACTGATCAAATTGTGGCTTTGGCACTGAGATGCCTTTGACCAACTTAGCCAATACTTTTCCAGTTTCTGCCTGACCCTGCCAGACACCTGAGGCGTGCCTCAACTAAGTGCTCAAGAAAAAGCAGTTAAGAAGATAGAAACCAAATACCTACGAATTTTGAAAGCTGGAGTTCTGGCTCCCTGTGGTAATAGCCACTTACTGCAATTGTTGTCAGTCACCTTTAAAACTGCAACTCCTGCCAGTGACTCATCAGCCAGCACAAACCCAAAGGTCAAGCACCTTCTCACAGCACAGACTAACCCTTGGCACCTCAAGGTCAAATGCTCTCTTACAGCACAAAGTAACCCCCAAATGAAAGCTGATAAGCTCCAGAGATTCAGTGCAGAAAGACTAGAGTCCAACCTGAGAGAAACAGACTTAGAACACTTGGGGCTCCGTGAGGAAGACAGGGGACCTGAAAAGGGCTCAGTAACGTCTCTCCTGCATTCTCCAGGGGATCTTGGGATTCATCAGCAGTGTAATATGGGTCCCTTTGTTGGTTGCCAGAACTGTCAAAAGATAAATTTTAAAAAAAAAATTAGTATAAAGATCTTAATAATCTTTTATTTGCAGTTCTGGAATCAGGCAACACCTCCTTCTCTAAAATAAAATGACCATTCTGATGAGGTGAGCAAGAGGAGATGGGTTTACAGACAGAAAAGGGCTGAGGAAAGCAGAAATAGAAAACAAAAAGCAGACTGATTGTTTAAATGTTACTTTCCTGGAAAAGGATAAAGCAAAGGGGAATTCCTAATCCTGCCAGCTAAAACTGGCTTGTTTAGAGATTTGGCCATTATCTCTCACTCTCTTGGTTTCTTGGAAGATCAGAAAAACAACTTAGATTTTGCTTGGTGATGTGGAACCTTAGCATGAGTGACTCCATTTTGGTTTGTTTTTTTGGGGACCTGGTACAAAAGCTCAGTGGTATCCAATGGCTTCCTATACATTATCTTTAACACTGATTAAAATAAAATAATACCTCTCCTTTGGGGTAAACATAATCCACAAGGGTTACTCGTTTCAACCACAAACATTTCTAAACACTTACTGTGTGAAAAGAACCTAAGACAACTTTACCGCCCTCAAGAAAATCAAGGGTTAATTTAGGAAAATGGCTTGTATCCAAATAAAAATGATATAAGACAGTGTGACAGACTTGCACAGGCTACCCTCGATAAGGCTTTAGGAGCTTAAAGGAGCAAAACTTCACTCTTTGATGATACTCAATATAGAAGGAGAAAGAATATGGAGGGGATAGAATTGTAACCTTTGACAACTCATAGGAGGCAATGTGGTAGTCTTTATAGTCAGAGTGAACTGAATACAACTTTGCCACTAACACTGCTGCTAGTGATGTGAACCTGGCAAAGTATTTAATTTCTCTGGTCTTCATCTATAAAACGAGGAGAGCAATTCTACTTCATAGGATTCACGTGAGGATTCAAAAAAATAATGTATGTAATGTACTTACTTAAAGTGCCTGGCAGGTAGTAAGTATTCAATTAGCATCCACAGTTGTGGTTTTATTCTGTTATTGTTGTTGGATAGATTTCCAGAAATAAGAGTAATGCATTCTAGAAACTAGAATTACAGACGTATCAGCTACTTAACTGAGCTTTGAAAGTCCTGAGGGCCCCAGCTGATCCTGGGGGACCAAGATGCTAATGGATCCCCCGAGACTAACAGGATCTAACATTTTGAGATTCTCTTGTGTCTATTAGAAGGTTCCCCACTAGCCAGCTGTGAAGCCTCAGACAAATCACACATACATAGTCTCTCAGGGCTTCAGTTACACACTTCATAACATGAGGGGATATATGTCCTAAGACTCACATGAGAAACTGTTACACCCAGAATGACTTTTGGATCAAGCCCAACTTCTTTATTTGATAGATGAGGAAACTGAAAACCAGATAATTTAAGCAATTAGTCTGTGACCTCCTGACTTCTAGTCCAGCTTTTCATACACTGTTACTTCAGGAGCTAAGACTGAGGGACTGGGCAATGTTTAGCTGAAGGTGTCTATCAGATACTCCTAGTAACCAGGGTTGTAAGCATAGTATAAAATACTATAGTTCTAAAGACACTCAGCTCAATAAGGTACTAGAGCTACGAATTGTGGAAAATCAAGTAGTCTTAGAGGGAAAAAAACACAACAGACATCTAGAAGGAAATTTTCTCTCTCTAGTGATTTTTTTTCTAACACCCCAATTTGTTATCTAGTGATATTTTATCAGTGAGGAATCTTATCAATCCATAGGGGTCAGGTGACTTGCCTAGAGTCACACAGCTAAGGAGTTGCAAAGCCGTGTGTAGAAACCAACTCTTCTACCTCCTAACAGGAGTTCTTGCCACTATATATCTTAGAAACACTTCTGACAAAAGGAAAAAGATGGTAATTGTAGAGTATGTTTATTTAGTTTCATTGCCTTAGCAACGGCTTATCAAAGTCAAGTACTGTGTCACCTGGTAATGCAAACCCTTCCAGCATCTCTGCCTTTAGGTTTTAGCGGGGGAATTGTCAAATATAGACATGCAGCCCACCACAAAGTACTTGAAAGCAATAGGGTACCATTCAAGCACACGCCTGCATTTACTGGGCTACATTTATTTAGCGCATTCATGTGGCTGTAATTATTGTGCATAAATAATTTTCTAAAAAGCATAAAACTAAAAACTTGATCTATGGAAACACAGAGAGGTTTTAGGATGGAGACCGGATTTCACTCACCTCAAAATAACTCCTGGTGTTTGCCTCCAAGACCCATTAATTTATGTTATCTCTTGCTCTGTAACAGTTTGGATTTGTCACACTTAGCAAAGTAATTTGGTTTCCCACAGGTTTTGTTCTGTTTTATAGAAGCAAGAGAACAGTTTTGTGTTTCAGAGCATGAATACATTCCTTCAGAATTTTAGCCGTCATTTCAGAAGGATATGAATTTTTATTTTTAGCTATTTACGCCTGCCTGAAAGGTTGATGCCGCTAAACATTGATACTACTTGAAAAGTTATGCCCAAGGCATATTGCTTCTTTCCTAGCTACGAATTGAAATGTTTGTGAAGCTTGCTGAAAATTTACCAGGTTACTAAAATAAGAGTTTATATCTCTTATGTAGTGACTAAGAGAAATAGATTTATGTATTCAACCAACCATCCAATATTTATTAAGGCACTAATATATGCATTGAATTATGCTGGATTTGGGTGACATCAGATTATACAACATACACTTCTCCTGTTCCAGTTCCATTTTAACATATTATTATTGGGCACATTACAGAATGACAAAATCACATTAATAAGACTCAGCTCTGACTTCAGATTGTAAACAGTCTAGCTGGTGAAACAAACTCATAAAACAAATTCCCAGACATTTTACTACAATATAATAAGTTCTGTGAAAGAGATAAACACAGGATATATTTTAGAATCTCAGAAGCAGGTCTTAACAGAACCTGAAAGCATCAGGAAAGGCTTCCGGCAGGAGATAAGCCTGAGCTTGAAGTTTTGAAAGACTTCACTAGGTGTCAGAAAGTGGAAAAGCTGTCCCAGACAAAGGGCCCAGGATGAGTAAAGGTAAGGCGACTTCTAGAAATGAAGTGCTGTTGGAACCATGCAATGCAAAAGAGGTAGGACTCTGATCATTGAGGACTAGTATCCCCTCCCCTTGCTAAGGAGCTCACCCTACCCTCCTGAAACTCTTCATCAACCTAAAGATCTAATGCAGGTTTACAGATTATTCGAGTCAAGGTAGGTGTAGTTGTTACATTAGAGACCTCCACTGAACCATGCCTGTAAGTATTCACATTCCTGTGTGGTTTCCTCACCTTGAATCTAGGCTAGCTCCGTGACTTGCTTTCACAATAGAAAGTGGTGGAAGTAATGTGTTTTAATTCTGAGGCTAAGCTTTAACAAGTCCTGGATCTCTTGAGAGGTCTGAGGCTCATCTAAGTTGCAGAGAGAGAGTGTGGAGAGGGTGTAGGACACTTGGAGAGGGAGAAGCCTGAGACTACAGGAATAGAGACAAATACAGATGCCCTAGTGTCCCCCAGTGGCATGACTGGTGGTATACAACCACACTAGTAACCTCAGACAAGACTAACAGAAGAAGCACTTGGCTGAGCCTAGTCCATATTGTAATATCACGAGGAAATAAAGTGTTTGTTGTTTTAGGTTGGTTGTTATACAGCAATAGATAACTGAAACAGAAATGTTATAAAAATGTTATATCAATACTATAGACATGTAGTGGCATAAGAGCTATCTGTAGGCTGGAGAGATTATTATTTTCCATTACTATTTTAATCTAACAATGTGTTAGAAAGATGAGAACTTCCAAAGAAGTGTTCGGTATAGAATGGAATGCCTCCAAGTTACAAAAGCAACAGTAAACTAACTGCTTGACGTCCAAGTACTGAAACGAGAACTAACCATCATTTCAGCCACATATACTTTCTCTTTTAATGGAGAGATAGGACTTTCTATGAAGTAGCCAACGTGTGTAAACATCTGAACACTCAGAACAGCCACAAAGGGTTTATGGATGGCAGGTCACTGGAGTGAACTCTACAGCATTTTCAGAGGAGAAATAGAAGGGAACTGCAGGCAATCATCTAAACTGATTCTAAGAATTATGCATTTGTCCTGTTGGATTATTAGCTGATATATCCAGTTATGCTAATAGTCCTATTGATTACAAGCAAAGTCACAGCAGAAAGGGAGAAGAGGAAATATAAAGAGAAGCCGAAGCTTAACAGTCTATTGCCAATTGTCATAGTGTGAGGACATATGCTGACCCTATTTTTATTTGGAAATAGAAGAAGCCAATGTACTCTGTTGAGTTCTTACTAGACTGTGGATTATTTGTAGCTGTAATTAAAATTTTTCTTTTATTTTTGGCTCGTAGCAGAGTGCCTGGTACATGGTACTTATATAATTGATGTTAGTTAATATAAATGAATGAATGAATGAATGAATGAATGAATGAATGAAGTCAAATATTACAACCACTTAGCAGTGTTTATTTTACACAGTAGCTCTTAAAAAGTAATTGCTTATTGTGTAACTGGAAATAACCGAGACTAGTTATTTCCTCCCAGTAACATTTTCAGCATAAACTGTAAAATAAACCTTCCTATCATCCTCTCCTTATCAAACATCTCACGTGATTTGACTTATAAATATGTGTTTTCTTTCAGCAAAACATTTACTAAGGAAGACTGTTTACTACTTGGCTTCCTTTGCAGCAAAGGAGAGAGGAGATGTATACATGCAAAATTTATCATGCAAATTGCCTGCACACCTGAAAGATCACCTAAACCAAGACAGGAGCGTGTTGGCATTACACTTAAATAACTCCATGCTTAAGGACTGGGTCTCTAGAAATTATAACAAATTTATTCGACTGCTTCAGATATAAGAAGCTTTCTTTAAAGAACTAAATCTGTACCCATCATGATATCTTGAATAATAACACAGTATGTTCCTTAGTAATCATTTTCAAACACATCCACCTACCAGTGAGTTAAGAGTATTTATTCAGTACTCATAGGATACTTGACTGTATCTTCCGTTTCTAGGGTTTTGTTTTTTTTTTTTTTCCACTTAGGAAATAATGTTTTTCAAAGACAGTCTGTCACTGTCACGGACTATTAATACTTATTCCGCTGGCCTGACCACATTCTTTAATCAACGACACCTTCCTATCATTCAGAATAAAATCCTGCATTCTTATGATGACCTCCTACATCCTGCATGATCGGGCCCCCACCTGCCTCTCTTGCTTATTTCCTGACACTCTCTCTTCCCTTACTCTGTTGCATGTCAAAGGCCTCCTTATTGCTCTTTGAACATGTCAAGCTCACTGCCACACCAGGGCCATTAACCTGCTGTTCCCACTGTCTGCTACATGCTTCCTCCAGGTAGCCCTGTGGCTCCACTTTCTTTCAGATGTCTTCTCAAATGGCACTCCATAGAGAGGCAGTCACCACTCAATTTCCTTATTGAGCAGTGCCTCTTACCTTTTGATGAGTCACAGATTCTTCTGAGCATTCCCTGGCTCCTTCATACAGTCAAGAAATTTTTGTCGAGTGCATAGGAAAGAAAAAGAGCAAAGATTTCCGCCCTTGTGGAGCTTAGATTTATTACCTATTTCTAAGAACTGCCTAGAATCTTCACTCTCTTATAGTAAAATTGGTTCATTTTTAGTATCCAGTGACTTTCCTGAATTTAGACAAGCTAAGGAGATAACACCAGGTTTTGGCTACACCCCCTTAACTTCTGAAACCACCCCTGCAGTGGTCACTAGCTTCCCTACCTATGCATAAAGCAATGGAGAACACAATTATTTCTGTAGCCTGATAAATAGACATTCATAAAATTTAAGTGTCAATGACATGTTACCAGTCATATGATGACAAAAAAATAATAATTTGAAGCAATTTTGTCATTCCTGCTTAGAAAGACTAGAATCTGCTACATCGTTCTACTATTAAATTTCAGGATGCTAAAGACAACCATCTAGCCATTCTATCTAAATGGAAGTAGATTTATGGCAGGGCTGCAAAATGCGCTAATTAACTTGTAAACAATGGTGGCAGTAAGCCTTAGGCTAGGTATTTATAGATTCAGGTGAAATGTTTTCTCAAAATCATAAATATTTTATCTGATTTGAAATTTACCTTATGATGCAGTTCAACTGTAATATGTTACCTTCTCTGAAGAGACTGAATTAAACTAGTATGCAAGCGTTTTTCTTCTAGTTGTGCCCCATCTTCCCTTTTGCCGGAACCACTTTCATTAGAACTGAAATGTTTCATTTAATTCATCTTCTTAAGGGCATTAACCGGAGTGTATCTGTGTTAACTCAACAGCCTAGGGGCAGTTCTGGCCTGTGCCTGAACAAGTCAGGTTGTTTGCTGTTTCCACACAATTGGCCCTCTCCTGTTCTTCCTTTGCCCTTTTTCATCACTCTCTTCCTCCTACCCCCCCTCTTCTCCCTGCTCCAAGCAACTCTGATGCTTTTGATGAGATGACATCAAGACATTTATTCTGTGATGGTCACACATAAAGGAGCAAATATAACACACTGAGTACATGTCCCTCTACAGACTCTCTAAAATAGGAAAAATATGATGAGCCTCGGGAATATCGTAGCTGAAAGATGGCAGGTAGCTTTTCTACCTTCTATCTCTCTTTTTCTGTCAGGAAAATAGAGAGGCCCAAAAAGGTATATTTCTTTCCTGAGCCTTATAAGGAGGAGAGTTACAGTGTGTCATGTCTTTCTCATTTTCTGAGGGCACACTGGAAATCTCATCATCCAATTTCAGGTGCCTCAATAGTAGAAAAAAAATACAGACACAAGGGAGGAGGAAATGTCACTTATTACCAAGAATTGGCAGTACAGTAACAAGACTGGCTCTTTATTTTGTTTTTAGTATAAAATCTAAAAGGAGCAGATGTGCCCTGAAGTTATCTTCTTTCTAAGACTCTCTAGTTTATTGGTTTGGAAGACTAGGGCTGAAAGCGAAAGGATAATAATTGTTTAAAAAAAAAAAAAAAAAACCACAGCTAACAACACAGGAAATAGTTTATAGTGACTTTTGTCTATTTTATTCTATAGGCAGAATACTAGTTATCTATTGCCGCATGTTATCTAAAATTAATTATCTAAAACTTCATAGCTTAAGATAGTAACAGACTTTTATTTATCTCTCACAGTTTCTGCAGGTCAGGAATTTGAGAGCAGATCAGCTAAGTAATTATTTTTGAGGTCTCTTATGAGGTTGTAGTCAAAAAATTGGCCAGGGATGCAGTCATCTGAAAGTTTGACTGGGACTAGGGAATCTGCTTTGAAAGTGGCTCACTTAAACAGCTGGCAATTTGGTACTAGCTTTTGCTGGAAGACCTTAGTTTTTCTCTAATGGGCCCCTGAGTGTCATCACAACATGGCAGCTATCATCCCCTACAAGGAGCAATTCAATTCAAAAAAGTAAGGTGGAACCAGCAATTCATTTAAGATCTATCTTCAGAAATCATACCTTGTTACTTTTTCAAAATCCCATTGGCCACACAGGTTAGCCCTATTCAGTATTGGGAGGGACTACATAAGGGAGTGAATATGAGAAGCCAAGAATCATTTGAGGACCCTCTTGCAGGCTGATTCTATGTAAATGTATGGGCCAGATTCTAGTTTATAATATTAGATGTTATTAATTAATGCCATTAGAGAAGAGACCACATTTTCCAAGTTCATTGATATTTAGAATTCAATCTAAAGCCTTGTCACATCAAGAAAGATTGATTACAACCAATTTCTTACTCCCAAATTTGTCAGTTCAGTTACTGACATAGGAGGAAGAGTTTAGACTAGACAACTAATTTAAATAAGATTTGCTCATAATAAAAATGTACCTGCTATCCTCAAGGTATTTGAAAATTGACCTACTACTTCTTGATTTCCAACATTTTTATGGCAGTAGAAGTTAAATCCCTAGTGCTATATTCATGTTCTCTTTTTAAAATATGCTGGACCTTTTTCAGTTTTCAACTCTTTCTCATTCCTATGTAAATCTCAAAGTGAGTAACTAGTGCAATGATTTTTCATGCATACACAAGCAGTTATTAAAATTTACTATGTGCTCAACATTGCTTTACCTGTGATATACATTGAGGAATAGGATATAGTCCCTGGCCTAAAATAAATTTACAGTCTGAGACAAATTTCATACAGCATTTTAAATACTATAGTGGAAAAATGCAGAGTGCTGTGTGACCATAAGAAAAAAGTACTCACATATTCCTAGGAATGATGCTAAGGAAGGCTTCAGAGAGGTAGTGAAACCTGAGTTATAGTTTGAATAAGGGTAGGGAGTTCACCAAGTGGGCTGGGATTGAGCAGGGTGCATCAATGCGGAAGATGGATATTTTACATGAAATGACCAGAAAGTACAAAATCAAGAAAGCATGATATGGAATGGCCTATATAATTCTTCTTATTGCTGTGACAAATTACCATAGACTTGGAAGCTTAAACAATAAAAATTTATTAACTTTCAGTTCTGTAATAGATCCAAAGTGAGACACAAGTCTCATTGAGCTAAAATCAAAATACCAACAGGATTGCATTACTTTCTGTAGGCTCTCAGAAAAAAATCCATTTTCTTTTATTTTCCAGCTTCTAAAAGCCACCCACATTTCTTGATTTGTAGCCTCTTCCTCCATTTTTAAAGCCAGCAATGGTGGATTGAGTTCTTTTCACACTGCCATATTTCTGGTTCTCTGAATCTGGAAAAGATTCTCTGCTTTTGAGAACTCATGTGATTAGATTGGGCCCACCTAGGTAAACCAGGATAATCTTTCCATTTCAAAGTCCTTAATCTTAATCACATCTGCAGTGTACCTTTTGTCTTGCAAATTAACATGTTTATAGGCTCCTAGGATTAAGGCATGAACATCTTTGGGGTCCACTATTCTACCTAGCACTGCCTATTCAGAAAAGATCCAAGTGTTCAGCACAGTCAGAGACTGGAGTTCTTGGGAGGGCATGGCAAAAGATGAGGCAAGAAACATGAGCAGAGGCCAATCCAAGAAATTCTAAGAGTGCTGGGCTAAGGAGATTGAATATTACTTGTTATAAAGGATATTTGGTTTTTCATCTTTCCAATATTCCTTACTCTTTTCTGTTATTAATTATCCCTGATTTCCTTTGAAGCACTTACCCTTGGGCCTTCCAAGTGCTATAGTTCTGATCAGGCTACCAATCATAGTACAATACCTCTCTGTTCAGGCTGGACCTATGACCCAGGCCCACTTTCTTGGCCTTAGCAATTAGTTGTGGTACTGTTAGTCAACCAGAGACTTTCCCTTGGATTTCATACATGGAGGCTGGGAGAGAGGGTATCTCCCTTGGCTTTGGGGTTGCTAGGTGGGATAATATAAGCCTGGAATTATCTATGACCCTGCCCTCTCATCCCTGTTACTAAGAGGAAGCTCTCTTGCTTATGAGATACAACTACCTAAGAAAGAACAGAAGCAAGAAATAGAGATTTGAGGACACAATTTACAATCCCTGGACCCAAAGTGGTCCTTTTCTTTTCACTGGGTCACTAATAAACAGAAAGCATCCAGAGCAACTCACCCTATGTTCTGTAAGATAAGTCTTTGAAGGGGTGAAAGCAATGGAGTAATGTGGTCAGGATTGCCCTGGTGGTAATTGACAGAATGGCTTGTAGTAAAGACAGCCAGCCATTACAGTCTTCCAGGTGACAGCTGATGTATGGTTAAATTAGAACTACCAAGCCAAGGGAGCAGAGAATTTTAGCATGGAATATTAAAAAAATGTCAAATGCTTCACAGAGCCAGGAAATAAGAG